>NC_056744.1:249926321-250273821 GCF_019279795.1 Protopterus annectens
TGTGCCACTGCTAGGCCAGTTAATGGGATGTTGTCCATATCAGTATGTTACCTGCAGATACGAGTATGATACATGTAGGGTATGTGCATAGTAAAGTACTGTTGTAGACGTGTGTTAAACTGCATGTGATATATTGAATTAAAAATATTCAACTGTATAGGTTCATAGGTTGGTACTAGGCTATTGGCATTAGGGCCTATACAAGCCTAGCCATAACAATTCCCTGGCTATTTCTTCCCACAATATTTACTTCCCTGGATGCCTGTCTAGCAGGGTGACTGACGTGATCCCTGAGGTGAATTTTCTATTTCCCATCCAATTGTCAAGGTTCCTTTTAAAAAGGGCCAACAAGGCACTCTGCTTGACATGTATGGACAGTCTATTCCAGAGTCTGGGGAGTCACTGGGTCATGAACCTATCCCTCTAGCATGTTTTGTTCATTGTGATGATAAGATTTAGATCCCTGGAGCGTGTGGCTCCGAGGGATTGGGATTTCTTTAAGTGTAGCATGTCCAGCAGCTCTGGGTTTGACATGGCCATGTATGTTAAGCAGAGATTGCCTCTGAGTAGACGATATGCGACAGAGTATAGTTGGAGTTTTTTTTAGACGGACTGCATAGGGCATCTGCTTTAGGCCTGTGATTCTCTTAGTGAGGTATTTCTGTGGCCTTTCCAGTTGTTGCAGATGTCTTGAGAGGTACATACCAAATGGGGCATTGTATTCTATAATGGATCTAATGAGGGATGAGTACAGTGGGACAATGACCTCCTTTTTTCTGGATGAAAAGCCCTTAGTGATGAGGTGTGCCACATAGAAGGATTTTCTGACTATTGTGGTGATGTAGTTATCAAAGGTGAGACCACTGTCCACCTGTGTCCCTAAGTCTCTTATCACACTTTTGGTGTTTAGTGTACTGCAACCTATGTGATAATTTGTGGGTACATGTTTTTTCCCAAAGGGGATAACTATACATTTCTTGGCATTGAGCTTGAGCCCATGGCTCTGGCACTAAGCATCTGTTTCTGTAAGGCCCTTTTGCAGAATATCAACATCATTTGGGGATTCAGCAATGGCTCCCAGTTTGCAGTCATCTGCAAACTTTGTTAGCTAGAGTCCCTTAGTGTTGGCCTGTACTTCAGGGAAGTAGATGCCAAACAAGAGCGGTCCTAGGACTGAATACTGAGGTACTTCAATTGTCACTTGTCTGGAGCTGGATTTGGAGTCAGCTACTTTTACAATGTGGGTTCTGTCAGTAAGCCAGTTGGCAACCCATCGAGTGATGTAGGGATTAATGCCCAGCTTAGTAAGTTTATCTATGATTCCAGAGTGGGGGATGGTGTTGAAGGTCTTGGCGAGGTCCAGATAGGCTATGGGGACCACCTTACCCTTGTCCACAGCTCTATAGACTGATTTGAAGAAGTCAATCAGGTTCAGGAGACAAGATCAGCCCTTCACAAACCCAAACTGGGTGGGGTCCAGTGTTTGAAAGTTGCCACTGTCTTTGTTTATAAGTTGCATGAAAATATGTTCCATGGACTTGCAGATCAAGCTCATCAGACTGATGGGGTGGAAGTTCACAGGATCCAAGGTGAATCTCCCCTTGTGGAGTGGAATAACTGTAGCTGTGCGCCACTCAGTGGGCACGATGCCTGAGGTGAGGATATGATTAAACATGACACTTATGTGAGGTGCCAGTTCATTTTTTAGTTCATGTAGTACACAGCCCAGGGTGTCGTCTGGTCCCATTGATGCTGTATTCTTAGCTTTGGAGAGTGCGTTTTTTACCTGTGTGGCCATTATTACTGGAATTTGGCAATCTTTTGGTATTGAAATGGGCCCTTTAAGGGGTGAGAGGGGGTGAAGTTGGCACTGAATAGATCTGCCAGGATACTGGCAATATCCTTGGGATCAGTATATTTAATGCCATTCTGTTGTAGCTCCAAGCAGATCTGAGCATTGCCATTTAGACTCTTGACATAGCTATAGAATGCCTTGAGGTTGTCTTTGGAATCTTTGGCAATTTTATTTTCGTAACTAGCTTTGGAGGATTTTATGAGGGATCCCAGCTTCTTACTGAGGCTGGTACAGTATTCTGCTGGACAATAAGCACATTTGTAACTGATATCTGTAGTCACATACACACATACTTGTGTTATGTCAGCCAAACCATTGGCAAGTCTGTGAGCAATGGCAACGTCACATAATAGCCTACTTATGACTGTTGGAAATCTTCCACATTATCACAGTGATGTCAAAGCCTACTGTGCAATCAACTTACTAATGTATGGTGCAGCTATATTAATACAGTATCAATAATGATGTCCCTTTTGTCACCCATTTATGTGTGTCATTGTCCAGAAGTCCTGCTATAACAGGTTGAGAAGTATGATTGAGCAGCAAGAGTGTAAATACAGTGTGCCATACTAACATAGAACAGAAATGTATACCAGATATCCTCTGAGCACATGTATGTATGCGTATGTTCAGTTGGAAGGCACAAAACTAATAACATGGGTTTCAAGCAGTCAGGTAAATTGGTTGTACATGTTGCACATGTGTGTAACATCAGCATCAGTGCATACAACAGACAGAAATGTGCAGAGCTACTGGTTGTTGCATTGCCCTGACACTGATATGGGTACTAGAGTAGGCGTGATTATCAGGTAGTAATCAGAGAAGTGTCCAACTGTGTTATGACCCTCTGTCCATGCCTACCACTAACAGCTATATCAACACCTATATACAGTGAATATCAAAAGTGTACACACCCCTGTTGGAATGCCAGGTTTGTGTGCTGTATTACAATGAAACTACAGAAAATCATTTCAAAATGTTTCTCATCTTGAATGTGACCCATAACCTGTACACTTCTATTGAAAAACAAACAAAGCTTTTTCAAGGAAGGTGAGCAACTATTGCTAAGTGAAGATTTGTCATGATTTTAGAGTCCAAACCAAGAAGAATGAATGCTGTAACCATCTCAACAGGTGCTTACACAACATATCAGTTTAAGTGTGTGCACTCTCATTCAACTGGCCTATTTTGCTGATTATTTCCATATGTTTTCACAGACCAGATTGTTATGTTTTCAATTGAATTGTACAGGCTATAGCTCACATTAAAGGAGGGGATTTCTTTGAAATGAGTTATTGTGGCATGCTGTTTCAATTGCACAAGTGCCAGGCATTGTAATAGAGGTGTGTATACTTTATATCCACTGTATCTATATGGACTCAGCAGTACCTGACCTGTAAAACCAGCCTCCACCAAGGTAGAGTAATCCCCTTTGGTGGACAGCAGCAATATAAAAAACACATAATAGGTTACTATATTGGCTTTACAGGGACACATAGCTGCAGGCAACAAATGGGAAGCAAGTTCACCTCTAACTGAACAAGCATGTAAGTTCACAGTTGACTTCCTGTAAGGCTGACTATGACTACAACTCAGACATATCCACACCACCAAGGACAATTGCAACAGTGTCTCCACATATGTTGTCAGTCTCAGAGGCAACAACACAATTCGCCCTGTATTGGGGGTAAAGCACATCTCATACACACATGCCATGGATATAGACAACCTACATCAGACAGGTTAGGTGGGATCATTGCCACCATGTACACCCCATTTGTATAGGAGGATATGCACATCAACCATACACCTCCCATCATCAGTGGTGAGCATGTACATATTGCTTACTGATGGCAACAACAGCAAGTCTCCACGGGGCGTAATAACATCACTGTCTGCCTCCTACATGAACTTAGCCATGTGTTTACAGCTCCATCACACACTACAGTTAAACACAGAATTGCCACCATCCACAGACCATCCACATGGAAGATGGCCACTGTCATCCCTCTACACAGAAATGAATGGGGAATAGAGGATTATGCAATTAAGTGTCCAACATTGTGGGGAATAAGATAGCTCAGGGCCTGGAGCATAATGCAAGCTCCTATAGCCATGATAGATTAGAGGATTATGGTGTACGTTGGATTATTTGCAAGTAACATCCACTGTTGATATGAAATTTGACAACTGTATGAGGTCCTGTAACATTTTTCCTGTTTATGTCTTCCAGGTAACATGCAGAGGCCTCACCTCCCAGCATTCTCTGTTGGTGAAAATGACATAATCACCCAATTTGTGATAGAACATTATGAGCTATTATTTGGCCGGAGAGCATAAGATGTGTGGGAGAGGACCATCATGTGGAACGATCTGGTCCATAGGTTAAATGATATCGACTTGCACAGCAGAACTTATCAGCAGGTGCGGCATTGGGCCAGCGACCTCATCCACCATGTCCATCAACAGGTTGCTGCTGTAGCGAGGGACTGGCTAGCCACAGGTGGGGGCCCAGCCATCCAGGCCCCACTGATACCCACAGAAGAGCTCCTCACCAACTTTGGGGCACCCGCCTAATGCACAGCCCATGAAGCTGAAGAAAACATTGTGGAGGTGGGTTGCACCCACACAATGGACGAGGAGGTACAGGTAAGGCCCTAGTGCACATTACTACAACACTGTTGCTTATCCATTTCTACCTTTATAGTATCTACATGCATATGTCAGATGAGATAGTAGGTCTTGCTGTGTTTAGTAATGCACAGCTATGCACATCTAAGCTGATGGCCAGCATATTTTGTAGTATTGTGGATTGAACTGTTAATGTGCTGAAATGCTGCTTCCACCCTGTACTAATGCCACAGGAGTGGCTACTGATACTACCTTTCTGCCACAACTATTTAGGTCCCTCTGGTATACAACTGGGACTGCAGCCTATAGCAGGTGAGTATGAAATTGTTTTGTCGAGTTTTGCCAATATACCGGCCATGTTAAGGCCATGCTATTTGCTATGCACACATTTATCACACCTACCCATAATGCATGATGTACATGTTCAGTTTTATTGGTGTTACGTGCATTGCATCACAGTGGTCACTATGGTGTCATATCTGAATGGTATGTAAGATTCCTACAGTATACTTCACAACCTGTCTGTGCATGATGTGTGGACAGAGACATGGGTCAAAGGGTCTATATTAGAATACCGAACATTTTAAATGTCGGGTGTTCTAATATCGACCTGCTGAAAATATCGAAGTAACAGGAAACCGAATTCTTTCCTAGGGAAAGAATTTAGTTGTCCATTTCTGTTGCTTCAGTATTTTCAGTGCTCTGGTGGAAAGTTATGGGTCGGGTTTAGGTAAGTGTGCGATTGTGTGGACGTGTGAGTTAGGGCGGGTTAGGTGAGTTAGGGTTAGGACGCGGGTCAGGTAAGTGTGCAATTGTGTGGACGTGTGGGTTAGGGTGGGTTAGGTGAGTTAGGGTTAGGGCACAGGTGAGGTGACTGTGTGATAGCGATGGACCTTAAGGTTAGGGACTGGGTTAAGGTAAGTGGATAGTTAGTGGTGTATGTATAGTTTAGGGTAGGGTTAGGTGTACGAGTTTAGGTGTATGTATGTGGATTGCTGTTTGTTTGGTGTGCTTGTGTTGTGTGTATGCATTTTAGAACAGCAATTTTTTTCCTTAGGAAAAAATTTGTTGTTCCGAATGTTCAATGTTTTTTTTTTTAATTGCTAGGGTTCGATATTAGAACACTCGACATTTTGAATGTTCTGTGTTCTAATATAGACAAATGGGCTACAATAGGGACATGTATCAAATATTACCCATATACAGTGGATACAACAGTATACACACACCTATTAAGATGGCAACTGTTCCTGATATATACAACGACAGACCACAATAATACATTCCGCACCTTTTACAATCTGTATTGTGATCCTAACATGAACAATTAATGTGTAAAATAGAATGATATCTTAGGGCAACAAATATGAGGTATACACACCATACAAAACAATGGATGCATATGTGTGCACACACTCAAAATAACATATTGTGGAGGCAGCTTGTGATGTACTGACAGCATTCATTCTACTGGAGTACATACCTGCCATCAAGTACAGGGCCTCAATGTCACACTAAGTAATGGTCTGCTCTCCAAGAAGTATGTTCATGACATTTCCTCAGTCGCCTGCAACAGAAGCAGCAGTGGCTTGCACACATCTTACAAAGCATCAAAGGGATCCCATATCTGAAATGTAACAGTCAGGAGTAGGGAAATAAATTATCCCACCATTGCATATACCATGGAAAATAGTGGAGACAGTGATCTAGAGGTATATTAAATATGGGGCAAAAGTAAAGTTGAAATGAATCAATTGCCCATCCAAAACAGATGGCAAAATGTGTAGAAAACTGGTCAGAGAGGCTGCCAGGAGACATGCAGCAACACTGATGGAGTTCCAGGAATGTCTAGCAAGTACTGCTTGTGTAGTACCTGTGGCAACAATCGCCGGGATTCTGCATAAGTGTGACTTATGGGGTAGGGTAAGTAGATGGACGATTTTCCCCACAAGAAACACCATCCAAGGCTGTGTACAGGTAGCAAAAGCATAACATCAAGTCTCCCAAAGGCATGCATTGCAATGTGTAATGGTGTCATGAGACCAAGGTTCAAACCTACAGACAGTATTCATAAAGATATGTGTGGTGCACAAGCAACACCTCACTTCACCTCAGGGCCACCATCCCCAACTTGAAGCTTGCTGGTGCCAATGTACACCTTTAGGGTTGCTGTTTATTAGCTGGAACTTGGCCTTTAGCCATGGTGGAGGGAATTTGGAACACTGCAAAATAACACTCATGTGTGGCCCACAGTTTTCAAGCATCTGCAATAAGACTGAGGATGGGGAGGGCTTTCAGCTTTAAACACAACAGTGAACTGAAGCATACATCCAAAGCTAGCTAAGTATGGCTGTATCTGAACACATTCAAGGTTATGAATTGGGCCGGATATAACCCAGACTCAACAGGAATTGTGTCAAAGGAAAAATCAAAGATCAATGCAGCCAAGGTTCAGTTAAGGTTCCTTTATTCTTGTACAAGGAGACAAAAAAATGCATTTCAGAAGTTTGTCTGACATTATACAGGAAATACTTCATTATTATACTGTTTTGTAAGCCATTGCCCTATAAGCTGACATAATAAAATACAACTCTTTGCATTGTTCTAAGACAGGTGTTTACTAAGTTTTTCTGCTGATATAGCAAATATAAACTTCCCATGTGAAAATTTCCTAAGATATCAACGTGGCCTCGCTAACTGCTGGTCTGTAACAATTCACTCATATTTCAGTGTTGCAATTAGTGATTCTTTCCTGCTTTGAGCATAAAGCATATTCTGATTTCAGCCTATAATCTTATCTACAGCTGCAGTATGAACAAGGTTATTTGCTTAAGTCTAGTAACATTTCAGAATACTGTATTGTTCCTTTTCCTAACGTTAGCAAAATCATCTATTTCTCAGTGTATGAACAAGGTCATTCACTGAGCTGACAAGACGCAAAGTCAGAAAGTACATGCAATTATTTTCAAGCCTGTAGCAGAATAAATGTGTTAACACTTTTAGGCTTCTAATGCAGCAAGCATAATGCTAATACATATATGAATACATGTTTTACTATATATGTGAATACGTATTTCTCTCCCATTTCCCCCCTATTCACACTTTTATTCTCTTCAAAAGCATAAACAGTTAATTTATTCCCCCAACCTCTTCCACGTGGGGTTTGCGGTTAGGTAAGTCATATAGTTTAAACTTCTGAAAGCATTTCATTTTCCAGCAATTTATCAACTTCAGTGTTTTGATACAAGGTTTCAGATACTGACATGTCTATCAATTCTTTAATCAGTTTTTTCATGCAGGGTATGCCACAACGTGCACACACTCCCAACAGGAGTATTCCCACACAGACAGCTATTAATATGTTCATTATGAAGGTACCCCACTCCGCAAACAGATTCTGAAAAAAGTCCGTCAGTGGGTTGGGGCCTGGTTTGGTCATAGTCAGCACTTGCTGTATCACCTCAAGGTGGTAGTCAATCTCGTGCTGGTAATCAGGGATATATGCACAACATTCTTTTTTGATTAAAGCACACCACCTCTCGCCGCTAGGGTGAAGTGGAGAGCCATACGATTTTGGAGTACTACAGTTCTCATAGCATTCAGTTCATCAGTTATCAATTCAAGAGCAGAAAAAGTTGCATTACTCATTACTTTGAGAAGTTTGGACAGTTTTTGCAGCTCCCAAATCGATTTTGCCGCTCCATATGCTGGTAATATGCCTGCCCACGATATGACAGCATCACTCAAGTCCATATGCGTCAGCTTGGTACCCATGGTATGATGGTCCTTTCAGCCCGCCTCGATTCGTCCCACTGGATATGCAGGCTTTCTGACAGGTTTCTTGGCTACATCTCGGGTGTTTCAAATATTTCCCTGAGGCAAAACTGCAGTGTGTCGCATGGCCGGAACCAGGTACCCCAAAAAACAACTGCCGGACCAATTCTCAGGTAACCATTTATATGCTTTTTTATTACACACAAAATAACAATCCTCTACCTTAGTAATTACTTTACTGAGATATGGCTGCCCTGCATGAAACATTTTCCTATTTATTATAGACAGTTACTTAAAAAGAATAGGATTATGATGTATATCCCTAACAGTCTTTTGCATGGACTCAAGAAATGAGTCATCATTTGAATTACAAACTGTACCCATTTTGTTTGCTTTGGTATAACATTTATAATGTACAGTCTCATAAACCAAGTTTTCCCAGGTCTCATTGACCCCTAGGGGGACCGCAGTCATTAATAACCCCCCGTATGCTGTTGGTATGGCTGTACGAATCCAGCAATTTGAAACATTAAAAGTCTCAGCATACACACGTGTAATCGCCTGATAAAGTTCGGGTGCCAGTCTATGGGTGACTCATCATGTTTATTCAGTTCAGCTGATGTGGCCGAAAAAAGGATAGGCCACAGCAAAAAGATTATTGTCATCAGTACAATCAACAGGATAACCATGCAATACTTCTGGGGTTGTTCTGCATTCCTGTTTGCTCTAGATTTTGTCATGTTTAGTCTTTTTGTGGAACAGCAAGATTTTTATCTAGCTCAAAGTTTTTGCAAAGTTTGCAGTGTATCAAATGGATCCAAGAGGATTTTTCATCAATCTTGACTGCCGTGGGTGTCAACAAGAGGACCTGCTATGGTCCCTCCCACTTTGGCGAACTCCAATGTTTACGTTTTGTAGTCTTTACCCAGATTCAGTTTTCTGGGACTACTGTCGCTTCCAACGGTTGAGTCGACTCTTTACCTGAAACAGAAAACTGCAAAAAGATGTTTTAGTATAATTTTTAAATCCGTATGTAGTGAATACCTGGTTGACTAACTGTACCATCCCCCCTGTTGAGACATGGCATTGCCCATGGCTCAACAAAGCTGCATATATAAATAAATTAGATGGCAATATTGGTTTTCCCTCTTTGGAGATGTACAGTCCTTCCTTGAGGAGTGCTCCTCGCCTTTCCCACTTTTGTTTCTCAGCTCGTGTAGTAAGTGTCAGCATTGTTTTTAACATTTCTAAGTCTAAAATCTCAGAAGGTTGTAATTCCTCATTCAAAAGAAATACTTCTGAGGCTGCTTGTTTTGCAGCTGTGTCAGCTCTAGCATTAAATTTTGAAATCCTATCTTGTTGCTTGGTATGAGCTATGCATTTACAAATAGCTACTTTTTGAGGTAACTGAATTGATTTTAACAAATCTAAAATAAACTGTGCATGATTAATCGGTTTACCAGTAGATAATACTACTGAGGCCGAAGCCTGCACTGCCATTGCAACAGCAACTACTGCTTGTACACAGTGGGGCAAAGACCACGGCACTGGGTCCAGTTGCGATGAATAGTAAGCAATGGGGCATTGCTTGTCCCCATGCTATGTCAACACTGACGTCATATAACCTTGCTTACAATCTACAGTTTGGAAAAAACGTTTATGATAGTTTGGTAAACCTAAGACTAATGAGGATGCTATCAATTGTTTCAGTTTACAGAAAACTAATTCTGCTTCTGGTGTCCATTATATCAAATCTTGTGCTGCCATAGGCTTCTGAAAGATCAGGTTGTTCAACAGTGCAGATTCCAAAGCATAATTTGGGATCCAGCTCTGACAAAAATTAGTCGTACCAAGAAAGGACATAATTTCTTTCTTGGTTGTGGGTTTTGGTGCTTGTAAGATTGCTATTTTCCTGTCTTCATATAATGTCCTACCCTTTTTGGATGTTACATATCCAAGGTATTTAACTTGTTTTCTCCAAAGCTGCAATTTGTTTTTGCTTACTTTGTGTCCTTCAACGGCTAAGAATTTCAATAATGTTATAGTGTCTTCCTTACAATCTTGCTGGGTAGGGGCTGCCAGCAGGATATCATCAACATAAAGTAAAATCTGACCACCTTTCAATGGGGTAAACCCCGCCAAGTTACTTGCCATCTCTTGTGAGAATATCGTTGGACTTTCACAATATCCCTGTGGTAATCGCGTATATGTATACCGCTTCCCCTGAAATGTAAATGCAAACCAATACTGGCTTTCAGGGTGTATTGGTATTGCAAAGAACGCATTGCTAATATCTACCACAGAAAAATATTTGTGTTGAGGCTTCAAATCATTTAATAGGGTATGTGGATCTGGCACTGTAGGTGCCCTTGATATTACTGCATCATTTACAGCTTGCAAATCCTGGACCATACGCCATTCTCCGTTTGCTTTCTTAACTGGAAATAAGGGTGTGTTACATGGTGAATCGGGAGATTCCACCAGTAATCCTTCCTTAAGTAAAGCTGCTATGATAGCTTTAATACCTGCTTTTGCATCTTTTCTTAAGGGGTACTGCCTTTTCTGTGGTCTAAAGGCTGATTTTGGTGTGATGGTATCTGGTCCTGCTGTACGAATAAGTCCTACATCTGATTTCCCTATTGACCAAAGGGTCTCTGGTATGTCTAATAAAGCTTTTTCTTCCTCTTCTAGTAAGAGTGTTTCTCAGCTGCCCTCACTTGACTGCAAGTGTACAGCTGGGTGTGTCTGTGTGCTCCAATTTAATTTCTGTCTATGTACTCCTTGTTCTGACAGTTCTAATTCTGTCTGCTTTTCCCATTTTGTGACGTTTTCTCCTAGGTCTGCCCATTTCACATCTTTGTCTTTAGTTAAACTAACATGTGGTAATCGATTTGATTTATAAAGTGCAAAGAACTCCTGGGGCAATGAACAGCTAATTACACTGTTCCCTTTCATGTCCAAGTACAGATTACGCAATACTAATCTGTTCGCATGGTTTTTAAACAATTTTTGTTCATATTCTTTGTCAGGTCCTGGTGTATTACAGTGCAACAGGTGTTGTACATCAATGCAAAGGGAGGGGAACTTACTGATAGTCACATTCACTAACTCTTCAGTTATTGCCCCAGGACCGGTTGTAACCAAGTCCTGGCTATACCAATAAAATGTTTTACCCTTTGATTGCACTGCAAAAGTGTTCATTTGTCGTTGTGCTTCCATACCCTGCATGGTTGGAACTACTGCTATGCCAAATAGTTGCATAAGATCTCTGCCCAAAAGGTTCACTGGGTATTTTGCAGAAACAACAATTTTGCTTTTCTGGGTTAATTCTGAAACAGGATCTGTTATTGCAATATTATGGCAGAGAGGCTCCCGATACAGCTGTCCATTAGCTGCTTTCACCAAAATGTAATCATGTGACTCTGACTTCTCTGGTAGTTTGGAGGGGTGTACCAGGGTTCATGATGCCCCTGAATTGCACAGAAACTTGACTTCCCTCCCCTCTACCAGGAGTGTAACTTCTGGTTTCGTGTCTGCCAAATAGAGCTCCAAGCTCAACAAGGCTAAGTCTAATATTTCACTTTCTTTACTATCGGTAGCTTCCTGCACTTCCTGTATTTCTCCTATGACATTCTCTGCTCTCTCTATCACATTCTCATTTGTCCTTTCTCCATTATTCCCATCTAGTGATTCTTGACTACCATATAGTCACTCTTCACCTTCTTCATTCTTATCCTTCATTGCTGCCTTCTTATTTTTCTTGCAATCCTTTGTCATATGTCCCTTTTTACTGCATTTAAAACATTCACCCCTTTTCTTTCTCCCTTCAAAGTCCTCTGATCGCTGATCAGATTGTTTATTTCCCTGGGCATTCTTCTTGCCCTTCTTTCCGGACTGTACTAAATAAACTTCTCCGTCATCTACAGCGAATACTTGGGCTTTCTTTTTCTTTTTGTTATTAAAATGCCTTTTGGCATGCCTAGCATATTCAAGCAGTGACTGTAATCTGCTTGTACGATGGTCTACCATATGCTTTGTAATAAAACTACTTATGGGTGCAATACTTCCTTTTAAAAATGCATTCTTTAACTGCTGCTTATATGGGGAATCTTTTGTGTCTGGTCTTCAGGAGTCTGTATTCCACAATGGCTATTAAAACATTCTATTAATCTGGCATAATACCTATCAACAGTTTCACCTTCTTGTTGGATGCATTGATTAATGTAAGTCCAGTCTGCCCTAGGTTTCCATTTTTCAGAAATTTGGTCTGTTAGACCCTTCACTCTGTTGTCTAACTCTGCGCTGTTATGTGGGAGGGGCTTAAGCCCAGTGTCACGGAGATTCCAGTTGCCACTGATCATGTGCCAATCTGGATCTACTATTTGTGTGGCAACTTTTTCTGAGGATTTTTCTAGTTTACCATCAAATTCATATTTATTAACCCATTTCGTGTAGTATTTAACATTATCGGCACATTGTGACCGCATGTATTCTGCGTCTTTGGTTAACAGTGGATTTTGGGGTTGTTTTGTACATTTATTACCCATTTTGACCTAACCTTATGAATGTTACATAACCCTTCCTGTTTTTTAACGTGGTACCACGAAGATTTTATAGTCCCTTCAGACTACCTGCCTACGTATTCTGCTTCCCTGATCTGTGACAAGATAGCAATTTTTCTGTCCCTGGATTTACATAAAAAATCCTGACTGAACAAATACAATCAAGTCCCTGATCTAAAACAGAAAAAAGTCCCTGATCTATGACAAGATAGCAATTTTTCTGTCCCTGGATTTACACAAAAAATCCTGACTGAACAAATACAATCAAGTCCCTGATCTAAAACAGAAAAAAGTCCCTGATCTATGACAAGATAGCAATTTTTCTGTCCCTGGATTTACATAAAAAATCCTGACTGAACAAATACAATCAAGTCCCTGATCTAAAACAGAAAAAAGTAGAATCCCCTTACCTGAGCCTCAGCAATTGATCACCCTGGTCCGATTGAAACCTTCTCGTCAGCTGCAGATCAGAAAGTGGACGGCCTCTGTTTATACGACAATTCAGTCTGAGCTCTTTTCAAATAAGAAGAACCATTTCGGTAACTTCTTCCGTACGGATTTCAGCCACCAGGCCTGTCTGGTCCAGGTCAACCAAGAGGCTTCCGGTCAAAGAAGGACCAACTTGTCAGAGGAAAAATCAAAGATCAATGCAGCCAAGGTTCAGTTAAGGTGCCTTTATTCTTGTACAAGGAGACAAAAATGTAGTTCAGAAGTTTGTCTGACATTATACAGGAAATACTTCATTATTATACTGTTTTGTAAGCCATTGCCCTCTAAGCTGACGTAATAAAATACAACTCTTGGCATTGTTCTAAGACAGGTGTTTACTAAGTTTTTCCGCTGATATAGCAAATATAAACTTCCCATGTGAAAATTTCCTAAGATATCAACGTGGCCTCGCTAACTGCCAGTCTGTAACAATTCACTCATATTTCAGTGTTGCAATTAGTGATTCTTTCCTGCTTTGAGCATAAAGCATATTCTGATTTCAGCATATAATCTTATCTACAGCTGCAGTATGAACAAGGTTATTTGCTTAAGTCTAGTAACATTTCAGAATACTGTATTGTTCCTTTTCCTAACATTAGCAAAATCATCTGTTTCTCAGTGTATGAACAAGGTCATTCACTGAGCTGACAAGAAGCAAAGTCAGAAAGTACATGCAATTATTTTCAAGCCTGTAGCAGAATAAATGTGTTAACCCTTTTAGGCTTCTAATGCAGCAAGCAAAATGCTAATACATATATGAATACATGTTTTACTATATGTGTGAATACATATTTCTCATAGCCCCTGTGTGATCTCCAAGGACTGTGCACATGTGCTGGCCTTGCAATCTGGCAGAGTTGGGGGACCTTTGTAGGGAAACAGACCAAATAATGCCAAGTCAAGATGTGCCATGCTAGTATACCCCATCCCAGGAATAATGACTGCTGTAGTTCACTTAACAGGTGCTTCAACAAAACATCGGTTTAAGGGTGTTCACACTTATGCAACCCCCATAGTGCATACATCTCATTCAGTATCTTCACGACTAACACATTTGTTGGATTCTTGACTAAATTGCACAGGTTATATGTCACATATCAGGTGTGTTTAATGTTTCAAATGCAGTAGTGCGGCCACACTTCATATCATAGAAGAGGCTGGCATGTCAACAGGTGTGTGTACACTCCTCGTATCCACATTATGCTTTGACGGTCATTGGTGTAACTGGATTTTATTGCACATACATGCACTGCTACTGATGAGATCTGAAAATCAAATGTCAGTCATTAATTAATGACATCAGTCCTCATATTATCCCAGTTATGTGTCAGACAAACATGTTGGAGTTGTGAGGAACAGAACAAACATAACTGCCAGACATCTACACATTCAGCAATGATTTGTAGAGTTGTGAGGTATGGTCTACAGTAGATACCAGTGTGCTGTACAGGTGCTCAGTAATAATGTGTACATGGGTGCGGTGTATTCCAGGGGCATGGACACCACCTCCTAACATGACTCATGCATCCCAAAGATGTATATTTTTAGTAACAAGGATTAGGAATGGCTGCAATGCATGATCTTGAGTGCCATGTGTCATGCATATCAACTGTTGGGTAATGTGAGGTCTGTGTAATATTTTTGTGCCACCTCACCTGTAAGTGTGTGTGTGTGTGTGTGTGTGTGTGTGTGTGTGTGTGTGTGTGTGTGTGTGAGTGTGTGTGTGTGTGTGTGTGTGTGTGTGTGCATGTGTGCATGTATATGTGTGTAAGTAAACCATAATGTACAGGTATTAATTTACATATATTGTTTTTTCACAGGTGGCGATGTAGGTCGGGGTCCCTCCTGTGAGGAAACTGATGTCCGTGTCTCTGCAGAGTCTGACAATGATGATAGGCATAGTGAGGCACAGGTGGGGTTGTCAGGGGCTGAATCTGTGCCATTTGTTAGCATCCTACATTTTTCTACCCCATCCCCATGCACAGACACAATGCCCACACATACCCCATCACCAGTGGCCATAAAAGATGGACAGTTGGTAGGTGATGGCATGGGACAGGAAAGTGTGGTGACTATGGCAAATGTGTCTGTAGACACCAGCCATAGCTGGATAACAGGTGAGGTCTCACACAGGTGGATGGATAGGTGTGCTCATAGGAGGAATGTTGCCCGTCATGCACCTGCCAAAAGTGCCACAACAGGTGTCACCAGATGCATGTTTCAGACCATCATAGAAGCACAAACACATATTGAACATTACACCAGAGATGGTCTGAGGCTCTGGAGGGCTACTTTTCCTGCTGTACGTGACAACATCCAAGGTCTTGCAGATGCCCACCTTTATTATGCAGAGGTCATGGATAGACGATTGGGTGAGATGGTGGCAATCCTCCACCATGGGATGTCTGTGCTAGAGCATGTGGTGGGAGTAGGGTGTCAGCCACATGGACGTGGGACAGCACCATGAACAGCTGAAGGTCTGCATGGCCTTGCAACATCTCAATTCTGCTCCTGTAGTGGCAGTACCAGCAGTTCCACTGCAGGGGGGTGCTGTCCGCACCACGATGCAGCAGGCCACAGGCACATGGTCCTGGCCAGTCCCAACAGGGATGTGGATCCAGCAGACAATTGTAATCATCAGTGGAGAGTACCATATCATGGCTTTTGCCAGGTCGTGCCCGTGCAACCCCTGGCAGGCCCAGTTCGGATGTCCATGGCCAGACAGTGAACTGTACACCTTGCCATGTACAGTCTGCAGCTGTCCAACATACCCCTGTATAGGGCAGCCGCATGGCAGAACTATGTGCATCCATACACACATACATCACCATCACAGCTAGGACACCTCCATACTTACACACACCACCTCTGCACAGTCCATTTAATAAACAACCCCCCTAACCCAGATACATGATGTCAGCCAAATGGCTCAGCCTAGGCCACTGGCAAATCCACACCACACCCTGTGCATGTGATGATACCTGTGCCACATCCCTGTCATCCATACCATCAATGCAGGGACATGCTAATATGGTTCTGATGCACAGGGTGAATGTGCTACAGTTTAGCAATGTAATGCTGTTTAAAGTGTTGTCAGCTGGCATGTTTAATGCTTACATATCAGGGTGTGAAGCTGTCCAGCCATGATGCATTATTGCTGTTATTAACACTGGCCAAATGTGGTCACCATAATGTATTCTGTTTGTGTTCTAGGTATCTGTGTGTCAGGAGGATGTTGCCCTGCTGCCCTTTCCTACAAGGTGTGTGGCAGTGTGGTAACACATTAACTGTGTCATATCCAGGGTACAGCTGAACACAAGTAACAGGTCTGTATAACAGTTATTGCATGTGCCACATGGCTGATAGGTCTGAGGGGTGTATAAAGGTAAGTGCATGGTAGCTGATGTAAGCAGCTCTTGTACAGTGGACAATGGTAAGTGCACTAGGTGGCACATGCCAAACGTTTATGAATAACACATATGCACAGAGGCTTTTATGTTGATGCAATACACAGAAAGTACTGTTCACATGGATGTACTTCACTTTGCAGGGAACTCAGCTTTGCAAATGTAATTTCACCAAGACTAAATTGCCAAAACCTCAAATCACTAAATAATCAGTCCACCAAATTTCATTTCACTGAAAATAGTAGTGGCAGGGTATATGTCCTTTTCCCCACTGTAGTGCAATCCTGGAGTTGATATAAATTGATGTGGTGGTGCGGGGGGCACAGCCCCACAGTGGAGGGTGTGGGGTGGCGTAGACCCACACCTAGTTAGATTAAGAACTATTTACTCTCTTAACATACCCTTGATAGTTTAACAGCACACTACACATGGGGATACACACAACACTACCCCTAATGTGGGGGGCTGTGCCCCCAGCAACCACCGCAACTATATATACTAACTCCAGTATCGCTGTACAGCTGTACAGTGGGGAAAAGGGTATTTACACTGCCACTACTAGTTTTGGTGAAATGAATCTCCACAAGATGATTCATTTGCAATGTTAGCTTTTGCCAATTTGGTCATTGTCAAATGAACTCCTGGGAAATGTTTTTTTTTCCTGCAAACTGAAGTAGATACCTTCGCATACACAAACACACACACACACACACACACACACACACACACACACACACACACACACACACACACACACACACACACACACTTGCCATCACTGAGATTAGAACCCCTATCTATGTAGTTATTGCTACTAATGTGTTCTGCCTTAATTGCACACACCACAGAGCTTGTAGGGTGAGGTGTGTTCTGAGGTTCCTGTAAAGTGAACATCACTAGGCCTTGTACTATATGGCAATGGGGGATGTAATGGGTGTGAATGGACACAACATTCTATAACATACTGACATATACACATTGACAAACACAAACAGTCATAGACACATTTGACACACCTGGGTTTAGCAGCCCTGAATATCTTGTCAGTCAGGACACGCTGTTACATAGTTCATTCACACAGCACAGGCATTATTGGGCTGAAGATTGTTGTCAGATAATTGTAAGGTTGATGGAGACAGCAGACCACATACAGTGGACCTTGGGACATGTAGTGGGAGTACCACTGTCTAAAATGTGAGAGCCACCCTCCAAGTGGACATAGTACTCACTCAAACACAGGATACTGTGCTGACACACAAATGTTCACAGATTTGGGCTTCCTCATATTAGAACCCCTGGCTATGTAGTTGTTGCTACTACAGTGACATGCATTTACTGCATGCAACACAGACTTTAAGGTGATGACTGTTCCATGGCTCCTGCAATGTGGCCAACATCACCAGCCCTTGCACAGTATGGCAATGTGCAGTGTGTGTGGGGACTAAGCCCTCAAAATGCTGTCTCATACAAATATACTCACTTTCAGAGACTCACACACACATACTCACATTTCCCAGGACTCAGGGTGGAACCCATTGTTAGTATTGTATAATGCAGTTACCACATGCTCCATGGAACCTATAGAGTGAAGAGTGTCACAAGGTTCCCTTACAGTGAATAACATCACCAGCACTGCAAAGTAAAGAAATGGGAGGTAGAGTGGGTGGAAGGGCCATAAAGTAATGTCACTTACAGGTTTACATGCTCACAAACAGTTGTATACACAGTAGTGCACACACACACATATTTGCCAGTACTGAGTGTCATGGGTCCATGTGTTCATATGTGTGCACCACACTAATGGCCATGGAGTCATTACAAGCCTAGCACATGGGGGTACCCTGGCATCATGCCACCTGACATTTGTCAGCAGTGCATCTATCAAACACTGCCGCATGAGTGATCCCCAGGGTGACAGTTATATTCACCATCCACTCATCTGAATTTCTCCTGAAGAGGGCCAGTGAGCTGCTTTGACATGTATGCAACATATATCATATAATGTGGCCAGTATCTGGGTTATGGACCTGTCCCCAAGCATGTTCTGTTGAATGTGGTAATGTGGTTGAGGTATCCATGGCATGTGGTGCATACAGATTGGGGTTTCCTAGCTGTGGCATTTGTAACACAGTTGGGCAGACATGACATTGTCAGTCAGGCATGGATTTCCTGTAAGTAGCCAGGATGTGACAGGGAACACTTGGAGATTTTGGCTTCTTTCCATAGCAGACAGTTATTTCATGCCTCGGGTCCTACATGTGAGGTACACTTGCAGCCTACCCAGTTGTTGAAGGTGCCTAGTGAATTACATGGCAAATTGGCCTTTGTACCTGCTGATTGGTCTAATGAGCGGGGAGTGGAGGGAGACACTGACCTCTTCATTCCTGGGTGACACACCCTTAGTTATGCAATGTGCCACATGGAAGGACTTTCTGTCCACAGTAGCAATGTGGGGGTCATAAGAGAGGTTGCTGTCAAGCTGTGTTCAGAGACCTCCAATAAGGATATCTGTGTCCACTGAACTACCACCGATGTGTTCGTTTGTGGACAACACATTGATTCAACAGGGGATTGTGACACATTTCTTGCCATTGAGACTAAGGCTAGTGTTCTGACAACAGTTGGAGGTGTCAGATCTCATTACCCTGCTATTTTATCTGACTGGAATGCAATCAATGGTTACCAGAGCTGAGCTATGCTTAGCAGGTTTCAACATTGCTTAAATGTAAATGCTAAGCAGACTTGCGCAATGGTAAGCAAAGCCTATACAGTGTAAATGCCTATTCGTTTAACCATACATAGCACCGCTTACCATCACACAAACCCACTTAAAGCTGCTCAAAACTGCCTTAATCAACCTGTAGCCAACAGTTCTTGTTTTGCCTAGCAACAAAGTAAACTGTCCTTGCAGGTCTTGAACCCAGGTCCCTGCACACCAGAGTAACAGCAATTTACCAGTAAGCCATCTGAGATGCATAGTTCTCAGATGTTTTCAGAAACATACCATACTTTACAGCCAGTTTACACTAGGGAAGAGACACTGTGCAATTAGGAAGGATTGGTATCTACAAATATATATATCTGAAAAGAAACATATACATAGAGAGAGGTAGATATGTATGGAGATACATATATATGTATAACAATATATAGATATATTACCAATAAATACTGAGATGTATGTATATATATATATATATATATATATATATATATATATATATATATATATATATATATACACACACACACACACACATACATGTCTCAAAATATATATGTATACATGTCTCAAAATGCCCATACAAACATATGCTGCTGATAGACCACCATAACTGGGGCAGTATGCACAGTTGGATACAACAGGACCCATGGCACTCACATCTGCCCCCCACAGTCCATATAAATAAGTGAACAGTATACTGCTACAAAATCATAATAGGCCATAGACAATGGCCAGACATACAACAACCTCCTAGCAAAACAACTAAAATGACTGAACATAGCAAAGAGAAATACAATCAGCCAGTAATTCACATAAGTTTATTATACTCTGATGTCTTGGCCAAAACCTTCAAGGAGTACAACATTGCAAGAAATACTTGCCTTAAATAAGAAACACAATTAACACTTAATTGCATAATTAAATACACAGCCTCCAATTACACTCCTTGTTTAACCAGCTAAGTGATACAGTATCACACTTAATATTACATTGATTGTGTATATAACAATTGTTATTTTATGAATGTTTCATCAAGCTGAGAAACAGACCTTCTCCAAACCAGTACCTTGTAACCCACTACTGTCCTCATGGTGAGATTTATTCAAATGTACAGCTATAGAACTGTTTTCTTTCTTATCAGTAATATGTCACATGTTCAAACAGCCTAGTTTTAAAACACGTGTTACTCTCCCCAACATAAAATATGTTACAAGGGCATCTAAGAGCATTCTCTATACACCAACCTCTTGAATGTACAGACTTTAACATGTTTTCCAGCTTTTCCCCTGAGCAGGAATGACAGCACTAAATGATAGACCATTATACCTATCAACCTCCTATTGTATGACATCCAGACAAAGCCTGACATAATTGGTAGACAGAGGTCCATATAAATGGCCATACTTGAAATATTGCTGTTATACACTGAGAAAGTTGCTGGTGTTACAGGTTTTGTTGTAACATATCTTTTCTTAGGGATATAAAGACATAAAAACAAATGGATGTTAGCATTTACTCACTGCTATCACCAGAGTATGCTACTGATTTGCCAAGGACAACACCTGTCTAGGGAACAGACCAAACATAACAGGCTAACCTCTGGCCATTATGTGGATAGCTCTACAGTTGAGAGCTATGCTGAGACAGACCTTTGTCAGATTGAAACCCATGCAGAAGTAGCATGTTCAGACAAACCCTGTTGAACTAGCAGTATTCCAAATATATGACAGCAATACTCACATTCTGCCCCTAAGTCTTGAACCTTCTCCACCATTTATTTGTCTTGTCTCCACAAGTCTTGTTGTGAGAGGTATTAGCTCACACACCTCCAGGATGTCATCCTCACAGGTAAGGGAAAGGGCCAATGCCCACATGAGGTACTCAATTATAGGAGTGTGTTGCCATGACATTGGCTATCAAAAGAACTACACAGCTGCTCTGCATGCAATTAGCAATGGGAGAACACCAGTTGGTACTCAGGCCATCACATGGCAATGAGCATTACCTACAAAAGACAAGCTGCTACCAATGCAACACAGATGTTCACCCTATATGTGTGTGGAGAGGGAGAGGGAAAAACTGGGGAAAAGACAACAAATAGCATATAACCAACTATAGTTTGAAAAATACAAAGACAGGTATGTCGAACAAGTAAGCATCTCATGGACTGCAGTAGAGCATATGTAAGAATGTGAAAGAGGAGGGTTAACATATATGTCTCAACAAACCTTGCTGTACTACTATATTGCTGATCAGAAACTATGGCCATAGCCTCTGGGTCGGTCTGCAGTAACACAGATCATCGGTAAGGCCCCAGGGAAGGATGGCTCACATATGACTACTACTGGAGTGAGTTGAACTATACTGACTTTGACAATGCTAGGCCAGCTACTAGGATGTTGTACATATCCATATCTTACTTGTAAGTACAACTAGTATATACTTGTTTGTTTCAGATATGTGAGACACCTATGCATGGTATTTGCATAGCAAAATACTGCTGCAGATGTGTGTTGATCTGCATGTTATATACTGAGCTCATAACATTTAACTCTCCAGTACTATGCACACTGACCATGTGTGTGCCTCATATTTGTAGTCATTTTCCCATAGAGTTGTGTTATGTCTGTAAAATAGTTGGCAAATCTATCAAGGCTGACATTACAACATCCCCTTCATTGTCCTCCGGCTTTTCCCATTCAGGATTGCCACAGTGGACCATCTGTTGCCATTTCTGCCTGTCACCTGACTCTTGCTATCTCACACCAACCCCCTCCATGTCCTCTCTCACCACATCCATAAACCTTATCTGAGGCTTCCTCTTTTCCTCTTATCTGGCAGCAACCTCCTTAACCATCCTTTACCCAATATACTCAGCAGTCCTCCTCAGCACATGCCCAAACTGATGTAATCCTGCCTCTTCAACTTAGTGTCATATCTGTCCAACATGGCCTGTCCCTCTCATATACACATTGCTAAACCTGTGTACCTGTGTCACACTCAGTGCAGATTGTAACATCTGTACCTCTGCCATGTGCATCTCTGTCTCCTGCATTTTTTCTCACTCCCACCGTCTCCAACCCATATAACATAGGTAGGGTCACTACCATCTTGTAGATCTTGCATATCACATTTACTGGTACTTGTCTGTCACAACTCAATCCTGACATTCTTCTCCAACCTCTCCATCCTGCCTGTACTCTCTTCTTCACCTGTCTGTCACAGTCATCATTACTCTGAAATGTTGATCCCAATCATTTAAACACATCCACCTTTGCCAAATATGCCCCATGCATCCTCAACATTCCGATATCCTCCCTCTCATTCACACACAGATATTCAGTCGTATTCCTGCTGACCTTCATTACCCCCCTCTCTACAGCATATTTCCATCTCTATGTAGGCTCTCCTAAAATGGTTCTGTACTCTTAATACATATCACACTCAATGTTATCTCTCTATAGTTACCACAGCTCTGCACATCAACCTTATACTTAAAACCATACCAAGTCACTTTCTCTCCACTCATCATGCAACCTCACACCACCCAAGATATCAGTAAATAGTGTGGCTAAACACACCACTGCCATTTCCCCTAAACACCTCCATGCTTCCACAGGTATGTAATGTGGACCAACAGCCTTGTCAGTATTCATCCCCTTCATAGCTAGCCTTACATTTTCCTTGATAAGCTGTGCACTTCCTGATTCACCATACCCACATCATCCAATCTTCTCTGCCTCATTCTCTGCAGTTAGCCTCTCAAAGTACACTGTCCTGGTGGTCAACATACTATCCTTACTTGTGAGTACATTTACCTCATTATCCTTTATCACCCTTATCTGCTTCACATCATTCCTAGTTCAGTACATCTGTCTAGCCAATCAGTACAACTCCTGTCATCTCTTCTTAGTGTCAAACTGTCAGACAACTCTTCATATGCCTCATCCTTAACCTTTCCACATCTCTCTTTGCCATGCACCTCATCTCACACTCCTGTCTACTTTCCTCATCTCTCTGGCAGTCTCACTCCTTCTTTCCCATCCTCTTTCTCTGTATACTGTCTTGTACTTCCTCAGTCCACCACCAGGTCTCCTTGTACTACTTCCTCCATCCACATGTCACACCAAGCACCTTTCTAGCTGTTTCCCTTAGCAGCTCTGCTGTACTTAATGAGATATGTGGTAAATTGACAGTGCCACCCAGTGTCTGTTTTTAACTCTTCCTTGAACTCCACCTCATTATCACCCTTTTCCAATTCACACCATGGATCCTTGCTGCTTAACTCACACTCCCACTCTTTGTAATCACTAACATCATCCTGCAGCTCAACATTCTATGCTACCTAAATGCACTTTCCCCTTCACCACTTTGCAGTCTCCTTCAAACTGGCCCTCCTACATTGGATATATTCCACCTGTGTGCATCTTACTACAGTCTTGTAACTCACTCTATGCTCCTCTCTCATGTTATAGTACATATTCACCACAGTCATGCCCATCTGTTTTGCAAACTCCACTACCATCTCGCCGTCTGCATTCCTTTTAACACCATGCATACCCATCTCCTCCACAAACCCTCTGTTCCTTTCACCAACATGCCCATTGATATCTTCTGCAATGACCACTTTGTCAGCCTTGGGTGCAGTCATCACCACATAATACAAATGACTTCACATTTCTCTTTGTCATCCATCACATAACCAAGTTGTGTAGCGTATAAGTCCCCACCAACCTTGGGGCACACACCCCAGTACAACACCAGGGTACAGAGGCCAACTTGCTGGAGGCAGATGGCACCCACACAATGGACAGGGAGCATGCAGGTAAGGGCCCAGTGGGGATTAGTACAC
The DNA here is from genome assembly GCF_019279795.1 of Protopterus annectens. Lineage (NCBI taxonomy): Eukaryota > Metazoa > Chordata > Ceratodontiformes > Protopteridae > Protopterus > Protopterus annectens. The sequence goes on from NC_056744.1 coordinate 249,950,617, forward strand.
TATTGTATCAGATGTACTTGTATCGTTATTGTATCTACATCCATGTGTCAGGTCTGATTAGAGTTGTGGCTGGGGTATTCTAATGCAGAGAGGTGCACATCTATGGTGAGGACAGAAAATTGTGTATTATTGAAGTTTGTATGTAAATGTGCAGACATGCTGCATCCATCCTGTACCAAGGCCACATGTGAGTCTGCTGACAATACCTCCCTCTCACAACTACCTAGGACCCTATGGTCTGCATATGGGACAGCAGCTTGAAGCTGGTGAATATGACAGTGTTCTGTTGTGGCCTGGCAATACCCCAGGCATGTGAAGGACATGCAATTTACCATGCACACAACTCTCAGTAATAGCTATATTGCTTTATGTGCTTGTTCACTTGTGGTGGGGGTAACTGCATTGCATCACAGTGGTCACCACTGGGGCTTATCTGAGGTGAATTCAACATTCCTGTAGCATACCTCACAACTTGTCAGTGCAAGATGTTTAGACAGAGGCCAGCAAAATGGGCTGGACAAATGACTTAGGTAGGGACATGTGTGACACATTACTAGAATACAGTGTATATAAATTGCGTGCACATCCCTGTTAAGATGCAAGGTGCTTCTGATACATGCAAACTGGGACCACAATATATCAGTCCACACCTCTTCCAACCTTTAACGTGACCCTTAACATGAACAGCTCATTTGCTAAACAAAGCATCTGATCTCCTGTATTGCACCTATAAGGTTGGCCACCTGAGAGGGTGGCAGATATCATATCAGCATGATGTTTCCATCAGGTATGGTACCTGATGCTGCCATATGTGTCAGTACACTTATTGTGCCCTATTTGGCTACAATATCACATACATTGGCATTGTTAAGACACACAGACCACTTCTGACCACTTATAGGTTGCAAACATCTGGATATTCCATACACATTTGTATGGAGGACTGTACAATGGTTTAACTTGCTGTATGTGAGGCAGATGCTGTTACCACACAATATAAAGTAATGGCATCAGGAGGTGGTCACCAGCCATGTATGATACACACATCAAAATGGTATAAGCCACACAAGATATGATTCTCACACACAGTTCCCAGTATTGGGATGAGCACTCCTGCCTGTCTAGTTATTTCTACTATAGTGCTACTGGGTTATCAAACATGCCACAGAGCTTATACATTTTCACTGAGTCCAAAGGTACTCCTAAGGTTAATGACATCAACAGGACTACTAAATTGGAGGAAGGAGAAGTGTAAAGGATAGTACACAGGTCAAATATGGCATAACCCACACCCTACATGATTCTCACACAAACACACACTCATACAGCCAAACAGTTGCCAGTAGTGAGATTAGAACCCCTACCAATCTAGTTATTTATATTATAGTGCTACACAGTTATCAGACACACCACAGCACTTATACATTTTCATCTAGTCCAAATGTACTTCTGATGTGGATGACATCAACAGGACTACTAAATTGGAGTGAGGGGAAGTGTAAAGGATAGTATACATGTCAGAAATGGTATAACTCACAGACTGCATGATTTTCACATAAACACACACACACACTTCCAAACAGTTACCAGTAGTGAGATTAGAACTCCTGCCTATCTAGTTATTTCTACTATAGTGCTAGACAGTTATCAGACACACCCCAGAGCGTATACATTTTCATCTAGTCTAAAGGTTCTTCTAAGGTGGATGACATCAACAGGACTACTAAATTGGAGTGAGGTGAACTGTAAAGGGTAGTACACAGGTCAAAATGGTATAACCCACACTCTATATGATTCTCACACAAACACACACATCTAAACCGTTGCTGGTAGTAAGATTAGAACTCCTTCCTATCTAGTTATTTCTACTATAGTGCTATCAGATGTGCCACATAGCTTATACATTTGTACCTACTCCACAGGTACTTCTAAGGTGGATGACATCAACAGGGCTACTGAATTGTGGAAGAGGGGAAATGAAAAGCCTAGTACACAAGTTGAAATGGTATAAACCAGACAATAGATGACTTTCATACTCACACACTTGCCAGTATTGAGATTAGAACTCCTGCCTATCTAGTTATGTCTACTACAGTGTTATGCAGTTACTGTACATGCTACAGAGCTTACTGAGCTTTCAAATGGCCAAAGCTATTGATAACTACACAGCTGAGGTAAAGTATTACAGGTGGCAGAAGGTCTGCCTTCAGTTTTACCCTTACATTGTGCTAGTTCTTTTTGTCTTGCACTTCAAATAGCATTATAGCTTGCCACTTCACCAGGTTATTATATCAATAAGTTTGGCACATGTGGGAGCCGTTAGGAGTCCTCCTTCATCACAGAAGTAGCCCCAGTATTTACTAGTTATGTCCACCCATCATTGCATGATTGAAGTGCAGCTTTCTGTGCTTTCACACATTAACCTAGTGCACTTGTCCATTCTGAGGCACTGTTGCAATTGTCTCACATACACAGACAACCTTCCCCTCTAAACACCAAACACTCAGACCTGTGAGAGTTATCAGTATATCACCCAATGTAGACATATGCACTTTTCAGCAAAGACTGGACTAGCAGGTCAAGAGGATAAGATCAATACCTGCACCACACCATGTGGATCACATAGCTCACCATGACATCCACTTTGACAGCCATGACATACAGTGAAAAGCCACACACCCACCTTTAGAGAGGCACTCAGTAGACTTTTACCCAAACAGCACAGACCAGCAAGACAGACACCCACTCAGACACCACAACATGACACATGCCAAGCAACACATATTTCACCTACACAGTGTACTCCTCAACCTAAGTTCTTAAAGCTAACCACCTTGCACAATACAGTGATCACGGGTAACTCAATACAGTAGCATGCACATATCCAATTCACTTAGTTGAATATGGAGCAGGTAACAGCCAAATATCTATCCCGTGCCAGCATCCAACACATGACACAGCCAGTCATGGCACTCCACAACAACTACAACTATCACTCTGCATCCATGTGGGTATGAATGACCTGGGAAACACCTCCCTGGACTACATGACAAGATACATGATTGAACTCTCTGATTATGTGGTCTAGGCAGGTGTGACAGTAGCCATGAACAGTATAGTGTTGTCACCTAGAATGATGCTGCAGTACTATCAACAGATGATTGACTACAACATTGGCTTACATGTTTTATCATTATCAGGGGATCCAGTATCTCTCTGCTTGGGATAACATGACTGACAGACCTCAATGACTTGCCACAGATGTCCTACATCTGTCATCCCTGGGTTTCCAGGTACTGGCCAAGGGTCTTGCCACCCATATAATGCCTTATTAGGCAGTGTTGCAAATGTAATTACCACCATAACAGCTAGACATGTATGCAATCTGAGGGTCATGTTGCTCAACAGTTGACATCCAACTCTCAGGATGCAGTCACTCAAAGCACTCCTCGGAGTGGAGGACATTAACAATTCTACTATAATGGAGAGGTGGTTGACAGCAACAGAGAGTAGTCATGCAGAAGCAGGCTATAACACACTCCACAGCTGTCAGCCCCCAAACATGGACCACACCACACCTCCACAGGTGGTGTTGTCTCCATATTCATTATGGATAGGAACACCTCCAGACTAGTATCCCAACATAATGCATCAGAGATACTTCCAGAACAACTGCCTTGGGGTAATAGTGCAATCCAGACCATAGCCTGCTATGGGTCCACATCTATGTCCCTAGACTGTCAATGTACATTCTTCAACACCCTGCCATCTATGAAGGTCCAATGCAACACTGACATAGTAGGAGACTTCAACTACACCTCCATCACCTGGGGAAAGTAGCCACACACCAGTACAATGGCCCAACACTTCCTGTAACTAATAATTTCCAATGCCCTGGACCATCTCATACTGACCCCTGATAGAGGATGCAACAATCTTGACCTGTGTTGACTATTTACATATGGGACTATTACTCATCCACAGTTGTCAATCCCTACCCAGTGAGATCTACACAGGCTGTAATCAACATGGAACTCAACATGTCAGCCACAGTCCTCACAAAGGTAACCACCTTGCAAAACCATTCCAAAGCTGACTTTGCAGCCATAAAAACAGGGGTGGATGACTTCACTGCACACATGGCAATGAGAAATAGCTACATGCCTGTCGAATTTTACACATGTGCACTGCACAAACAGGTACATGAATGCATGGTACTAGCATAGCCAACAGGACCCAGACACTGTGCTCCAAACACTGGGAGACAGTGTGATACATTGTCATTACCAAAGTGTACAACAGAAGGAGGACACTGTTGCAGAAAAAGGTGGTTCCCCATGATTGTTAAACCCCTTTATTAGCCACAATCACAACGTGGGATCCCTCATGGAATCCCCTACAGGCATCTATGAAGGCAAAAATGCAGCAGACACTGATGACAATCACAAACGCCTTTGATAGTTGCATCAAAAACCTCCACAGCATTAAACACAACTGCTGTAAGTTACTGCACAAAGCCAACTCCTATCCTCAGACAACAGATATTAGCCACAGTCTTAGCAACACATTCAGTGCCAGCTTTACCCCACTATCCCCCCACAAGTATACAATCACAATGGCAGATGAATGGCAGGTACCCAGCAGTACTGCAGGCCAGGTTAGACCTGCATTGTCCACAGGCAAGGATGCAGCCTCAATGGGATACCAACATATCCATGGCTTTGTTCTACACGACATACAAAGTGACCTTGGACCAAATCTGTGTGCCCTGGCCAATCACAGCCTCAACTCGGGCTTTGTCCCTCAAACATGGCGCACTGCTACAGTCATCCCTCTCCATAAAGGGGTAACATCTAGAGACCCTGGGGATTATTGTCCCCCTAGCCTGACAATTCTACTATGTAGGGGTATGCACTGCATCATCATGGACCTGATTGACCAAGATATAAGTGATCTCCTAACTCTGGACAAACACAGTTTGGCTTTGTGAATGGCAGATCATGCCTACTCAACCTGGTTGATGTCTTTGACTGAGTCACCAGGGCTGTGTATGACAGTAAGGCACTGCATACAGCCTACATCAATCTGTCCAAAGCTTGTGATACCATCCATCAGTGACGGATTATTAATAAACCCCACAAACTGGGCATCAACCCATATATCATTGTTTCTTTTACAAATTGGTTCACAGAACACACAAGTATGTCAGTGGCAAACTCCAGGTCAGACTGACAAGCAGTCATAAGTGGAGTCTAACAGGGATCAGTACTGGGTAGTGTCCTGTCCAGCATCAACTTCTTAGGAGTCCATCCCAACACAGAGGAACTCTGGATGACCATGTTCACAGAGGACTGCAGGCTGGGAGCTATCATTAACTCCACAAGCGATGCACACATTCCACAGAAAGGCCTCACTGAGACCACTGAGTGGTTTCGAAACCATGCCCAGAAGCTTAACACCACAATATGCATCATCAGCCCCTTGTTAAAATACTTAGTTCACAGTAAGTACCACACCAATGGGAGCCCAATGAATACTGTATGCATTATAATAGATCTCGCAGCAACTTCTCCTTCAAGCACCACATTGCCACTGTGGTCAGGAAGTCCTTCTATATGGCACATTGCATTACCAACTGTTTCGCATCCAGGAAGGCAGAGGTAATGATCTCTGTCTACTATTCCTTCATTAGACCACTCCTTAAGTATAATGGCCCATGTGCCATGTACCTCACTAGACACCTGCTACAGCTGGGGAAGCCACAGAAGCATCTCACAAATGGGGTTTCTAGGCATTAAACACATCCTACACATACAGACGCAAGTTATTCTCTGTGTCATATCACCTAATTAGCAGCTGTCTGTGCTTGGCTTACAAAGCCATGTCTGACCCAGCTGGTTTATAAATCCATCCATACCACACACTATAGCGACCTCTACCTCAGTACCATAATCACCACAACATGCTGGTTGGACAGGACCCTCACCAAAAGACTGCACATGCCCTGGAATACACTTTCCATACATGTCATGCAGAATACCTAGCTGAACCTGTTCCAGAGGAATCTTGATGAGTGGATGTGTAATAGACAGTTCAACCCAAGGATTACTGCAGTGGCTATACTTGATACAGGCACTGGGATGTAACATCGGGTGGGACAGCGACAGGGCCCTTCTATGTGCTAGGCTTGTTAAGGCTCTTGGGCCATTCCCTACTACACACTTGTGAACCTATAAAGGGAATGACATCAGCAGGACTGATAAAGTAGTGCAGTGGGTGTTTAGACTATCAAAATACTTTGTTCTACAAACAGACACACACACACTTGCCAGATGTGAAACTAGAACACCTACCTAACTAGTAATTTGTATCATAGTGTTACACAGTTACCACATGCACTACAGAGCTCACTTGGCTGAGAGTTGGTCAAAAGTACTGATATGGGGAAGGACATTGGCAGGACTGATAAAGCAGGGCAGTGGGTGGGAAAAATATCAAAATACTTTGTCCTACAAACAGACACACACACACTTGCCAGATGTGAAACTAGAACACCTACCTAACTAGTAATTTGTATCATAGTGTTACACAGTTATCACATGCACTACAGAGCTTACTTGGCTGAGAGTTGGTCAAATGTGCTGATATGGGGAAGGACATTGGCAGGACTGATAAAGCAGAGCAGTGGGTGGGAAAAATATCAAAATACTTCTACTTACAAACATACATACCTACACACATTTTCTCAAAGAGTAGAACCTCTGCCAAACTAGTCATTTGTACTATAGTGTTAAGCTTTTATCACATACACTACTGAGCTGACATCTGGCCAATGTTGCTGATAAGGGACTGGCATCATCTGGACTGATAAAGTGGGGCACTGTGAAGTGTCATGGGAGAGAATGGCATAAAACTGTTTCACCTATAAACAAACACACAACTCCCTCAGTCTTGCACACACACAAACGCACACACACACTTCTACATTTGCCAGGACTGAGATTGGAACTCATACCTAATTAGTTATTTGTACTATAGTGCTGGGCAGTTATCACATGCACCATAGAGCTTATAGGGCTGAGGCCCGAGGCCTGAAAGAAGGCACTTCTAAGGTGACTGATATCTGCAGGGTTGCTAAAGTGGGGAAAGGGGAGGTGTACTGGGCTTGAATGTACCCAAAAGCTTTTAGTTGTGAACCCATACGCACACACACACACACACACACACACACACACACACACACACACACACACACACACACACACACACACACACTTTTACATTTGCCAGGACTGACATTAGAACTCCTACCTAACTAGTTATTTGTACTATCTTATAAATGCAGTTATATCACATGCCACAGAGCTTATAGGTCTGGGCCTAACAAAAGTTACTTCTACAGTGACAGACATTTTCAGGACTGCTAATGTGGGGCAATGGAAAGTGCACTGGGTGTGGAAGGTCTGTTCATTCCTAGATCCGATTGACATTTCTCTAAGTGTATGAGCATTCCCAGTGTGTCGTTCTATAGTACATGTGGGACTCCATTTCAGGGATTGTTGTACTCCAGTCCTGTTTGTTTTGTGCTACAGCCATACCTGTCAACCTGTTGATGCAATATATCTGGAAATAGCCTATCAAAATGTGGGGACAATGGGCCATACAATCATTGTGCCATTTTCTCTCAGTAATGTATGGGTTACAAGGGCTACAGGGCTGGGTTTCACAGACATCTGTCACATATGCCATTTGACACTGTCATGCACTGTTTCGGTACCTGGTGACATACCTCCTCAGATCATCACAGTGATTTATCAGAGGAATACAAGATGGATAATGCACACACAAGGTTTATGGGCCAAATGCTATGCATTCTTGCACTATCCAGACTGTTGAGGGTTGTGTCTAAGAGGAATTGAAATTGACTGCTGGTGCTGTGGAAATGGTCCAGCATCTTGGTGATATATTACAATGGTGGAAACTCTGTGCATTTATGTTCTGGCCTGGTCTGATATCCAGTCCACAGTTGGGTAATATAAGTCAGACAGGATCAGGGTGACAGGCAGACTCCAGATATATTTGTAGGGGATAGGATATGTGGGGTGTGTGTGTCCTGGGCAGATATGTTTGGCTATAGCAACCAGTACTTTGCATTGGGATCTCCTCAATGGTTGACTGCACTTGGAGGGTCTTGTGTGTGTGTCAGACTGTTTGACCAGCCTGGAGGTGTGTGTTTGTCACACATATATGTATGGCCCACCTCATTTTGCTTGGATGGCCACATGTTGGGGTCAGGATGTTCCATAGGATGAGTGGTCAGGGAGGGTGTGTTATTCTCCATGGCTGTGGCCCAGGGTTCTGTGGGTGCAGACATATCACCATCTTCCAGGGTAGGGCTGCCTGCAGTGGGTGCATTCCCATGTTTAAACTCCTTCCTGTCAACTGTACAGAGTGTCACAGAATGTCCACATTCATGACTCATATATCTTGTTGGTTACCCCAAGTGTGGTTTTCCAGCAAAAGTGTTTTGCAAGTCAGATATTACAGACAGCTGACATTGCAGTTTCAGACTTTGTACCCCTCAGACATTCTGTGCTACTACAAATCATTCCATCAACTTTGTAACATTATTAGAGCAGTAGTTCACAGGTGTTCTTCTCTTTGGACCTTCATCACCCCATTATTCATGGCCTTGTCTCAGTTTCTGGCTCTCTGAGGCTGGCAGGTTTGCTCCTAGCAGTTGTCAGCATGGCCTTTCTTTGCATTTTGTGGACTGTGTTATGCAGGTATTGTGGACCCCATGGCACTCCCTCAAGGGCACTGTGTGTGAGGCATAGGCATTTCCCAGAGGCCTGTAGGCCAGGTGTGACAGATGCAGGCCATCTGTAGCAGGGCAGTGCATTCTGATGATCATATGTTCCCATGCTGCCAGCAGGAGACAGCCCTGGGATTGCACCAGTAAGTTTACTGTGGGTGTTTCTGACAATTAATTTCTGTTACTATTGCACCATCAGTCTGTGTGATAGCTAGATGCTGCTTAAGTCTCTAAACATGTTACTGCATTTCTATGGGACTATGGGGGGGGTGGTGACACGACTGTACTCTGTACAGACTGTGCTGATATTTGCTTAACATTTTGGTCCCATGTAGCATGGTAGTGTGCCCTATCTTTCAGACTACAGGCATAACAGTATCAGCCACATGTCAGACTGTTCTGGCATAGGCATTTGTAGTTCAGACTTTTTAGCTTTCAAAGCCATACTGGCACTGTCAGACCTGCTGTGAAATCACTGTGCAAAAGTCTGTGGGTGGGGATTTCATGGGTGTCGCAACATGGGGGCTTTTGCCAGGCATTTCTGTATGGTTGTCTACAGCTGATCTGTTCTGTAGGATTGGTGGTGGGTATGGGACCCCCACTTTGACATCCATGCATGTAACCTATGATCCCCCCCCAGTTACTTGGCTCACCACATATACTGCAGTGGTATTTGTCGACTAGGGTGGTACTGCATGGTGTGGGTAGGGTAACACTGGGGATACACATCCTGCTGTCCCACAGAGCTGTCAATTGTCTGCAGCTATCCCAATTAGCACCCCATTCCCTTACATGCTAGATCAATACCATAGATATGCTATCAGGAAAGTCTGCCCCATTATTTTAATTTGTTACAGAGACTGGCTTACCTTGTGCCTGCAGCTGTTGTGAGGGTGGTGCTTGAGGGCTGACTATGTCGGATGTACACAATACACTGCCTATACATGGTCAGGTATAGGTGGTGTGATATTTGGCATCCATTTTACTGCATGTGTGAGTCAGAAAGAGAGAGAGAGATCAGTCCCTGGGGCCCTACAGTGTCAGTGTATGTGCTATGCATTACCTGTTTGCCAAGGCTAGGGAATACTGAGCATGCCTCTGTCTTCTTACAGGGGCAGGCTCAGGATGTTCCTCCTCTGAGTCACTCTGTGCCTGTGGAGGCCTTGGCAATGGTGGGGGACTGTGTGGCCCTTCCCCATTTTGTTCCTGCTGCAGCTGTTTCTGCAGGATCATATTGTATAGCATGGCACATACTATGACCATGTGTGCACATGTTGCTAGAGAGCACTACAAGGCTCCACTGGATATGTCAAGGCAGCGGAACCGTGACTTGAGCATCCCAAACACATGCTCTATAATGATCATGATTTGTGCGTGTGCCTCATTATGGTGTTCTTGTGTGGGTGTGCGCACATTTCTGATGGGTGTCATCATCCACGGCATCAGTGCGTAGCCAGCATCCACAACTAAATGGCCATATGGCATGTCCCCCCTGACAAACCACTGGTACAGCTGTGAGGAATGCCAGATGTGGGAGTCGTGATATCTTCCAGGGCAGCCAGCACACACATTTATAATAATGCCCTGGGCATGACACATGACCTGGCAGCTGATGGAGTGGAACCCCTTGTGGTTTATGTAGATCCTACCTCGGTCACCAGGTGGTGCTTTGATGTGGATATGCGTGCAGTCTATGGCACCCAGTATCTCTGGGTATTTTGTTACATGGTGGAAGAGACACATATTGCCAGTCAGCTCTTCACTGGCACTGTGGAATTTAATGTGCTCCTCTGCATGTGTTCGCATGGCATCCAGGAACTGGTGGAGTATCATGGACACAGATGCCTGTGCGACCCCCATGATATCCCCATTTGCTCTTTGGAAAGTACCTGTAACTAGTATTCTTAGAGCTACACATACCTTGGTATCCACTGGTATGGATTCCCCTATGTTTGTTCTGGATGTGAGGTGAGGTCGGCACAGCTCTACAATTTGTTGCAGTATGTCCCTGTCCACCCTGTAGAACTCTACTATCTCCAGATCATGTAGCCCCTGGTAGGTTACCCTGGGCCTGTGTACTTAATAAAGGATTTCGACTGGAAACAGACTGCCTGCCTTGCTTGGATTACTTTCGAATACTTAGTAATATTGTAGAATTATATATTTTCTATTATTACTTTTTGACTTGACGAGTTTACGTTCGCTACTTCTACTACTATTGTCTGATCTGATTAATATACAGTGATTAACAAGAAATATATGGACTGAAAATCTTCCACACAGAGAAGTTTCTTACACTGTTATTATTCAGAATGCATACCAATGGTCTTTTACTTAACTCTCATAATGAGAAAGGTTTAAATGTAGAAGAAAAGATTAACAAAAAGTCTGCAATTAAATCACAAAAAGTAGTCCTGGTAGCTCAACGGGAGCACACCTTCTCTAAGTGCAAAAGGCTGTGAGTTTTATTCACAATGCGGGTAGTTGGTTTAACTTTCCATTACTGACACTGCAGTGTACCATATGGGGTTCTACATTCCTGAGTGTGTTATCCTTAGGCTATGACATTAAACCAAGGTCCCATTTGGTGGTAGATCAATTTGATGTAAAGGATCACATGGCACTAATCAAAAAGAGTAGTGTCATTTCCACAGTGCCCTGGCCTAATTTCCAGTAATCAGTATGATTACCACTTCCAGTCTCCCTTGAAAAGAGGCCATTGACTAACCTGATCAAAAAAGTGTAAATAATTAAAGAATAGTCAGATCAATGGCACTGAGTAATAGAGTTTTACCTAATTTACAATAAATAGGGTTTAATTAGTGATGCTACTACTGAGGAAGTTGACTAAGGAAGGGGAGGACAGAAGGGTGTTGTTCACTCACCTTTCCCATGGGGTGAAGAAATGCTGGAAGGCATGACATTGCCGTACTGCTGATGGCGAAACTGGAGATCACAAGTATTGGGTTTGCTAGGCAGATGTTATTCCCAATAGGAGGCATTTCCTTGCAGAAGTTTTGCAATCCCCTTTTTATGCCTCACTGCAATGTTAATCATTATATTCTGTGATGTTCAACCTGTTGCAAAAAGACTGCCATGCTTTAAACAGTCAAGGTTCATAACAAAGAATAGGCTTACTGACTTTCCTTCCATGAATATCAAAAATAATGTGAAATGATCACATTCTAACAGCACTGTGATAATGTTCCATAAAGAATTCCTGTTTCTCTTTCTCTTACTCTCATCTAAGTGAAAAGTACTTGCCTATTAGGCTTTATGGATAAAACTACCAGCTTGAACTAGTGTCTTATCCTTGAACTACCTAAACTGTTTCTAAATCAAGTCAATATGAGGCAAATACTTATCTTAACCTTATCTGAAATATTGCTAAAACCTCACATCTCAAACAATGAAATCTTACTTCCCAGATATAACATATTCCGGATCGACAGAATCCAAAAAAAGGGGGCGCATTGCTATTTTCTACTCTGAGCAACTTAATCTCTCCCCCTACCTACTCATCTTCCTAACTTTCACCCAGATGAACTATTAATACGCAACTGTCACTTAAACACCAATAACAAATTTGCTATAGACCATTTACATCCCACCAGGTAATAACATCCCCATCCTAGAGCACATACTGTCATGGATGTCACACAACATACACTATGAAGCAGTCATCCTTGGAGACATAAATATATACTGGAAAAAAACTAATGACTGACTCCCCAAACCTCAGCATAACCTTGACTGTTCAATCAACTTATCACACCCCCAACACGCATAAATAAAGACTCTAATGGCAGCTTGATCCTGGACTGGATCCTTACAACTGTTCCAAAACTCTACCAAACTCCCTGTACCCTACCTGACACCATAAGTGACCATCTTCCCATCCATATCCAAAGATAACTTTCTCCAACCACGCAGGTCTTGCTTATACAGAGACTGCCAAAACCTATCCTGATTTAATGCTAAAATATTTAACACTAGACTCTCATCCATCAACTGGTCCTGCCTCAGTCACCTTCTCATCAATGAAGCAGTACAAAAATTCAACCCTATTTTCCTTGAAATCCTTAACTCGCTAGCACACTTAAGGAAAATTAGGATAAAAGCTAATTATGCCCCCTGGTTTTCAAAAGACACTCATTCCATTATGTATAAAAGAGATAGTGCTTGGAAAACTTGGCTAAAAAACAAATCCCCTTCACACCTCCCAAACTACAAAAAACTCAGAAATCTTAATAAAAACAAATCAACAAAGGCAAGAAAAAAATTGACAATAAGGCCCAAACCAACCAACCACTCCTCTAATCAAAAATAATTCTGGAGCACCATCAATAAAATTCTTCACCCAGGATACCCTGCAACCTCTAACCCCTATCCAAATAACACTCCTCAAGAAACTGCCACCCTTCTCAACAGTTACTTTATTGACACTATCCGCAAACTAACTCACACAGACCATAACATCAATCTCCCTACCTCTTCTCCTACTCAAACAAATAGAACCCCCTCTTCACTGAAACCAGTCCCCAGCACCTACATCAAATTACTCCTGCATAAACTAAAACCAAGTTCTCCCTCTACTGATAACCTACCACCCCTCTTTCTCAAGTTTGCCGCAGATTCTGTAGCCTATCCAATTTGTATACTAGTAAATAGATCAATTCAAGAAACCACAGTCCCTGACATCTGGAAATTATTCGATACAATATCTCTACATAAAGGAGGAAACTCCACTGACCCTTCCAGTTTCAGACACATAGCCATTCTTTCCCCACTTTCAAAAATTCTCGAAAAATGCATACATATTCAGCTTGTCAAACTATAAATCCATGAAAACCTTATAACTTCTACCCAACATGGCTTTTGGCCAAACCACAGTACTACTACCACCTTTATATCTTTTCATCAAACTGGAGCTGAGACTTGATAGAACAACCAACTAGTATCTTGTTTCTTTCTAGACCTCTCTAAAGCCTTTGATATAGTATCTCACTCTAAGCTACTTCTAAAACTGTCTGATCTCACCCTCTCAAGTTCCACTCTTCACTCGTTCTCCAGGTACCTCACCAACAGGGTACAGTCAGTCAGATGGCACAATTCCTACCCCCTTCCTACCTATTCAAATAGTAGTCCTCCAGGACTCTATTCTGGGACCGCTTATATACACTATCTTTACTAAAACCTCCATACATCCTGCTTCCACTCCTCTCTTATACAATATGTGAATGACTCTAGACTTCTCTCCTTCTCTTACAACATCTCTCATCTTCACACACTTACCCAAAACTAATTTCTTTCCATTAAAAGATGTCTTAAGAAACAAGCTCATCTAAAATCCAAGACAAAAAGGAAAAACTCTTTCTTTTCCTTCCTAGATCATTCTCCCATCTCAAATCCACCTTTACCATCTCATCACTTAACAACAGTGTTATCAAAGGAGAAACTCACACTAAGCTCCTTGGTAGCATAATTGATGATCAATTAAATTTTGACCTTCATATTCAGCAGTTTCGAAAAAAAAAAAAAAACACATAAAAAACTGGGACTACTTTATAGTAACAAAAAATTCCTTACATCAGACTCTAAACTTTCTCTGGCTCAGGGATTCCTCCTACCTTGCCTTCTCCATGCCCCTCCAGTCATTACAAACTTGCAATCCACATTAATCTTCTAGCTTGAACAGACTTATAATATTATTACTAGCTTTGCCACAACCAGCCTTACAACTCACACCACTGCCCTGCCCTAAAGAAATGTCTGTGGCTAGAATTCCCCCAACAACTTCTACTATTGCAGCTAAAAATTACACACTCCGTACTCTGCAAACCTGCTGCCTGTCCCTCCCTCTTCTCTCTAGTATCCTGCTGTACCCCTAATCAATTACTTTGCAGCTCTGACCAACATCTACATATTTACAAACCCAATAAAAACACTGGCAAACCCTTATATAAACACTCAGTGTCCCTGGCCTGGAGCAAACTCCCCTCTAATGTAAGAAGCATCATGCACCTAAACCATTTTAAAAAAGAGTTAAAACACTCCCTATTAAATTCATGGTCATGTCCCTGCCAGGACCCTAATTAAATCCCCCCCTCCATCTTTTACTCTGTTTCTTCATTTATTTTTACTACTATAACTCTCATGACTCCACTTCACACAAATAGAAGTCATATCAATCTGTTCAACACCTAACATTCATTTGCAGCTACAATCAATGTAAATATGTATTTTTCAATAGTTACTTGACTTGTAACAACATTTGCAAATAATTATTCTCTCACTTTTCAAAGTTATTTCCTTTATACTGTGTATCTAATTTCTCTACCTTTTGTAACTGCTTTGTAGTGCTTTATGTTACCATCCATTTTTTTATTATATTGTTAATCTCAAGCGTAATGTTGTAATTGTACTACACTGGAGCTTTTCTCCTTGGGTCTCCACTGAAAATGGGCTTCTGGCTTAGTTGGACCAATCTAGTTAACAGATGTCAAATGAATAAATAAATATATATATATATATATATATAAATAAATCTAATATAATAAACACTGTTCCTTCTTATGACATATTTCACCACATTGCACTCTGGAACAGGATCTAGACTTAGCCAGTAGGTAGGCCTCTGCCCCTGAATGGACTTGTAGGCACTTTAACACAGGATGATGATTCTTACAGCTAAATCTCCTAGCCAAAGTTGCCTTCTTAGCTTTATGAGGCTTTATTAAGACTCATCAAAACCATAGACCTACTGAGTGGGACATAGCACAGTCTAGAAGAAGGGACCATCAAGTAAGCCCTGATAGGTACTAAATTTGATACCTCTCAGTGGTAGTTAATATATTCTGGGTTTGTCAATCCAACTGCAAACAAATTCCTGAACTTGCATGCCTGGTAGAGTTCTAATTACTTCAGTCCTCTGAACATCAGTATGTCAAGTGCTATGCCTACCCAAATCCCACTTACTTAACTGAGCTAACTCAGCTGTTGTACTGCCATGTAGGATGGACAAAGAGCACAAGTGGAAATCTGTGAAAAGTTTTTGTTTTTGTCTTAAAATCAAGTTTGTCATGTTCACATATTCATTATTTAGTGCAGTTAACCATATGACTACACTGAATGCCATTGTACTGTTCTGCACAGATCTGATGAAGCCTCACCTACCTATTGGCAATTAGGCAAATGTGCTTTAGACTCCTGAGTTTTTTATTTTGTTCTTTTTCCTTACTTGCATCAGTTTCTATAACAGCAGTAAACTGATGATGTTTCCCAAGGCCAAAATGTATTTTTTCCTTTATGTCAGCATAGTCAGCCAACCATAAGTCTATATAATAAACTCCCTAGGGTCAGTATATGTGCACTGAGGCATCAGTGCTGCCTTCCTGCCCTGATTAGAATTACTCCTTCCAATTATTTAGCCCTCACTTCACATATTTAAAGTCTCTTTTCAGCAAAGATTCGCACATTTGTGATACCCTCCCGTCATAGGCACACCTTGTTTTAGTTTACAACCTGAAACATCTGTACTGTTTTATTACGTATGACTATTAGCAGTGGATCTATCTTTATATTTTACCTAGCATTTTTTTGTGCTGTATTAACAATCTATGAATTATTTTCTACTTGTTTCAATTATAAATGGATTAATATCTTGCTTATACTTAAATGTCAAGTTACTTAAGTATACTATTAAGGACTAGGCAGTCCATACAGTTACATATCTTTGCTCTCTCCCCAGACATCGCTGCATAGTTTTTTTGCAACAGGCAGTGGTACAAGACACACTTACAACGGGCTCACTGATTCCCATGGTGGGAACTACAATTTGCTGTTTCATAGGATTCCATCTTTGGCAACTAGGAGTTATGACATGTTACTGACAAGCTCATATAATGTACCTATTTTGACAGCATTTAGATGGAACAAACTAAAACAGGAGTCTATCGTCTCTTCCCTTATTTAACCATGTTTAGTTCACTGTCCAAGAATACTGAAGTTTATCTTAGCACATACAGAGCACTTTCTTCTCTCACTAAACACACTTATAATGAATATATTATTAGAAAGTTGAATCCATGGTGCCGTGGAAAGGGTGGCATGCTCCTGACATAAAGGATACAAGGTAGGAGCTTGCAGTTGCAGGTTCAGCTGGATTGTCCTGACTAGCTGCAGTTATGATTACTACAGTATAATACTTAAGGATTTTATTTTGACTGGTTGTCACATATTCTTTAGTTCTTGTTGTCCCATCTAAACATGGCAAATAGCATCTACTTATCACATCACAGATACAATGATATACTAATAGTTCTACATTAGGCACTAGCAGCATAGGATAGGAATGCAGCGCATAAGCTATAACGTGTGACATAACAATAGCAGTAGATATGCAGAACAGGTATGAAATATGAGACTTACCCTATTGTAGCTTGGATGAACAGCCGATGACATACATTTATGACCCCAGCTTGAGTGAGTTGACAATGATCTCGGTGTTAAAGCAAATAAATACTGCATGCCATGCAAACTGGCGATAGAGCTGACAAAACTAGTTTAAGAGCAAAAGTGCCCACCTATTTGGCTTTCAGTAAAGAAGTTTTGATTATAAGTGCTTGATTACTCTGAAGTCTCAGCTGAGCTTGTCTACAGTGCTTGGCTCTTTTTTTCATGATGTTTTAGGATTGTCAGCAGCAGCTTTGTTGCTCACTAGTAACAGTTTTCCTGGTGGTCTATGTGTAGATATACATAGAGATATACATTTATAAGCCAAGATACTGCATAGTTTACTTTTCTATGAATATACATGTATATATACACACATATGTAAATGCATACGTATAACTTATATATCACTATGTTATATATATGTGTGTGTGTGCGTGTGTGTGCGTGTGTGTGTGTGTGTGTGTGTGTGTGTGTGTGTGTGTGTGTGTGTGTGTGTGTGTGTGTGTGTGTGTGTGTGTGTGTGTGTGTGTGTGTGTGTGTGTGTGTATCTATATCTATATATATATATATATATATATATATATATATATATATATATATATATATATATGCATATATATATATAAAATAAATCAACAAATGTTATATATTGATTTATTGACTCAGACTAGCACACCTGCTAAAAAGATAATCTGTCAAAAAAAAAAAAACAAAGGCAACTTTAAAATGTTTTTGAGGGCCCTCTTAAACTGCCTGATAGTTTATATCTGCCTGTTAATTTATACATATATATATATCTATATATCTATATATATATACCAAGTACAAGAACACACTGCAGTGCGGAAAGGGCAAATTCCCTGATCCCCAGTGTACCACAATCTCGCACACAAGAAAGACAGTCCCCCAGATTCAGTAAACTTCCATGCAGGAATAGCTTATTCCTGCATGGAAGGGACCATTCTCATGCACCACGGCAGTGCGCAATGCACATTCATGAAGGTGTGCTGCCGTGCTGAAAAATGGACACGGTTCTGTGTACGAGTCTGGGGGTGTGTCTGAGAGCAGTGCTCTCACAATACACACATCCCCTGCACTCCATAAATGCCGTATGTAATGTAAAGAGTGTCCGCAGAATAATCTCCCAACCCCATACAGTAAGAAATCTGGAGAAAGCAAACAATTGTGTCTTGTACAGACTTATTGAAAGTTGATAGAATACCAAGTTATGCATTAGCATGATTTGTCAAAAGGTATGAAGTCAGCAGCTGAAATGTCTGTCACCAGTATCTAACTGCAATCACCAGGATGTGTCACTAATTAGCCATAAAGCCACAAAAAATGGACCAGAAATATAAAGCAAAAATCTGGACATATAAGGTTCTATTTTTTTTTTCAGTCCAGAATAAAGTTTAAGCATAGCTGCATGAGTTTGCTCGTCAATCAGCTATGCAGAGCAGCGTTTAAACCAGAAAAGAAGTTAAGTAAAACTATACACTGAAAAAAATGGAAACTGGAATAGCGTAGTGGTTAAAGCATTTGCCTAACATGCAGTCAAGAACAGTTCAAACCCCCACAGCAAGCCAAATATTTTCATATGTGAAACAAATCCACAATGTATTTTTCATAAATAGGTAGTGCATATATTTATGTATAAGTTAACCAAGGTAGTGTAGCAGCTCCAAATGTGAGGTGTCACTGAAATTGAAAGTTTAAACAAAATTTAACACAGCTAAGTGGATTTGTGCACAGGTAAGTGAAGCTTACACAGATTAAGCAAGTATTTGTTTAACCATATTTTAGCAGTGCTTAGCTCCTGGCAAACCTGTACAAACCCGGTTACAACTGCTTAAAGCTGCTTTAATCACCCTGTCACCATCAGCCACCGTTTTGCCCAGCAACAAAACAATCAGCCCTGCCTAGTCTTGAAACCATGAACCATTTAATACAGGTATAGCATACTATGGAACCAGCATGTTTATAATATATAAATATACAAATATAGATATGTATGGTGATAGATACATATGAAAAGTGTATACATCAGATATATGTAGCTGTACATATGAAATTTGACATATAGAATATGTACATATATATCATAAAATAATATATATGTGTAGATATCAAACAAGAAATATACTGATATATCAAGTCATTTATTAGAAAAATATATGCATACATATATATATATATATATATATATATATATATATATATATATATATATATATATAAAGATAAATATATATTAACATAATAAATACATTTATATAAATATATGTCTAGGTACATATATATATATATATATATATATATATATATATATATACATACATATATAAATATGCATATACAGCAATATATATATATATATATATATATACAGACAAACATACATACATATACATACACACATATACAGATATAGATATAGCTGCATATACACACACACACACACACACACACACACACACATATATATATATATATATATATATATATATATACACACACACACACACACACACATGAAAAAAAAAAAAAATATATATATATATATATATATATATATATATATATATATATATATATATATATATATATATAAGCCATCCAATAATGGAAAAGGGCAGGAAATCAGCTGTATTTAAACCCCAGAGGTGGGAATACAGCTCATCACTGGTTGTAGCTCCACTGTACGCAATACGGCAGGTGTTGGAGAGGGCGTGCAACTTTGTGTGCAGGGCTGGGGCATACAGGAGTCCATAGTTATTGTAGGACTCCTGGTAAAAAAACATGATGTGAGACTGCTGCAGAACCAGTACCAGGGCTCCCAATATAAAGTGGAAGCCTGGGAAAGGGTTTCCCATGATCTTACTAGTGCCACTGGTATCCCTCGGAGTGGTGATCAGGTCTGGCACCACTATGCCAACTTGAAACAGAGGAGGAGGGAGCTCTTGGAACAGTGGGTCCAAGAAGCAGGACAGAGGGGAGATGTCCCAGCAATGTGCAGGTATTCATAGCAATAACTGTTTACCAAAGTCCAAGTATGCCTAAATGTTTCTTTATTTTCATTACAGCTCCAGCTGAGCGGGCTGTGAACCAGGAAGTCCATGCCGGCAGGCTGCAAAGGCTGTGTCGCGAGGCTGGTGAGTAACAATCCTGCTTGTAGGTAGTCATACTAAATAAATATAAAGGAGTAAAATATCACCTGGAAGTATAAAAAATGTGTATGGTTTCTACTGAATAAACCAGACAATATGACAGTAATAGTCCCATATAAGTCATATTTAAATAAAAGTGTAACTGCCTAGCAATAAAGTTCTAAATCCTGGACTGGTTGTGTTTACTCTGGTATTGTATGGCATGAAATGTTGTATTCACCAAGATCTGATATCTGAATAGTAATGTTGTGTTAACCACTGTTTCCAACACTGTGCTACATAAAAATATGTCTAGAATGTTGTATAAGAATGTTGTAATTACAAGGTCAGACTGTACAACCAAAAGAGACTTAGAAAGAAAACAATGAAGGAAGAGACAGCAGTTTCTTAATAGCTCACTATGACGAAACACAAATTGTTGCATTGTTCGCAAACACAGCCATGGTTTGAATCCCAGGAGTGGTAGTAAGCTGTATGCATAATTTTAACTAGGGTTTTGGGAATACGTGTAGAAACAGTCAGGTAGTGTTAACAAACAATGCAGATACATTGTCTGCATTTATGTTCGACCCAGCAAGAAAGCTAATACTCTAGAAAATATCTTACATTGGCTAGCTTCTAACTATCCCTAGGAAACCATTGTCTTGGGGGACGTTAACATTGATTGGAACACCTGTTCCTCTGAAATTCCCTCCACCTATTTAAACCTCCACGGGTTTACTCAGATCATTGCCACCCCCACCAGGTATAGCAATAATAGAGTTAAAGATAGTATCCTTGATTGGATACTTACTAACAGCCACCCCCAAAAGTACAAGTCAGGTACATTACCCGATTATCTAAGTGATCACTGCCTTACCTATATTATTAGGTTCAAAGCCGATATTCCCAACCAGCCAACCTACAAAACTATAAGAAACATCAGGAACTTTAACCTTAACAACTTCCAAAATGAACTCAAAGCATGTAATTGGAATGTCTTGAAACGAGTCCCATTACAAGAAGCAGCTGAGTACTTCATTACCAGATTTCTGGTTATCCTTAACCACCATGCTCTGACCCATACCATCTGTGTAAAATCCACAGTTGCACTGTGGCTTTCTAAAGAAACAAAAACCAAAATGAAAATAAGAAACAACGCCTAGGCCAGGTGGCATGATACCAAAGACCCTATGGACCAAGTAGGATACCAGCAGCTAAGGCATCAGACCAAAAAAATCTGTCATTCTAGACAAAAAAAATCACTACACCCTCCTACAACAAAAATATCAGCTAAAACCTCAAAAGTTCTGGGCTGGTATTAACAATCTCCTCCACCCAAGCCATTCCACCCCATCAGCTGCCCTTGAAAAATCCCCTGTATAAATTGCAAACAGCTTCAACTTCTTCTTTACTGAAATTATCCAGTCTCTAGCTACCCATCTCACTCCATCAGACACAAACACCAGCTCTGGCACATCTTGCCTTGATCCACCCAGCACCCAACCCACCTTTACCTTTCAAACTGTACCTATCAACCTGATCCGGGCCTTACTCAAAAAGCTAAAACCTACTACACTAGCTGCCGACCACCTCCCAGCTGAATATCTTCAAAAAGCAGCTGATGCCACAGCACTTCCCATTTCTATTCTGATCAACAGATCCATCTCAGAAGCATCCATCCCAGCAATATGGAAAACATCACGTTATACCTCCTCATAAAGGAGGAAGTTCCGCAGAATTATCTAACTTTAGACCTATAGCCATTCTTTCACCACTAGCTAAAATCATGGAAAGATGCATACACAAACAAATCATGCACTTTCTTATTCAAAACGGAAAGCTTGCCAACTCCCAGCATGGCTTTAGGTCATTCCACAGTACCTCCACAGCTCTTCTCTCTTTCTCTAATGTCATCAGTCTTCATCGTAGCAACAACAAACTATCTTCAGCATTCTTCCTACATCTCTCAAAAGCTTTCGATATGGTCAACCATCAGCTGCTACTCAATATACTACAAACCATCGGTTTAGACCAACATGTAATACAATGGTTTCACTCCTATCTAAATGGTAGACAGCAGGCTGTCTTATGGCAGAGCAAGCTGTCATCCCAACTTCCTCTAACCCTAGGTGTCCCACAAGGGTCCATACTAGGTCCCCTTCTTTTCTCTATCTTTATCAATGATCTGCACACCACCATCCCAAGAGCCACCTGCATCCAATATCCAGATAACTCTATGCTAATATGCTCTGCCTCCTTTCCTACACAACTTCTAACCCTCACCCAGACCACTTTCAGCACGGTAGAAACATGGCTAGCTAATCACCGCCTGCTTCTAAATCCTAACAAAACCAAGCTACTACCTTTCTCCCCTAACCGTAGAATTTCTCCTTCTTCCTTCAACATCAAATCTAGCAATGACACCATTATCTCCCCTGATGACCATACAAAGCTTCTAGGCATAATAATAGACAACAACCTTAAATTTGATAAACATGTAAATCACACTATTAAGTCCGTCAACAAAAAACTTACTCCCTGTACAGAGCTATATCTTTCCTCACCCCACCCCACCCAGCTAGGGTAGCTATTGCAAGATCACACCTCCTCTCTACCCTTATGTTTGTCATCCCTGTACTCACCAACCTATCCAAAACCGATCTCAACAAATTATCAGGATGTTACAATCATATAGCCAGAATTGCTACTGGCATGGCTTTTAGGATACACCATTGCCAGAACCTCAAAGCACTGGGATGGCCAGAGTATCCTACCCTTCTACAGTTTAACCAGCTTACAGTAGCGCATAAAATACTCCCTCAACCTGATAACACCCCTGCCCTCTAAAATATTCTCATCCCTCATAGTACCCCCAGGACATTATGCTCAGCTGATAAACTATTGATACTGACCCAAAAATCCAACAACTCTGAAGGTGGTGCTATATTTGCCAACTCAGCTGGTAAAATTTGGAATCTACTCCCTACTGCCATTACCAAGGAAACCTCACTACCCATATTTAAAAGAGAACTCAAAAAAATACCTCACATTTCATTGGCTGTGCTCTTGTTCTAAACTTGACTAACAACTTCACTAATACATGTCTTGCTACCCAACCTGCTGTTTAGCCAAGTATCTATGCCTCATAGCATCTATCAATCCACCATGTGTATAGCAGCACTAGTGACATAGAATCTGTTCACAAATCTGGGGATATGTCCCTCATGTTGGTTGGCTGCCTGCACATGTTCTGTCCTCTAACATATCGCCACCCACTGTATGTGAATCTGTAGGCCACTACCTCTGTAATGTCCCTCACAAAGGCAAGGAAATGAGGCAAGGCCAACAGATTATGCATTAGGATGAATGTTTTGAAAGATAGACGTCTGAAACTGAAAGGTATGCCATTACTACATGACAACAGTCCTCAATGACATGTCCAAAGAACATAGTAGTCTACAGTTAATATCAACATATCAGATCAGTATCCAATAGGAGATATATATAAACATACAGCTCAAACACATAAAACAAGATACTCAGTAATCAGAGTCCAACTTTGCATCCAGTGGTGTATGGCTCCAGTACTACAATCTGCAATCTACTCTTACTTGAAAAAGCACTGTTAAAAGTACTAACATAATGATGCAATATGTGTTAAACTATTTCTGTCAACCAGTGGACTGTAGCTGGTGTAACATGCAAATGTGACTGCATATAACCTGGGCTACTACCCATGTATGAAACAAATCCAAAGAGAAAAGATTGTGGTACTACCCATGTATAACCATGTGTCCCATACAGTACATTCACACCCCTTGCTACTGCAATGACAGCAAATAGAAGCATGGTATGTACAGGAAATTAAGTACACTTATTAAATATGTCATTACCCTGCTGCTTTATCAGACTGGAATGTGATCACAGGTTACCAGGGCTAAGCTATGATTAACAGGTTTCAGCATTGCTTAAATGTAAATACTAAACAGATTTGCGCACTGGTAAGAGAAGCCTACACGATGTAAGTGCCGATTCTTTTAACTGTACATTAGCACCACTTGCTGCCAGGCAAACCCTTACAAACATGATCAAAGCTGCTCAAAACACCCTTAACCACTCTGTATCCAACAGTCCTTGTTCTGCCTAACAACAAAATAAACAACTCTTGTAGGTCTTGAACGCAGGAATCTACACACCATAGCGTATGTAATTTACCACTAAGCCACCTACTCACCCTTCTTTACAGCCAGTTTACAATAGGGAAGAGATAAGTGGGCAATAAGGAAGGATTGGTATACATATATATATATATATATATATATATATATATATATATACATATATATATATATATATATATATATATATATATCAATAGAAACATACATAGAGAGAGAGAGAGAGTGAACTATGTAGGGAGATCCATATATGTGTACAACAATATATAGCTATATTACCAATAAATACTGAGGGGTGCATACACACACACACACACACACACACACACACACATATATATATATATATATATATATATATATATATATATATATATATATATATGGTTTACTATTGAATGTGCGAATGCACTTCGTTCGAACGGAGACCTCATCGACGTGTTTGCGTGAACCGAAACTGCGACAACTGTTCGCTAGCGAACCGAAACCGCGAAAACTTCGACGATCGACATTACCGGCTGTGCAACACCTCCACACCCATGCTACCATGGGTTGGATAGGGGCGAGGTTTTGCCGTTTGCAAATCTGGGAGTCGGTGCAGTGGCGATCGTAGTTCCGCGTTCGTGCAAGACGAGTCGCACATGTCGGGATCGACATTTCAATAGTAAACCTATATATATATATATATATATATATATATATATATATATATACATGTATACACACACACACACACTCATATATATATATATATATATATATATATATATATATATATATATATATATATATATATATATATATATATATATATATATATATATATGGATCCCTATTGATCCATCAAATTTACGTTTCACTGAAATGTAAATTCGCTACTGCAGTTTCATGAAAGTGCATTAGTTAGAAAATGCACTTTTATAATAAACTACAAAACCTAAAAAAAAATACACAATAAACACTATTATATATATATATATATATATATATATATATATATATATATATATATATATATATATATATAAATATATGCATACATATCCCAAGATGCCATACAAACATATGCTGCTGATAGATCACCCACAGCTGGGGCAGCATGCACAGTTGGATACAAAAGCAGCCATGACACTCATATCTGCTCCCCCCACAGTCCAAATAATTGAGTGAAGAGTACACTGCTACAAAATCGTGATAGGTCATATACAATGGCTAGACATAAAATACTCTCTTAGCAAAACAAATAAAATGTATGTGCATAGCAAAGAAATACAACCAGCCAGTAATTCACACATGTTTATTATACTCTGTTATCTTGGCCAAAGCCTTCAAGGAGTAAACATCACCAGAAATACATGCCTTATTATCAAGAAGCAATTAACACCTAATTACATAATTGAATACACAGGCTCCAATTACACTCGTCATTTAACCCCCTACGGGATAATGTATCAAAGTTAATATTAATACATCGAAGTCTGCACATAAAAATTGTCCTTTTATGAATGTTTCATCAAACTGAGGATTAGATGTTTTCAGAAACAGTACCTTGAGATCCACTATTGTCCCCATGGTGTGATTTATTCAAAGGTACAGCTAAAGAACTGACAAATTTCTTATCAGTAATGGGTCTGACATGTTCTAACAGCCTAGTTTTAAAACACTTGTTACTGTCCCCCACATAAAATATGTTACAAAGCCATCTAAGAGCATTCTCTCTACAACTAACTCTTGCATGTACAGACTTCAACATGTTTCCTAGCCATTCCCCTCAGCATGAATTACAGCACTAAATAATGATAGATCAGTATACCTATCCACCTACTACTGTATGATATCTGGACAAAGCCTGACATAACTGGAGGACAGAAGCCCAAATACAGGGCCATACATGAAATATTGCTGTTATACACTGAGAAAACTGCTGGTGTTACAGGGTTTGCTGTAACATATCTTTTCTGAGGGATAAAAAGTCAGAAAAACAAATGAATGTTACCATCTACATAATGCAATCACAAGATTATGCTACTGATTTGCCAAGGACAACAATTGCCTGGGGATCAGCCCTTACATAACAGGTTAACCTGTGGCCATTATGTGGATGGCCCTACAGTTGAGAGCTATGCAGAGACAGAACTTTGTCAGTCTGAAACCAATGCAGAAGTAGCATGTGCAGACAAACCCTGTTAAACTAGCAGTATTTCAAACATATAACAGAAATACTCAAATTCTGCTCCTGACTCTTGAACCTTCCCCATTTATTTGCGTTGTCTCCACAAGTCTTGTAAGAGGTAGTAGCTCACATATCTTCAGGATGTCTTCCTCACAAGTAAGGAAACGGGCCAATGCCCACATGGAGTACTCATTTATAGGAGTGTGTTGCCATGACATTGGCTATTGGAAGAACTACACAGCTGCTCTTCATGCAATTAGCAAGTGGGGCACCGCAATAGGTGCACAGGCCATCACCTGCTCATGAGCATCACCTACAAAAGCCATGCTGCCACCTATTCAAACCAGCTCTATCCGTGTAGTGCAGAGAGAGAGAGAGAGAGAGAGAGAGGGAAATAAATGAAACATAAAGTGCAAAGAGAAGAAAGAAAAAGGGTAAGTGGAACATGTAAGCAAGTAATTGAATGTAGTACTTTATCTGTAATAATGGGAAATATGATTTGGAGGAATATATGTCCCAACAAGACATGCTGTACTAATGTCCTTCTGCTAAACAGCTGCTATGGCCATAACATCTGGCCCTCTCTGCAGTTTGAGATATCACAGACATTCCTCTCAACTGTACAGATCATCAAAGAATCTCCACATTTTACCATCATGCATTTTTGTCTGTTCCTCCTGAGATCTGTACTTTTCTAGCAAATAGCTGAGGATTGAAGTCGTCAGATAATGACAAACACTTGAGTTTAAGACTATACATCCTTAAGAATATTCCCTGCAATGCTAAACGCATCATTCTATGAACTTCCTATGTTTGTAGCAGGTATATTTAAAGTCTGTCCCTATTTATCCCCCATCATTTTAGGCATTGTCCAGATGTGATGCTCTGAGAGGTTGTGAGGTGGGATTACAGCTCAGGAGCCTGATTCACCTGTGAAAGGACAGCTCATATAAGACAACCACAGGCATGTCTGTCAAACAGTTGTGACTGTGCCACTGCTAGGCCAGTTAATTGGATTTTTTCCATATCCATGTTACCTGTGATTATGTGTATGACACATATTTGCCTTATAAAGCTATGACAACTATAGAGGGCTTGTGCATAGTATAGTACTGTTCCAGACATGTGTGTTGAATTGCATGTGATATATTGGATTAATAACATTCAACTGTACAGTGTTCTGCTGGACAATAAGCACATTTGTGACTGATATCTGTAGTTACATACACATATACCTGTTTTATGTCAGCCAAACCATTGCAGGTCTGTGAGCAATGGCATTGTAACATAATAGCCTACTTATGACTTTTGGACATCTTCCAGGTTATCACAGTGATGTCAAACCCTACTGTGCAATCAATGTACTAATGTATGGTGCAGCTATATTGCTACAGTATGAATATTGATATCCCTTTTGACACCCATTTATGTGTGCCATTGTCCAGATGTACTGCTGTAACTGGTTGAGACATATGATTGAGTGGCAAGACTGTAAATACAGCATGCAAGACTTACATTCAACAGAAATGTATACCAGGTATCCCCTGAGCATATGTATGTATGCATATGTTCAGCTGGAAGGCACAAAACTAATCACATGGGTTTCAAGTAGTCACGTAAATAGGTTGTGCATGCTGCACATGTGTGTAATATCAGTGCCAGTGCATACAGCAGACATATATGTATACAGCTACTGGTGGTTGCATTGCCCTGACACTGATGTGGGTACTGGAGTAGGCATGAGTATCAAGTATTAATGAGAGAAGTGTCCACCTGTGTTATGACCCTGCTGTCCGTGCCCACCTTTACCAGCTATATCAACACCTATATACAGTGGATATCACAAGTGTACACACCCCTGTTGAATGCCAGATTTGCATGCTGTATGACAATCAGACCACAGAAGATCATTTCATAATGTTTCACATCTTGAATATGACCCCTAGCCTGTACAATTCCATTGAAATACAATCAAAGGTGTTTCTAGGAAGGTGAACAACTATTGCCAAATGAATATGTGTCATGATGTTAGAGTTCAGACCAAGATGGATGAATGCTGTAACCATCTCAAGAGGTCCATACACAAGTTTAAGAGTGAGCACACTCATTCAACTGGCTTATTATACTGAGTATTATTTCCATATGTTTTCACAGGCCAGATTGTTATGTTTTCAATTGAATTGTATAGGCTATAGGATACACTACAAGTGGGAATCATTATGAAATTAGTTATTGTGGTGTCATATTCCAATTGCACAAATAACAGGCAGTGTATTAGGGGAGTGTACCCTTTACATCCACTGTAGCTATATGGACACAACAGTACCTGACCTGTATATCCATCTTCCACCAAGGTAGAGTAACCCCCTTTATTGGACATCAGCAATACACAAACCACATAATAGGTTGCTACATTGGCTGTACTGGACACATAGGTGCAGGCAACAACTTTGAAGAAAATCCACCTATATCTGAGCAAGCATGTAAGTTCACAGGTGATGTCCTGTAAGGCTTACTATGACTATGAATCGGACATATCTACACTACCAAGGACAATTGCAACTGTGTCTCCACATATGTTGTAAGTCTCAGATGAAACATCCCAGTTCACCTTGTACTGGGGGTAAAGAACACTTCATACACACATGCCATGGATACAGGCAACCTGCATCACACAGGTTAAGTGGGAACATCACCATCTTGTCCATCCCAGTCATACATGGAGCTATGCACATCAACCATACTCCTCCCCTCAGCAATGGTGAGCATGTACATATTGCCTACTGATGGCAACAACAGCATATTTCCATGGGGCATAATAACATCAGTGTCTGCCTCCTACATGAACTCAGGCATGTTCTCAGAGCTCCATCACACACCACAGATAAACACAGCCCTGCCACAATACACGCACCATCCTCATGGAAGATGATCACTGTCAACCCGTTACACGGAAATGAATGGAGGATACAGGATTATGTAATCAAGTGTCCAACATTAGGGAGAATAAGATAGCTCGGGGACAGGTGTGTAATGCAAGCTGCAATAGCCATGATAGCTTAGAGGATTCCATTGTTGTCTGGATTATTTGCAAGTAATATCCACTGTTGATGTGCATTTTGACAACCGTATGAGGTCCTGTGACCTTTTCCTGTTTATGTCTTCCAGATAACATGCCGAGTACTTGCCTACCAGCATTCTCTGTTGATGATACAGACTCATCACCCAATATGTGATTGGACATTATGCCCTGCCATGTGGATGGAGCGCAGAAGATTTGCAGGAGAGGACTTCCCTGTGGAACAGTATGGTCCACAGGGTAAATGATGCTGACCTGCACAGCAGAACTTATGTGCATGTGCAGCATCGGGTCATCAACCTCAAATGTCATGCCCATCAATGGGCTGCTGCTGTAGTGAGGGACCAGCTAGCCACAAATGGGGCCCAGCCATCCAGCCCCCACTGACACCCACGGAGGAGCTCCTCACCACACTTGGGCCACATGCTGAATGCACAAGCCATGACACTGAGGGAAGCATTGTGGAGGTGGGTTGCACACACACACATACACACACACACACACACACACACACACACACACACACACACACACACACACACACACACACACACACACACACACACACACACACACACACACACACACACACACACACACACACACACTGAATGAGGAATGCAGGTAAGGGCCCAGTGGGGATTAGTACACTGATGTATCAGACATACATGTATCTGTATTGTATCTACATGCATGTGTCAGGTCTGATTGCAGTTATGGATGAGGTTTTCTAATGCACAGAGGTGCACATCTATGGTAAGGGCAAGACAATGTGTATTATTGTGGTTAGTACTGTAGATGTGCAGACATGCTGCATCCACCCTATACCAAGGCCACATGTGAGTCTGCTGACAATAGCTCCCTCTCACAGCTACCTAAGACCCTCTGGTCTGCATATGGAACAGCAGCCTGAAGCTGGTGAGCATTACATTGTTCTGTTGTTGCCTGGCAGTATCCCAGGCATGTAAGTACATGAAATTTACCATGCACACAACCATCACTAATAGCTATATTGCTTTATGTAATAGCTATATTGCTTGCTGTGCATGTTCACTTGTGCTGGGGTTAACTGTATTGCATCACAGTGGTCACCACTGGGGCCTATCTGACATGGATTCAACATTCCTGTAGCATACCTTGCAACTTGTTAGTGCCAAGATGTCTGGACAGATGCCAACAAATTGTGCTGGACAAATGGCCTGAGGTAAGGTCATGCGTGACACATTACCGGTATACAGTGGATATGCATTCTGTTCACATCCCTCTTGGACCACAATATGACAGTCCACACCTCTTCCAGCCTTTAATGTGACCTATAACAGGTACAGTTCACTTGTTTTACCAAGCATCTGTACTCATGTATTGCACCTACAAGGCAGGCCACCTGTGAGGGCGGCAGACTTCCTATCAGCATGATGTTTCAGTCAGGTATGATACCTCATGCTGCCATAAGTGTTGGTACACTCATTGTAGCCTATTTGGCTCTAATATCACATACATGGGCATTGTTAAGGCACACAGACCACTTCTGACCATGTATAGGTTTCAAACGTATGGATATTCCAGACACATCTGTACAGAGGACTGTACAATGGTTTAACCTGCTGCATGTGAGGCAGATGCTGTCCCCACACTATATAAAGTAATGGCAGTGGGAGGTGGTCATCAGCCGTGTATGGTGTACATATCAAAATGGTATAAGCCACACATGATATGATCCGTACACACAAAGTTGCCAGCATTAGAACTCCTGCCTATCTAGGTATTCCTAATATAGTGCTACACAGTTATCAGATGCATCACAGAGCTTATACATTTCCATCTCTTCCAAAGGCACTTCTTAGGTGGATGACATCAACAGGTCTACTAAATTGGAGTGAAGGGAGGTGTAAAGGGTAGTACACAGGTCAAAAATGGAATGATACACACAATACATGATTCACACACTTGAGAGCATTGGAATTAGAACTTCTGCCTATCTAGGTATTCTACTACAGTGCTACACAGTTATAAGAGGTGCAACAGAGCTTATACATATCCAACTCTACCAAAGGTACTTCTGAGTTGGATGATGTCAACAGGTCTACTAAACTGGAGTGAAGGGTGGAGTAAAGGTAGTACACAGGTCACAAATAGAATGAGCCAGACAGTACATGATTCACATACTTGGAAGTATTGGGATTTGAACTCTTGCCTATCGAGGTATTCCTACAATAGTGCTGCGCAGTTATAAGCCACACCACATAGCTTATAATACCCAACTCTAACAAAGGTACTTCTGAGGTGGATGACATCAACAAGTGTACTAAATTGTAGTGAAGGGAAGTGTAAAAGGTAGTACACAGGTCAAAATGGTATGAGACAGATAGTACATGATTTACACACACACACACACACACACACACACACACACACACACACACACACACACACACACACACACACACACACACACACACACACACACACATACACACACACACAAAAAAAAAAACTTTACATTTGACAGGACTGAGATTACAACTGCTACATGGATACCTCTTTGTACTCTAGTATTACACAGTTATCACAAGCACCACTGACACTATGGGCTGAGAGCTAACCAAAGGTATTTCTACAGTAAAAGACATAAGCACATCATGTGATATAGGCCAATGAGATGTAAAGTGGGTGTGACAGGCCTTATAATGGGATTGTCTCTGTCACTGTCTGTCTTTCTCTTCCTCACATCTGTGTGTGTGCATGTTTGACATATTATGTTGGCCTTCGATATGTGTGTGTATTCCTATCCAATGTGTGTGTGTGAAGTATCAATGGTCTACAATTTGGTGTGTGTGCACAGACAGCAGTGAATAACCAATATCTGTAGTCCACTGTGTTGTGAGACATGGGCTTCATTTCTATAAGTGCAGGAGAATGCCCAGTATGACCTTCTATTTCAGTGTGTGCATCCATTCTAGGGAGGGTTGGACTCCAGTTCAAGGTTTTATGTGCTACAGCTACACCTAGCAAATTGTTTCTGTAGGATATCTGTAGATAGGTTGCCAATATGGAGACACAATGGGCTTATCATACAGGGCATACTGTAACTATTGCTGTCTGTGCTGCTTGTGTGACATGTTTGGTTATAGCATAGATATTCTGACATATGTACTGTTTTACACTGTGATGTGTCATGTCATCAACTACTGACAGTTATCATTCTTTGCTCACAGTTATTTACCAGGAAATACAAGATGAATAAATCTGAGACCAATATTCTGAGGCATATAGACTACACATTCTTGCACACACCTGCCATTGTGGAGGGGTAGCTACAGACAATAGACTGCAGGTTCTGTGTAAATGGTGCAGTACCTTGTTAGTATGCTGGCTGGGGTTCCCCTCCTTGTGCTTTTCTCAACTTTATGGAATGGCCATATCCTGCTGGGGTCATACCTGTCAGCTGTACAGATACACCCAGGTTATCCATAGGCAGGGCTCATATATCTGGTCAGTTTACCTTCACATTGTGGTTTACAAGCAGTTTTGTGGCTATTCATTCATGGGTTTTCAGTCGGCAGTAGTATGGGCGGATATTGGAGTTTCAGACTTCAAACACCCCATGACATCCATGCTTTTACACCCCCCTCTGTTATTTTCTCCTCCAATTAACATTATGTAAGCGATATCTCAGAGGTTTCCCTATAGTAGGGTCTTTATCCTAGTACTATTTATGGCCTGATCCACAGTCCTTGCAATAGGACATGGGGAGGCATGCTACTGGCATTTGTCAACATGGCCTTGCATTTGTTTTCTGTTTACTGTTAGGTTGTTAGTTGGGACCCCCTGACATTCCATACGTTGGCACTATGTGTGAGGCATGGGCATTTGCCAGAGGACTTTAGGCCATTTGAGAGTGCTGCAGGGCATCTGTTACTGCATTTCTACATGGGATTGTGGAGACGGTGCACAGTTGCAGACTTTAACATTTGATATGACTGTACTGGTATTTCAGTTACTCTGTTGGTTTCCATTTCATATTGTATTGTGACCTATTATGCAGAAAGGAGGCATAGCAGTAGAGTACACATGTTAGATCTAAATGGCATATATTTCAGTTTCAGACTTCTTACCCTTCAGAATTGGAATGCAACTGCCAGACCTGTTGTAGTATGTCTGTGTAGGTCTGGTGGGAGGCTGTTCACCATTGCCATCATTTGGGGGCCTTAGCCCAGCCTTTCTTCATGGTTATCAACACCTGTCCTGGTGGGTGAGACTGGTGGTGGATGTGTGACCCTCATTGACATCCATAGGTGTGACCTATTGATGCCCACAGTTCTTGGGCCATCATATGTACTGCAGTGGGGGTTACAAACTGAATACATTTCTGCTCTGACACTGTTCCTGCACGGTGTCCGGCCAGCTTTGTTTACCACAAAATCACCTCATTTGCATTAGTGTGCTGGGCTGCTGCATGTGTAATTGGCTGATTCTGATACATTCCACCTGCCAGCTATGCTAGTTCTCCTTGATTGCCTTTCTACTGCTGTTTCCCCTTCCACCTTCCTCCCTATTTAAACCACAAGGCACTCCGTGCATACCCAGTGCTCAAATGTAAACAAGTCTGCTATTTCCTATGAGTTTTTTTTTTTTTCATGCTGCACACACCCGTTTTGCTAATGTAAGCCATTTTAAGCAGACATTGCCCTCCCTGGATGTGAACACACTCTGCATTTCATGGTATAAGACAATACAGCCTCAGACACACCCCCTTCCTTAGCTGTGCTTAGCTAAGGGCAAACACGGGCCACAGAGCTCCAGTAAGCTTACAGCAAGCATGACACACCCCCTTATGAAGTCATTCAGCTCTTATACTTACACTGTTGTACTGCTGCACCTACATGGTTAGGTACAAGCTGACACTTTGAGGAAATCTGTGATTCAGTATAATGCCCCTCATTTGCATACCCCAGTGTGTAAGTCCTTAGTTACTACACTTAGACGAACCCTTTCCCCTTGACAACCAGTGATTCCTGGTATTGTTACATTCTGCATGCTATTGACTAAAATGGCAAAATGCAGAATTATCTTAAAATTGACTTTTCTCTTTTTTTTTTTTTTTTTCGCGGCACGGTCCTGTTTGCACGCTGCTGCCCTATACTTAAACGGCTGTTATCAGCCAAAAAAAAAAAAGTTTAATTTAAAAAAAAAAAACATTTATTAATGCCAGTGGCCTTATATTTGGCCACTGGCATGTGTGATTGACCGTAATACATGCTTTCCATGAGCTGTCCTGCCTCCGTTTGTTCTGATGCAGAAATGTATACAGTTACTAACTGAATACATTTCTGCTCTGACACTGTTCTTGCATGGAGTTCGGCCAGCTCCGATGATCACAAAATCACCTAATTTGCATGCTTTTTTTTTACCAGCAAATGAGGTGATTTGCATCCCACGTGGGTTTCCCTGCAGGAACAGTGTAAGGCCACTCGTGAACGTGAAAAAGGCACTTCCCTGGATCACTCAGTGGCCATTTTCCATGCAGGAGCTCCTACACTGTTCCTGCATGGAAAATATCCGCTCATGAATCTGAGGCTGTATGTGTGATCGGCTGATATTTGATCACACATATAAGCTTTTTTTTTTACTTTAATGTTGTAAACTTTCAACCTGTGATATGTATGCCACATAGATACATTGATAGATAGATAGATAGATAGATAGATAGATAGATAGATAGATAGATAGACAGACAGATAGATAGATAGATAGATAGATAGATAGATAGATAGATAGATAGATAGATAGACAGAGAGAGAGAGAGATAGACAGATAGATAGGTAGAGAGACAGATGGATGAATGGCTAGATATTACAGGTGTCTGGCACTTCATTTAAAATACTTAAACCATAATACTGAATAAAAAAAAAAAACATTCAAATGTTAAAATGTTGAGATGTGAAAATGTTGAAATCATTCTGATAGCAGTATAAATGTAGATGACTGAACTTTCCCCTACTTGATCCATGTTTTGACTTGTTTTAGCTTTCAGCATTTTGATATTTCAGTGTCTTTATTCAGTATTATAGATTCAGTACATCTGTTTTCAGCAACGTGTCACACACTCATCTTCCAGATAATATATGTACATATCTTTCTTCTTTATGATCATCTTGCCTTTCCTTGTCAGTATACTGATCATTGTCACAAATAACAGGTAGAGTCATTGCAGTCCATTGACCATAACTTGCTACACGGAGCTGTTGTTACACCTCAATCATTGTTCCTCAGGATCATCATCATCATTATCAACCCCCTTCTTCCATTTTCTACATGGGGTCAGGATGTTGTGTCAACTGTCGCCAACTCTCTCTATTCAGTGCCATTCTCCTGCCTCATTGACACTCATGCCTGATTGTTGCAGGTCTTCACTTATACAACTATCCACTTCTTTTCTTGATGTCCTCATTTCCTATTGTCTTCTTCCTGTCTGTCCCAAATCTTCTTTTACCAGATTGTCTTCTGCTTTTCTTTATGTGTCATAAACTACACCTAAAACTCTGTGCCAATTGCCTGCAGCCTCTCTGATTCTAGCTTTGATCCCCCTCATTCAGATTTCTGTTCTTCTTAACCAACCCTCCCAGATATATGATGTTGTTACCCTGTTCCACTATTTTCCCTTCTATCTCAATTTTCAGCTTCTTCTAAACTCCAAAATTTGCTGCCTTTACAACTGTCTTATCTGTACTCAGTTTCATCCCATTTGCCTTCAGGTTTGTATTCCACTCCCCTATTCTTTGCTGATGCTCTTACTCAGAGTCTGCCTGTAATGACACATCATCTGCATACAGCAACTTCACTGATCTGTCCTCTTCAACCTGTTTGCTAATGTAGTCCATCACCAGTATGATCAGGTTTGTGTTCAGAGCCATATCCTGGTGTACACCCACTCCTATTGGGAACTCCTCTTTGAGAATGAGCACTGTTCATACTTGAGTCATTGGGTGCTTGCACATTGTCTGCACTAATTCTGCCAATGTTTCTGGACTTTGAACCACTGCAGGACTGCCTAAATCAGCTTTGTTGGGGCTTTGTCATATTCTTTCTCCAAGTCTAGGAATGCCCAGTTGGACTCTTTCCTCATCTGTAGCTTCTTCTTAACTATCTGTCTCACTGAAAACATCGGGCGAGTTGTGCTGCATCCTGATCTGAATCCAAACAGCTCATCTTCCATCTTACATTCTACTACACTGTGTATCCTTTTATCAATCACCCACTCCAGAACTTTCATGCAATTTGATAGGAATTTGATGGCTCTGTGCTGCCCACAGTTGTGTATGTTCCCTTTGTTCTTGCACACTGGCACAAGTATGCTTATTCTCCAGTCATCTGGGATAATTCTTTCTCTCCATACCGCTATGAGTTCCCTCAAGAGTCATTTCTCCCCTATCTCACCCACCATCTTTATCATACCTGCTGTGACTTCATCTGAACCTGCTGCTTTCCCTGGCTTAATTTTCCTTTGTGTTGTCCTTACTTCTTCTAGAGTGGGCTCCTCCTCTTCTGTCATTGCAGGCTGTGTCTAGGATAGTACAGCTTCTGTGGGGTTTTCTTCATTCAGAAACTGCTGGGTGTATTTCTTCCATGTGCCTTTGATATCCTGTGGACTAGTGAGGAGGTTGTTGCTGGCATCCCTTGTTCATGGTGTCTGACTATCTTCTTTATCTTTCTGTCTTTGCCTTGCAACCTGATATAGTTTCTTTGTGCCACCTACTGAGTTCCTTTCCAGAAGCTGTTAGAGTGTCTCCAGTGCCCTGTTCTTTGCTATTGCAACTCCTTTCTTAGCTTCTTTCTTAGCCCACCATTATTCGTTCCTAGCCTGGTCCATCTTTTCTCTTTCCTATCTTTTCCTGCACTCCTTCTTTCTTTTGTTGATTTCCTAGACTTTTGCAGTCCACCATTAGCTTTCATTATGTACCTTATTTCTATACCTGGTTTGGCCACATATCTGTTCTATAGTCCTCACACATGCTGTTTTGAGGTGCTCCCATTCTTCCTCAACTCCACGTTTCTTTTTCTTCTTGAGGTGCTAGAGCCCTGAATAATGCCCTGAACTGTTGTTCTTTCTCTGTGTGGATTGCAAGTGTCAGCATACTGAGAGCTTGTGGTATGGCTGGTACAATGATTTAACATATATTACTCTTGTTGCCATTAATGTATCATATTCTGTATGCCCCGGGTTCACAGCAGGTGCTTTCCTAACATATTTGTCTTACACATACTACATCACAGGGGAGGTAGAGTTTAGATTGTCAAGGTGCACCTGTCTGCATGTTTGTATAAGGTACACCACTGTTGGAGATCTTGATGTTTTTTACCAGATCGTATACAGTAATTTCATACATATATGCCTTGATGACTACATATGTGAATGTAACTGCATTTTTTGCCTTTTTCTCTCCTATCCTTTGACAGCTTCTTTCTGATTATTACCTTTTTTCTGTTTGCTTTGATATTTCTCACCATTTGTTTTCTTTTTTATGCAACCAGACCCAAAGCACCACATGTGGTCCTACTCTGACAAAAAAACTCCTGAAACCAAGCACCACCACAATCATCATCTAATCAAGCTGCCTGGGCCACCTCACAACTAACATCTGGGCAGATGGAGGCTGATAGGCCAACAGACTCTGCCCTGGTGAGGGTTGACCATCAGAATCAGCTGTAGTTCCTGCTGTTAGCTCTTCCAGGGTTGAGGATCCTATGTTCAATGAAGTGAATTGACCAAGGTGGTTGGGGGGGGGGGCTGGTGGAACAACCACAGGGGCTCACATCAGCCACCTAGAGATAGTCTTAATGCAACTTGCAGTGCCCCTGTCCAACACTGCCGTCAAGATCTAAGCCAGTGTCCAGTGGTAAAGGTGCCCCAGGTGGGGTCTGATCTACCACATGGTCTACAGTGATCAGGGTGATATTGCTCCCTTTACCCGCCCTAGCACCCTTCAAGGTGTTCCTCACATTTTTGTGTCTGTGGCCACCATTGGTTGTTGCCAGCCCTCCAGTCACCATTGTCCTCCTCATGTTTGTCTCATGTCTCCTTCTCCATTGCACTCCTGTCCCTCAATGTGTCAACACCTTTCCTGTCAGTCTTACTTGTCTGCTATTTTTATTTACTTGCCACTACCACCAAACCTAATTCTCTCACTTTCCTTTTGTTTGCTTTACTTTCTTCCCCAACATGTGTTATCTTCAAATACATTAAAATGGACACCTGTCCCACAAAATAGTTACCCTTTCTTCCCAACCAACATCCTGCTCTTTCCATAGATCTTCTCTTTACAATATGTCCCACAGTCAGCTTATTTGTCTAAATGTCAAAATGCACTCACTCGAGACACTCCTTAAAATGGAGAACATCGACATCTGTGCTGTGACAGAGGCCTGTTTCAAGGCTCCAGAGAGCACCCATGCATTACCATGCTATAGTTCATACTACACCTTTTGGCCACCTAACCTGAACCGAAACACTAAAGGTGGTGGCATGTCCATATTCATTAAGGATATCCACATCTCCAGGCTAGTTGCTCAGCATAATGCATTGAGATTATCCAAGTGCAACTAACTCTGGGCAAGATCGCAATCCAAATTGTAGCTTGCTATAGATTCCCTACCATGCCCCAGAATTCCTACTCCTCATTTCTTGATACACTGGAAGATATTAGGGTACAACCCAACACTCTAATAATGGGTGATTTCAACTACCCCACCATTAACTGGGAAAACTAGTCATGTATCAAATCTTTTGCTCAACGTTTTCTGGAATTCATAAATTCCAATGCCTTGGATCAACTTATCCACACCCCCAACAGGGGCAGTAATATCCTAGACCTGGTCATTACCAACATGGTCGACCGGTGTTCCACACCAGAGGTCAATTCCTCGTTGGTCAGATCCGACCACAAGCTAATCACCCTAGACATCCACATCCCACCTCCCCACCCCCATTAGGGAAACCACCGTAAAAATTTTCTTCAAAGCCAACTTCACGCTTCTTAAGACAGAAGTGGCAAACCTCCCGACACCCATGCAGATGGACAATAGAGGTACAACTGCTGAATCTTACACAAATGCACTTTATAAGCACTTACACAAGTGCATGGATCATGCTATCCCTAACAGAACCAAGATGCTATCCTCAAAAAAAGGAAGCCTGCCATAAACAATCTCTACAACAGAAGAAAGAAGCTGTTGAAAAAAGAGTAAAATCCCATGATTGGAGGAACTCCCTGGTCAACCTCGGTAAGAAGCTAAGATCCCTCATAAAATCCTCCAAAGCTAGTTACTAAAATAAAATTGCCACTGATTCTAAAGACAACCACAAAGCATTCTATAGCTATGTCAAGAATCTCAATGACAACACTCAGATCTGCTCTAAATATACAGAACCAACTGATATTGCCAATATCCTGGCAGATAGGTTCAGTGCTAACTTTGCCCCCTCTCTCGCCCCCTAAAGGGCCCATCTCTGTACCGGAAGAATGCAAAGTTCCTGTAATCACAGCTGTACAGGTAAAAACCACACTCTCCAAAGCCAAGAACACAGCATCCTTGGGACCTGACAACATCCCAGGCTGCATTCTACATGAACTACAGAACAAACTGGCACCCCACTTAAGTACCATGTTCAATCATAGCCTCTCCTCAGGCTTTGTGTCCACGGAATGGTGCACAGCAATGGTTATCCCACTCCACAAAGGGGCAGCAACCATGGACCCTGGGAACTACCAAACCATTAGCCTGATGAGCCTGGTCTGCAAGGCCATGAAAAGTATCATCATGGAACTTATAAACAAAGACATTGGTAATTTCCAACTCTGAGCCCCACCCAGTTCAGGTTTGTAAAATGCAGATAATGTCTCCTAAATCTAATAGACTTCTTTGAAGCAGTCACCAAAGTCGCAGATGAGGGTAAGGTGGTTCACACAGCCGATATAGATCTCACCAAGGCTTTTGACACCATCCCCCACTCTGGAATTATAGATAAACTCATTAAACTAGGTATAAACCCCTATGTCATGAGATGGGTTGCTCACTGACAGAACTCAGACTGTGAAAGTAGCAGACTCCAAATCCAATTTCAGACCAGTGATAAGTGGAGTACCACAGGGTTCAGTCCTGGGTCCTCTCCTGTTTGATATCTACTTCTCTGAAGTACAGGCTAACACAGAAGGCCTTTGGCTAATGAAGTTCGCAGATGACTGCAAACTAGGAGCCATAATCAAAACCCCTAATAATGTGGACATCCTACAAAAGGGCTTCACTGAGACAGATGCCCGGTGTCAAAGCCATGGCCTCATGTTCAATGCCAAGAAGTGCATTGTCATCCCCTTTGGTAAAAACTCTGTACCCATGGACTACCACATAGGCAGTAGTCTACTTAACACTGAAAGTGTGATAAGAGACTTTGGGACACAGGTGGACAGTAGTCTCTCCTTTGATAATCACATTGTCACAGTAGTCAGGAAATCCTTCTATGTGGCACACCTCATCACAAAAGGTTTCTCATCCAGGAAAAAAAAGGTCATTGTTCCCCTCTACTCGTCACTCATTAGACCCATTATAGAGTACAACGCCCCTTTTGGTATATACCTCACAAGACATCTACAACAACTGGAAAGGCCACAGAAATAACTCACAAAGAGGACTACCAGCCTCAAACAGATGCCCTACACAGATCGTCTCAAAAAACTCCAACTTTACTCCATCGCATATCGCCTACTCAGAGGTGATCTCTGCCTACATACAAAGCTATGTCAAACCCAGAGCTGTTGGACATGCTCCACTTAAAGAAATCCCAATACCTCTGAGATACACACTCTAGGGACCTAAACCTTGTCACCACAATAAACAGAACATGCCAGAGGGATAGATTCCTGTCCCAGAGACTTCCCATACTCTGGAATAAACTACCTATCTATATCAAACAAAGCTCCTCATTAGCACACTTCAAGAACAATCTTGATGATTGGATGGGAAATAGGAAATTCACCCTGGGGATCACTTCTGTGACTCTGCTTGACAATTTTCTTGGGTGGCGAAAGCCAGAGTACCTTTTTGGCTAGTCTTATATAGGCCCTAGGGCCAATAGCCTAGTACCTACCTATGAACCTATAATTCATTACTTTCTTATAGTTACATTTCTGCCCTTTAATTCATCCAAAGAATAGATTAAAACACCACTATAATGGCCCTTTAAGACTTCTAGAAGGCTTCTTCTTCTTCCTACTGCTTCTATATGCAAGTATGTAAGCTGAGATGTTTCTAGGTGCATATTTGTCTTTCAATGCAGCTGCAGCTCAGGAATATGTGCTCCTACTCCAGTCCCAGTTGAGGCCAAGACTGATATATTTAATCAGTTTCTTATTCTACACTGATTTTACAAATGTTAATTGTTAATAAGTCCTGAACCTTATCTGGCAAAGTAGATAGTAGGCTAGCCACAATAGCACCCGCCATTTTTCTGAATCCCAGGGTTTGCAATTTAGTTTACCATTGCTGCTGTGTATATTTAGCAGTTTTTAATATTATGTTATCTGTATTTTACACCAGTCTGTGTGCAGCTAATATATTTCTGCTGCATCTTTCTACTGAGTATTCACCAGTAATTTCTACTGTCCTACACCCTCATGACGGTCACTGTGACTACCTTCAGAACATCCAAAATACTCAGGCAGTCTTTGCAAATTTCCAGTTTCCTGTCTGTGAAAGAAAATGTTTTCTTGAATCCACTTTGTAGTGAATATGTTTCACTTGCATCTAATGGGGCTTTTGTTCCACTTTTGCCCTTGTGCCCCAGTTCAATCCAACAGCTTGGCATCAGTTCTAGATGCTGTTCCCACTCATTTTCATCTATCTCCTTGATGGCCTTTAACCTTCCTCTAGATGATTTCTAGTTGTATTATATCAAATTCTCTGCACAGTTCTAACAATGTTCATAGTATTTTAGATATGGTATCATCACTGTACATTACAGCTGGAGTGTAACTTCTCCATGCCTGAAGTCTATACCCTTGTGGAAGATAAAATATAATTTTGTTGGTTGGTTGCTCCTGCTGCCCTATCTACCTGTTTCTATTGGTTAAGGATTAATGCATTGACCACTCTTAGGTCCAATGCATCTGACTTCTCTCCTATCATCCTCTTAATCATATTTGACTTCAGATGGATATGTCATTGATAGAGAATCTCAGACTTATTGTATGCATGGAATTTTGACTGCGTCCTCTTTGCTCACCTGTAGAGAACCTCCGAGTTCTTTTTCCAGGCTTCTTTATTCATCATTATCAAGTGTGGCCATTATTTTTCTGTAATTCTCAAATTAATT
The DNA here is from genome assembly GCF_019279795.1 of Protopterus annectens. Lineage (NCBI taxonomy): Eukaryota > Metazoa > Chordata > Ceratodontiformes > Protopteridae > Protopterus > Protopterus annectens. The sequence goes on from NC_056744.1 coordinate 249,993,834, forward strand.
CTTCCTGTTACTTTCTCCATCTGGCATTTCAGGGATAACTGGATTGAATAGTGACATGCCCTAATGTGATCCTTGGATCCTTATAGAAGTCAGCTGTTCACATCCATCTTCCTGACACCCTTTCTAAATCCATTACCTTCTGTTTTCTTCCTTACAGGGATTGTCTGTCCCTCTAACCTAATTTCTGTCTTTTCAGTTTACTGAGTAGTCTTTAGTTTTAATTTTACTATTTTATTAATCAGATAAACCCACTAGACAGATGTCTTTTTCAAGGCAACTGAAAACACTAAGTCAGAATCACACACTATGCAGATCAAGGCTATAGGAATCAAACTCAAGAGTATACCACAAAGCTCATGACCAGCTCATAGACTTAATTATCTGTATTTAACTGCTGGGGTAAACAAGTCAAACCGTGTTCTGAAATACAGGTTTGTAACATCTCCCTCATCCATCTCTGCTGTCACCTATTCATAGAACTGCAGAATACTTTTGGCAGTAAAATTATGCTGTCTTGAGACTTGAACTTGATTAGCCTTTAAAAAATATCAGGCTAACTTCTTTGCAGTTGCCAGAATTGGAGCTCCAACCTTCCTTTGACAAAGAAACTAGGGAACAAAGAAAACAGTTTTAAAGTCATCTGTTTCTTCCCTTCTAGCTACAGATCTGTTAAATTTCTTGTGGCCTTATGAGTTGGGTGACATAGAATGATTTATTTACTATCTTAACTACATGCTGCTCGAAGGTCAGACTACTGTCTACAAATGTTACTAAATCCCTAACTATCTGGTCAGCTCTAGGGATGTTTTATCAATGGAGGGCCCAACATGGAGCCCTGGAATACTCCTCTGGTAACTGGTCTCCTGGTGGAGGTGGTCTCACCAATCCTGACTTCTTAGGACCTATCTGTGAGCCAGCCAGAAGAGTTATGTAGGGATTTATGCCTATTTCTGAGAGTTTGTCAACAATATGTGAGTGGAGTATTGTATTGAATGCTTCGGCCAGGTCAATTTAGGTGGTATGCACTGTTTCCCCTCATCCATAGCCTTGGTGACCCTCTGAAGAAGTAAAACAGGTTGAGTGGGCAAGACCTTTCCTTAACAAAGCCAAAATGGGATGGGTCCAGATTCTGAAGATTGCCAATGTTCTTGTTGATCATTTCCATGAAAATTTGTTCCATAGCTTTGCATATCAGACTTGTTAGACTGATGAGTCTGTAGCTCCCGGGATCAACTGATGGTCCACCCTTATGAAGAGTGATGACCTTTGCTGCCATCCTTTCACCTGGCACTAATCCTGTTTTGAGGCTGTAGTTGTATAGTGCCTCAAGTGGTCATGCTAGGTCTTGTTTTAGGCTATTTAGGAGGCAACCAGGAATGTCGTCATGGCCCAGTGAAGCAGAGTTTTGAGCCCTAGTTAGCACTACAAGGATTTGCTCCCTTTTGACAGTTGTGGGAGAGGTAAGAAGAGATTTGACAGAATGTAGTGGAGGGGAGTGGGGTGTAGAATTTAGAGCTAAAGTTATCAGCCAGTAGATAAGGTATGTCACTCTTGCCAGTGAAGGCTGTGCCATTTATCACCAGTTCTGCACACTGCTGGGTGTTACCATTAAGGTTACTGACATAGCTGAAGAAGGCCTTGTGACCATCCTTAACTTGGAAGGCTATCCTGCCCTCATAAATGGCTTTTTTGGACTTTATTAGACCTCTTAGCTTCTTGCTTAGTTGGATCAGAAAGCTCTTGTCTCTATGAGAGTTGGTCCTTATGATTTTGGCTGTGACTTTTTATTTTTGTTATATACCCCATTAAGGTAAGGATTCCATCAGTAGGGTTTGTTTTAGTTTTAGATCTGGGCTTACTTCTGGTAGGTATGCAATGTCAATGCAGCCATTTACATGTTTGTACAGGGTTTCATTAAATAAGTCTGCAGAGGTAGCTGTGTTCTCAGGGTTTGGGGAGCCATGAATTTTGACAAACTACCACTTAACAGAATGTAGTTTACTTTAGAATACTTCCTAACTTATAGTTTAGTTGTGTTTTCCTAGCTGATTTTTATCTCAAAGGAGGCAACTTTCTGGTCCGACCTCACCCATAAGGACATGATATGGGGAAGGTCAGGGGGGAAGTGCAGTGCTCTTCCATGCTGGTGAGTAGTAGGTCCAATATACTTGATCCGCTTGTTAGAGTTTGCATAATCTGGCCCAGGTTGTCTATGTTGATAAAGACCAGGAAATCTTGTGCTTGTGAATTAGAGACAGTGCATGTTTCCTAGTCTGTAGAGGGGTAGTTAAACTATTAATAGGGTATTTGGTTGAATGGTGAGAACCTCTAGTAGGTCTAGGTAAGAGATGCAAGCTTCATGTATCATAGATGATGACCTGTAGCTGGCCAGGATATGGTAAACAGCCTTGTCTGTGGACACTTGGATGTGGATGAACTCTAGGGCATCATCCTGTTTAATCAACTTAGAGCTGTACTTGTGGCTAATGTAGATCAAGATACCTCCACCTTTAATCCCCATCTGTGCTGCTGTTGGAATAAAAGTGTGGAAAGCACTGTAGTCTTCCACTGCCGGAGTACTTTCTGTGGCTTTAAATAAGTCTTGGTGACAGCACATATATCTACATTCCCCAGAGCAAGGAGAGCTTGTAGGGTTTGGGGTTCCTTCTGAGCATTGAGCAGTAACATTTAAGGTTTTTTATTTCTGCTGTATTGATAGTTGTGTTATTTTGATATTGGCTAAAGAAAGGCTCTAAGAGGGGTGGATAAAGTTTTAGCCAATGGTGTACAGGTTCAGACCACCCTTGGCAAAGCAACATGATCTGTTAACCATATCATCCCATGCTGGTAGACATTGGACTTCCCTGGACTGATACCACAAACTAAGCTACTATTAAAATCAATCATTTTTCTGTTCATGCTGTGACATCATCTTTGGTAAAGGAAGAATGCTGCTCAATGCAAAGCATGCATCTGTCTGTGACACATATTTAGAGGGATCTTTATATTCATATAGTCCAGTGAGGTATGTACTGAGCCATTTACACCCACATGGAGTATGATAGGATCATATTGGTACCTGTGGTGCAGTGACTTGAGTTCTTGCATGATATTGTTTCTCCTTGGTCCAGATAGGCAACTAATCATTATCTTCCCCTTGTTCAGACTAATGTGAGGGGCATCTGCTTGTCCTACAATAGAATCCCCTATGATAAGAGTACTAGGTAAAGTGCTTTCTTGCCTTATGGGCTTTGTTTTCTAGGGATCATTGGGTGAAGGCTTATATGTGGTGTTAGGTATTACTTTTGGTGTGTGCTTTAATGGTTCCTGAGGATAGGTGTTGCCATTTGACAACTTTGGAAACCTCTGAGGTATGGAAAGGTTTCTTTTAACTGACTCAGCATAAGAAGGTCTGTGTGTGTGATGAGTATGTGCAAATGCTATAGTGTGTGTTCTTTGACATTCTTGTTTCTAGGCAAAACTATTGTCTCTAAGGAAGTTAAGTGTGTACAGCTATCACATACTGTGTTCGTTTCTTTAAGGATTACAAGGTTGTTGACATACATGAGACAATTGCTACTTTGTCTCAGGATGCTTTTATCTACAATGCTGGCCACAGAGACATTAGGAAATTGCAAATACAAGTTGTCAGGACCTGTATATGGGTTGGGCTAATATGGTTTAGAGACATGGTTTTACAGGGGTCACCTGACTTAGTGTCTAAGGTTGAGGCTAGATGTTCGATAGTGCTATGATCTGATATTAGTGCTGTTTGATGCAGTAACTAGCTACCCTAAGCTTAGATCCATGCAGAGCCTTTCTGTACTACAGGGTAAAAAGTACTAGCTTTATTGGTTTGCTATTATACAGGGTACGGGTAACCACCAATGTGTGGTGAACATTTCCACAAAAATGCACCTAATTCATAGCAGACAGGAAAAAGTTGAAAACTAACTCTCTCACACCCCAGCCAATAAAAGACTATGCTTTGAGTTACCTGGAATGCTTCCCAACTTAGAGAGACCAGGGAAATATATTTTGCCATAAGATGGATGATACTGGAACTTATTAATGTAAAACAGAGGAAAAATAGCTCTCAAGTGCAGATTAACACCAAACAACCTCTAGCTGATGAAACAATCTCACTTCAGACCTTCTTGTGTGTTTTTCCAACTCAGACAGACCAGGCTACCTTTCTACTCCCACTAGAACTGCAGTCCCAGTCTTCTTAATGTGAAAACACACTTTAGTTAGGAAAAAGTGAAAAAAGTGTCAGAAACAAATCAATCAACTATCTTCAACAAGTAATTCTCATTTAAGCCTACCTTTGTATATCCCAACTCCTACAGACCAGACTACCTTTTCTCTGCCACTAGAATTTCAGCCTTAGTCTTCTTAATGTAAAAACACAATTTAGTGAGCCAAAATGTAAAGGTATCAGAAACAAATAAAATAACTAGCTACAGCAAGTAATTCTCACTTTAACCCCCCCCCCCTGTGTATTTTCTAACTAGGGTAGACCAGGCTACCTTACTACTCCCTCTAGAATTGCAGTCCCAATCTTCTTAATGTAAAAATACATTTTAGTAAGATAAAAGCAAAAATGTATCAGAAAGAAATAAAGCAAATAGCTACAAGTAATTTTCATTAAAGCCTGTCTGTGTGTATCCCAGGTCAGACAAGCCAGACTACCTTTCTTCTACCACTAGAATTGCAGTCCTAGACTTTTTAATGTAAAAATACTCTTTAGATAGTCACAAGTGAAAAAGTATCAACAAATCTAACAACTAGCTACAAGTAATTACAAGGTAATCCAAAGACTGAAAATCCAGCAATGAGGAACATCCACTTTAAAGAAATCTCAAAGTATATTAAAAGTCTAAAGAAGAGCCTTCCCAGTTTCTTCTATCAGTAACTAATAAGATGGACAGGAGCCATAGGACTGAGAAGATTATCTAGGGACAGGTATACAGAAGATGAGTCTGGGGAAACTTCCAAGGCAAGATATGCAGTAGTGGCAGGCAGCTCAAAACTTCTAATGTAATTTCAGTATTGTAACTGTGGTCTAAATATACTTTCTTGGATGAAAAATGTAGTCAAAATGCTTTGTTTTTTTAGCTTCCAGGCTTTCAGCAGTCCCAACACATACATGGCTGATCTGCTTATGTAATGTAAATTACTAGGAGGCTGGGTTAATTCTACAGGCTCCAGATGCAACTCACACAACTGGCCAAAACTGGCTTTTTTGTTTTCAATTTGAAAAGTGACTACAACACAGAATTAGATGAGCAATGCTGATAATCTACTTAAGAGCTCAGATAAATAACAGTGGATACTGTAAGAGCCAAATCAATTTATAACTGTAGCTTCAAATTCAGAAAAGACCTAGTAAAGATGTGAGTAAAGATGCAATAAAATGAGAGTCCAGTGAGAGCAGTTTGGCCCAACACAGAAAAAAAAATGTATTTTACATTATGTGGCATGGAAGATTGTTCTGCAGAAGTCTTACTCTCTATGATGCAAACCTATCTTTTCAACGTGTTTTATTTATTCTTCCACAGAGATTGAGATTCTTTGAGTGGGTGCTTATGATACCATTGGACTTGAGAAAGTCTAATAGGTCTGATGCAATAGGATGTGCTGAAGCACTATATGTAAGGCAGATGTCGTCTCTCAGTAGCCTGTATAATACCCAAGCATCCTCCAAAAGGGCCTCATAGAAACAGACAACTGGTGCCAGAGCCATGGCCTCAAGCTAAACGCCAAAAAGTGTATAGTCATCCCCTTTGGCAAAAACAAAGTGTCCACAAATTACCACATAGGTGGTAATCCATTAAGTACAGAAGAAGTAATTAGGGACCTGGGGACCCAAGTTGATAGCAATCTGTCATTTGACAACCATGTGGCCAAAGTGGTTAGAAAAACATTTTATAGAGCCCACCTAATCATGAAGGGATTCACACCTAGATCAGGGGAGGTCATCGTGCCTCTTTACTCATCCCTCATCAGGCCCATAATTGAGTACAATGCCCATTTTGGGATGTATCTTACCAGACACCTGCAGCAACTGGAAAGACCCCAAAAGTACCTCACCAAGAGGATCAAGGGGTTCAAACAGATGTCGTATGCTGCCCAGTTAAAGAAACTCCAGCTCTACTCAGTGGCATACCGCCTGCTCAGAGGCGATCTGTGCCTGACGTATAAAGCCATGTCCAACCCGGAATTAATGGACATGCTGCACCTCAGAAAATCCAAATCCCATTGAGCTATGCGCTCGAGAGACTTGAACCTCAGCACTGAAATAAATAGGACATGCTGGAGGGACAGATTCATAACCCAGAGGCTCCCTTCACTCTGGAATAAAATCCCAGTCCAGGTTAGGCAGAGTCCCTCATTGACTCTCTTCAAGAGGAATCTTGATGAGTGGATGGGAGATCGTAGGTTTACCTCGGGTATCACTTCTGTGTCACTGTTAGACAGAGGCACAGTATACTAACCTTGAAAAAGGGCATAGGAAAATTAATTTAATATGGGTGGCGAAAGCCATACACACTCTGGTTAGGCTTATAAATGCCCTAGGGCAGATAGCCTAGTATGAACCTATGAACCTATGAAGCTAAGAAGAGCAAGGCTTTGAGATGGTCATCACAGCTTTTATGATTTAAGCCCTTTATATTTTAGTGAGAAAGTGTTGTGGTCTTTCCAGTTGTGACAAGTGTTTGGACAGGTGCATACAAAAAGGAGCATTATAGTCAATGATTGCCCTAATAAGTGCCGAGTACAATAGAACAATTACTTCCCTGAATATGGATGTATTATCTCTAAGTAGAAGTTATAAGAAAAGGACTTCCTTACAATAGTTTATATGTAGTGATTAAAGGACAGTTCATTGCCAATATAAGGTGCCAGATCCCTAACATTGGGATACATTTTCAGGGGGAGAGGTGCTGTCAGTGTGATAGTTACAAGGGGAGTTATGCTATCTGAAGGATACAATTCTACTTACTGGCATCTAGTTGAAATCAATAGTCTTTTGTTTGTATTGCAGTATCATTCTTGGGGACAGTAGAATCCTGCTCAAGGATAGGTTCATACCAGCCTCAGACACATATTCTGAGAGTTCCATCCTGTCTGTATATATTTAGTACAGTGAGATCCATCCCACATTGTATATATCCATTTTTACTACAAATGTGCCATGTGTGTATTTATATTGCAAATACTTGGGTGTTTGCATGATGGGAAGAATCATGCTGCTTATCATGCAAATCCTGTTGCTTCAGTCTCTGCTTGAGCCTCATCTTCCTTCTTTTTGGAAATGTCCATATAGTCCATTCAGAATATTGTATTTTTTTGGGAAACACCCAATTATTCCATTCAGAATATCATATCTAGATATGATCTACAGGCTGTTTGTCCATTCTTCTTCCTACTATTTTAGGCTTTGCTAGCCTTCCACAGCAATCTGCTTGTAGTCTAAGTTTTGGTAGTTTCATGCTGTTGTATTCATCCCTTGTGTCTTCACTGTTTTTTCTTCACTAACCACAGGATACATTCACTGCATGTAACCTGCATACTGTGACCCCCATCTTTGCTCATATAAGATGATGCAGTTGTATTTCTTTAGAAATGTATATTCCATTAAACTGTTACTGAATGTAATGCTTCCACTGGCATTCTTACCTCCCTGGATCATTCCTGAGAGTGGGACAGTAGTTTAGTGAGATTTTACCCTTTCAACAGAACTTAATTAGGCTATATATTAGGGCTCAAAAGTATGAACTGCAACACAAAACGGTGCCATTTTGTTTGCCAAGAACTACAAATTACAGTAGAAGTAATACAGCTAACAAGTGACTGACAAAGTACAGTTACAGCAAAAATAAACACAAAACTGAGAACAATAGGATATGTTCTTTATTCTTGCTAATGCATGCTAATGCATAGATTTTGAAACTGCCTGGATGCAGGATTTAAAAATTTCTTGATGGTCTCACACCGGACCTGGTCTATTGCCATCTACAGAGAGAAAACTTGAAACACTGGACATCTCTAGAAATTATCTTTTAGTTTTATTGGCAAAATTAAATACATTATTCTAATTATTTGGGATTTGTTTTGTTCTGCTGCTTAGTTTTACAGAAAACAGATTTATGTGTATATGATTTATACATATGTTGTCTGGTAGGAAAACAGAAAGCAAAATGCAGTGAGTCAAGATCAAATTAAATTATTATATGCTAAGTTCTAATGTAAGTTATGAGGGATATAAACATATTATCTTTCTTCCTTCACATTTTACAAGACATTCTAAAAATCAATAATTATTTTTAGTAGATTTTCATAGGCAAAGCTTTAGAAATACTGCAAATGCTTCAGAGAAAGCATTCCCCTGATAAAACATAAAGCTGAGAGATGAAACGGATGAATAATGGAAACTTTTTTTAAATTTAAGTATTAATAATTAATGTGTGCAGACCTCTGAAACCAAAAAGCTGCCACTTCTGCTCTTGTTGTAGGGCACAACCTAAATCTGATTGTGAATATACCATGAAAAAGATAATTAATTCAGATCTAACCTAGAACGGACATTAAATGCAACATTATCTTGCTATTACTGGGCATTTAGTAGAATTGGTATGAAGAAATGTTATTTTACTAAAGATAATTAGTTCAGAAATTGGAGAGGTGAGCATGAAGAAAAGCGACACCATACATATCCAAACCTATAATTAAAAAGCACCTGCTAAAACAAATATCACATTCCTGATAGCTTATTGAATCAGGTCTGAAAATCAGTTAATGCAGCCTGCAGCAGATGTTAGTGGCTAATGTATGTAGATTTACTTTAGTCTCTCATTATTTGATATGGTTTATATCCATAATTTGTCTTCTATAGTGTTTCCTAATTGTCCTGGAATCTTTGGAAATGAAACTCCTCTTAAAATGATGTAGGATGTCAGCCAACAAATAAATTATAGCATGAGCATATGGCAGCTATATTTTCATGCCAATCTAATAGATTGGAATACTTTGTCAATCCCAGGACATTTGGAAGTTATCATTTTGAGTTTAAGACATCAGTGAGAATGGCCGATTGCTATAGAATACTTATTTTGACAGTACAGGCCATATTATTTATTGCAATTCTTTACAGTGTGACTATTATGTTTAGATAGATTCAGTATGAAACACTCTGTCTGCATTAATTATTTAGACTTGCAAATGCCATACTGTATAGGCACATGCACTGCTAAACATTTTTGAATGAATAATTTAGAATAGCAATACCTTACCCAGCTAGGATAGACACATTAAATAGCATTCTTTTGGCTGAAAAGCTTTGATCATCTAATGCCAAGTGTATAACTGCAGTAGTGATAAGGTATAGACCTGGTATGGATCTTTGCTATCAAAAAGCATGTACCACACTTACATGGTCACAAAAATTCATAGAATGTACTTAGTGTAAGCAAATCTCAGAAGGTTTGTACTCAAGCTCCACATTTTGTCTTCTTTTATTATTTTCTTATACTTGCTTGTAAATTAAGTGTTTTGAAAACCCCAACCTCCTTACACTTTATTATTTGTTCTCAAAGGTCACTTTAGCTTGCAGAAAGATTGATAATTGACAGGCGATTTAACACCTATCTCACTGTTTCTCTAACATGCAACAAATTCAAGAGCAAACATCACCTTGATCCAGTATGCTCAAGCAGGTATGGATTGAGCTTGAGAGACGAATTGAGAGAAAGTAAACTGACAAGGCTTGGTGAAGCATGCATGTGACAGTTATATGTTCTTATGTGCCTCCATAGCATGACCGTAAACAGCCACACCATTACATTGGCAAGAATTTTCTTGTCTGCAGGAAGACTAACAGCAGATTTAGGGTTCCACATAAGTGCTCTTTAAAGAAGCACCCCATATATGAAGTAAGAGAGAAATTGGAGAAATGGAACGTTTGTGATTTCTCAATATGCCTACAAAAAGTCTTGTTTATCTTCTCTGCATAAATTTGGCAATGTTATGGCCACTAGATGTCACAGATACTGAAAACAAGTCTGCAGAAATACTGTTTCACAATACGTAAGGCACAAAAAATAATTACAGATAGGATGAAATGATTCAGACACTTTGATAAACTGAATCCGAGAATGCAGGAAGGTTCTCATACCATATTGGCAGAAGTGCTAGACAATTGTCTAGTAAAGTGACTACATTTGTATGTGTCAGCAGAACTTTCATCTTTTAAAGGTCTGTGCACAATTATTATTGACATGAAGCTTCTGTATGTGACATTTCCACTCTAAGTTATACTGTGTATTATAATCATGTGTTTCTGGATTTCCAAACAAGAACAGCGTATGATTCAGGAGACACAACAATAAAAACTCATTTTACTCTAACCTGCAGTTGTTGCCAGCTATTGTAATAATAGAACATATAGGACATTAGTCTAACAACTGAAAGTGTTGACCATTTGATCTGTCTGGTAGTTTTCAATGATTCCTAAATGTAAATGAGATTTGGTGTCAGACATAAAACAATACCACTGTAAAGGAGCCCCATTTACAAATAATTTTCATTTGCACAACATATTGTGACTGTATCATTCACTATCTGCAGCAAACAGTGGTCTTTACTCAAAACCAGATACAGTAGTGTAAATCATGCTTTAATATGAACATTAATAGCATGCATCGTACCCAATGAATGGTGTTACAGATATCTGCCCATGACCACCCATAATCACTCATAGCAGAATTTCCATCTTATCTCTGTCATCAATCTGTTCATTACACATTGCTGACACTTGTTCACCAAAGTTACAGGTAATGGCAAGAAAAAAAATATTCTAAAACATTCCATTCAAATGAAGCAAATGAAGCTTATGTTGAATATATGTGGCATAAGACTTTAACATCCATTATAGAGTCATCAGTCTCAACCAGTTGATAAAAATCAAGAAAACAGTTTTTTAGATATTTCACAAAACATCTTCGGCTGTTGTTGGCTTCTTGGTTTCGTAATGTTTCATTGAGGAAAATATTATTGATGCTTCATCCAAATGAAATACACCAGATGAAGCATCATGGTTTTAAAATAAAAATAATATTCATTTTTAGCTACTATAGTCTTCCCTTATATCCCAATTACTTATTTGTACTAACTTCATGGTTGCACAACGATGAAAACAGAAGAAAACCTCACAGGCAGGCAGTCTTTGCCAGTGCTCAAATACAGATTTCACTATTTGTAATTCTAAATACAAGATTAGCTTGATTACCTGAATATTTGATCAGTGCATGCACAAGCTACAGCAGAATGACCAGAATTCTTTATTATCCATAAACCTAAATATGTTTCTATTTTTTTATCTAATGCTTTAACAGTTTGAACAATAACATGAAAATAAAACAGTTGAAGACAATACTCAATACTGAATGTATCATAAGTAGTGTTTTTAAATAAATAAAAAACATAAAAACAAAATGTACAGAATATAACTATATATACAATTACAAATCTAAAATTCATTGTAAGTGGGCATAACAAAAATAAACATCTCAACCCCAGCGGATATGAAGTTTACCAGCAAGTTATAAAATTAAATCTAAAGTACCCTGTACAGTCACCTACCATGACTTCTTTTTAGCATTAGTTTTAGGCAAAAGTCTGAAACTCTTGGTATATTCTAAAAGAAAGTTTAAAAACAAATTCAATACTTTAAGATCCAACTAATTCTTTGCAATGTATAACTTTCCTAATGCCAACACAGATAGAAAACTTCTTAATTCAGTCTCATTTAGTTTCATAGGAGGAATATGAAGCAAAGCAAAGTACCAAGTTAATGTGAAGTCAGTGTATCCAGCTTTAGATAACTTCTCTTGTAACCAAGACCACAACTGTTTAGAGGAAATAAAGTCCCAAAATATATATAAAAGATCGGTCGTATTATCATTATACACAGAACAAAAAAGCAGTTGATCTGGAAAAGTGTTTGCTTTCTTGCAAGGGTTTAAGTATATATTGCTGAGAATTATAAATCTTGTAAAATGTAACTTTTTTAAGGACATGCATTTCAAATTAAGCTTTATTAATGAAGAAAGCTGCAAAGAGCTATTCAATAGAAGTTCTATATAGACCCATAAGAATAAATCAAATAGGTATCATTAAATTTTAATTTTATTTCCAATTTGTAAGAATTAGACAGGGCTTTAGAAGAAACCATATAACTTCTTAAACATATAAAGAAGAAATAATAGATTCTTTTGGTTGAGACTGTAAGAATGTGAAGTATTGCCAGGTATGCCAGGAGAATTAAGGCAGTGGGTGTGTAACATATGCCAGCACAGCTAGCTGAAATTTAATAAAGAATTATATATTTGAATATCAAACTGATTTGCACAGATGCTTGTGTTAAAAATATATCAACAGTGTGCCTGCTCGACAGAGGAAAAAATGTACATGTATTATTGTAACTGTTGAAATTTATATATTGTAACAAAGGATACTGGAAGAGTAGAGGTTAATCTCAATCCACTTGACTTTGTAAAATAAGAAATTAAATTACTTAATTTAGGCTATAAATATTGCATCTTGCAGTTGTCAATGCAACCAGAGACAAAAAAAGTCTGTACTAGGAAGTTTCCTGTATTGTCATTGGGGGTGAACTAATTGCTACTCTGGAAGGGTAGAGGTTTGAAATTGTTGTATGACTTCCAGGAGCTGCAGCAGATCTTGTCAAGGTTCCATGTGTATGTATTATTAACACATGGGTGCTAAATCCTGACAGCTTCTAGCCAAGGGGGAAGGATGAGAACCAGAATCAGATGACCAGATGTATGTGATGTCCTTCTGTAATCCATCACTAAAAATAATGTTTAATATTGGTGAGACTGAAGTCTCAGGGCACTCTGTTTTTGTAACCTGACAAAGAAGAATTTCTCACCTACTTCATCTTGCCTTGCTGTAGTAAGTAACCAGGGAATAATAATTCTTTAGATCACTCAGGAAAATATAGTGAGATTAGTTAAGCATTGTTTTTCTATAACTGTGTGAACCTGTCCACCTGTGTTATTTTTAATGTTTTCTGTGATTGAAATGTTGGTGTTCATTGTAAATAGATATTTAGTATGTTCATGTTCTTTTGTTATTTATTATTAAATATATTAAACTTTTCATTGTGGCTAGTCCTTTAGAGAATATATTAACTGTTGAGAATACTTATATCTATTGGTGACACTGTGGCCACTCATGAAAGCCTGGCTGTTTGGTCAACATTACCATTTGCATCAATATTAATTTCACTCACTATAATTGGCTACCCTTGTAAGAGCCTTAGAGTAGCTGGCTTTGGGGTGTCTGCTGGCAGTGTAACTATATAGTCAAGGCAGAAGGGGGCATAGGTAATAAATCTGTGTCAGCCTTTCCCAAGTGTATGTATGTGTCAGCTACTTGGAGCAAGGGCATGAAACACTGGTTTTAGAGAGAGACTGGTGGATAATTTGGCTTGGACACTCAGCTGAGTTCTCAGCTCTATAGCTGTGCCAGTGAGGGAGTCCTGTTGGGGAACTGGAGGGAGATAGATGGAGAAAACAAGACTCCAGACTGAGTGGGTTCCCTTTGTACTCTTAAGGGAAATTGTGCTTGATGCAGAGAGCTGCATCTGGAAATACTGTGTGCATCCATTTTTGTTCCACACGAACATCCTTCTCCAGTGTCAGTGGTAAGGATTCAGGCTGCTTGATTACTGGTCCAGAGAGGGGATGTCACAGAGACTTTAACCCAAATTAATAATAAAGGACTATAACTTGAGTGGAGATTTAGATTTTTTACTTGTTCTGGTGTATAAAAGGCACAGAATAACAATCATAAACTGTTTTAACTTTAAGGTACGGATAATTTGTAAGATCAACCATTTTATTATTTAAAGTAAAAGTTGGACTTAGGTGGATTGGCTGAAATAAAGCATTAGCATCTATGAAATCAATACTTTCAAGAAGCTTATTAAAATGTTTAATTAGGTTTACCCAAAAAATTACAGATTTTCAATTGTTTCAGTCCTTAGAATAAATAAATGAAAAGGCATGATGGTTAAAAGCCCATAACATGACCCACGTTGGCACCCAAGTATTATTACTTGGACTTTTAGCATAATTTTTTTATCAATCTAAAATTAATTAACAAATAGTATAAATATAGATATGGCAAGTTCAAACCACCATGGGATTTGGGTACCATTAGTTTGCCATAGGCAACATGTACAGATATGCGGGCTCAAATAAACTTTGATGGAGAGCCAGTAATAGAAGTGAAACATTTATTTGATATTTTATAACAGGGAAACTCTACATGGTAGCTCAAAGCAGATAAAGTCTGAGCCTGTACAAGAAAAGCAAGGAAAAAATGGTTCTAAAGGAACACACAGCTGGTAAATGTAATGAACTCTAACATTTAATAAGAAGCTGCTAGTAACTTGAAATCTGACTTCCAGACAACAAGCTTAAAAGCTTTCACAATCCATGATTCAACAGGTTAAAGGTTAAAACAGTGCAGAAAAAGAACTTAAATAGAAACAACTCATTATTATTGACACAATAAATTAAGCAATGAAACAAAAACTTAAATCACTTAAAAGCTTAAAAAGAAAAATATATATATCAAATTATCTCATTGACATTATACTTTTTGGTCTGTCCAAAAACAGGGTTAAATGGGGTTTGTAATATGAAACCTCTTTTAAAATCAATAACAACATGTACTATACATGTATGTTCCTTTATAGATTTTTTTTGGATATATTTTATAACAAGAAGAGTTCAAATGAAAGAGAAAAAAATGCCCATTTTAATAATAGAAATATTTGAAAGAAAAGAGAAATTCTAACTGGACAACCTTTTAATATCACCATTAATCTGAGACCAGATTTTGGTGATATTGAATTGTTGATTTACAGAGGGGACATGATGAAAGGAAATACCTTGATATTTAAAGGATGGACTCAACTTTTATTTGTGGTATTATGAAAGACTACTGAAATTATAAGATTTTACAAACAGAAAGTGCATAATTTATTGCAGATTTAATTTAAAATTAGAATATTTAGAACAAGTGTTTGTGGAATGGAGAATTTTTTGTTATCTGATGATAGTATTGAAAGTATATATTAAAGTCATCTGCAAAAATGGGAAATAGAAGGTTTAATTTAAAATACTGGGGATAGTTATATGTGTTATGTATAAGTGCCATTAGAAGAAGTTCAATACAGAGATTAAAAAGGTAAGGAGAGAGGGCAACCTTGTCTAATCCCATTTTTATAAAGACAGGTACTAAATAATCTCTATATATAAATAATTTAGTAGAAGAGTTATTGTAAAGAGATTTAATACATTCAATAAACTTACATGGAAAACCAAACTTCAGCATAACTGCATAAAGAAACTAATGATCAATTCTGTCAGAAGCTTTATAGCTATCAACTGCTAATGCAAATAAAGCATGTTTATTATTGCAATTCAATGTTTGCAAGGATTCTAAGATTAGTGTTTGGTCATTTGTTTGTCTATGTGTCACAAAATGGATTGTAATAAATAAATAATCATCAGAAGAATTACCTTAATTCTATCAGCCAAAGCAGAGGCATACATTTTAAAATCAATCTTAATAAACACAACTGGTTTTATAACAGGATTGATCTCTTGGATAATTATCTTGTTTAGGAATAAGGATAGTTTCAGAGTAATTAAGTTAAAGATCATAAATATCCATTGTACTAATATGGTTAAAATGTTTAAGTAACATTTAACTAAGAATATTAGAGAAAAAACTAAAAAAATTCAAGTAAACCCCCCAAGACCAGGACATTTGTCACATTGCTGTTTATTAATAAAAGAAAGAATGCCAGAAATCATGAAGTGTTTCATTAAAAGATCTTTATGTTCTTTCCTAATATTTGGAAAAGCACTTGATGAAATATGTCATAGTTGATAAATTTCAGTACAAGTATTTTTTTTACTGTCTGCATGTGAACTAGTAAAATTATCATTTATTATTAATTCTGGAATAATCTTTTGAGAAGAATGAATTTTAACAATTATGGCCAGCAGTTTCAAGGGCATTTGGGTCCATTCTGAAAATAAGGTTAGTGTTTAGCTTCATAATATGACAGTTATTCCAAGTATAATGTATGCAATTCTCTACAGATTTATTTTATTTTTCCCTCAAGTTCTAAATTATTTGATCATTTCTGAAAGTCTAAATGAAAGAGTTTAGATTTAATGTATTTTTTAGTTTATAAAGCTTATTATAGTAAGAGATTTTAGCAACTAAAACTCCTCTTAATTGGGTTTTAGTGCTGCACATTGAATATCAAAACTGACTGATTCATTATAAAAATTCTCATAAAATCTTCTAAGCAGATCCTCCACCTCATTTCTAACTTCTTTCTGCAGAAGTGATGGATTTAGTTAGTAACACATTTCTTATTATTTAAAATTCTGCTATCATCAAGAGTCAAATACATTTTGGAATGATATGAAAGACATCTGGGGTCAGTAGAAAAGTCAGAAAAGCAAGGGTTAGCTCAACAGAAACTAAGAAGAAATCAATTCTTGACATGTCTTGTGTCTGCCAGAAAAAAGGTAAAACAATTACTATGCTTCTTACTATCATGCATGGACCTTGGATCAGCTAAATCAAAATATGTTACTTGATCTAAAAATAGCAGAAGAAGTGACATAAAAATCTGTTGTTTGATCTAAAATAGCAGAAGAAGACGTGACATCATTACCAAAACAGGCATTGCCCAAGTGATCTCTTGCAAGGTCAAGAACTGAGTTCTAACAACAGCTAAAATACAATAATGAAAGTATTTAAACTCATCTAGGAGTTTGTGAATATTGATAATAAAGTTTATTTGATCTGTATGTGGAGCATACAGATTTTAAAAAGTACAGTTTTTTAATATCTGGGTGATTAGTTATAACATTGCACCATCTGCCAAAAGGGTGCACATTAAAATTATTCATCTTTATTTGAAATGAATATTTAATAATAATAGCTACTCTAGAATTCTTCTTAGATTTCCCTGATGCAATGACATGCTTAATCCATTGCTTTTTATGCAGTCATTTCCATTGTATAGACTTCACGTGGGTCTCTTGAACAAAATAGGATGAACTTGTAAGTTATAAAAAAGATGTTAAAAAAAGGCTTCCTCTTATTTGTGATTTGTAAGTAATTTACATTCCATGAGACAATTGCCCACAAAAATACATCTGTATCTCAGAAGATTGAATGTTTGCCTTTATTGTTTGCTTTTAATGAATAAAAACAATATAGGATTTAAATATAAAATGTATAGATCTAGTTAAGGACCAATATCATTTTCCTTTAAATATAAACAATAAACGAGGTTGGATCAAAAAATACATATGGCAAAGCTGGTTATCATATTTGAAAAACAGATATTTGATAAACAAAATATAATGTTTTAAATCATAAAGCAGATAAGTAAATCCCAAAGTATATCCCACTTGCAATAAAAGCCAGGGTGAACAACCCTACTCCTCCCTACTTGTCCCTCCGTCCCACAGGGGCTAACCCTCAGAAGAGCAGTAAATATCCAAATCTAGCAAGATTTGGTTAATAATTAACAACTAAATAAAAAGTAAAAGCCTAAAACATCTGCAAACAGCAGGTAAAAACATTATATTATCAATCAAGACCAGTCAACCACCTAACTACAAACACTCTTCGGATATAATATTCCAGCACTACCTCACAAATAGTACCACTAGCACACTATCTAAAATATCATCACTTTTGTTAGCCCCTTTGCAATGGTTTAGAAGCAAACATCTCTATCAAAAAGAAATTAAAACTTATGACGCAAAAGGTTAAAATGCTGCCATCATTGTGCAGTATATTAATGTAAAGAAATGTGTTTGAAAAAACATCTCTGGGAGACCACATCAAGGAAATATATCTACCAGGAAAGTTCCATTAAATAAGCAACTATCCATGTACATAATCTGGCATATTTAAACTTGAATAGATAATTAACAGCATAATAGAAGCATAACCAGGATAATACAGCCAATAAAAGTCCATACCCATTTCACCCAACTCTCAAATCTACATGGTCCAATCAAACTACATAAATACACGAACAAACAACCTATACCAAAACTACAAACCCTCAATTCCAGCTGCAATATCATAGGTTCATAGGTGTGTACTAGGTTAATGGTCCTGGAGCCTTTACAAGCCTAGCCCATAGAATTTCCCTGGCATTGTACCGCCCTACATTAGTTCCCAGTGCCTCTATCGAGTAGAACTACTGACGTGATCCCCGGGGTGAACTTCTTTTTCCCATCCAGTCATCAAGATTTCTCTTGAAGATGGCCAGTGAGGTGCTCTGCTTGACATGTATGGAAAGTCTATTCCACAGGATAGGCAGCCACTGGGTTATGAACCTGTCCGTCCAGTATGTTCTGTTGATTGTGGTAATGAGGTTGAGGTCTCTGGAGTGAGTGGTGTGGAGGGATTGGAATTTCTTTAAATGTAACATTTCTAACAAGGCTGGGTCAGACATGGCCTTGTAAGTCAAGCAAAGATCGCCTCTTAGTAGACAATATGAGACAGAGAAAAGCTGGAGTTTTTTGAGTCTGTCTGTGTAGGATATGTGTTTAAGGCCTAGGATTCTCTTTGTGAGATACTTTTGTGGCCTCACCAACTGTTGCACGTATCTAGTGAGGTACATGCCAAATGGGGCATTATACTCGATGATTGGCCTAATGAGGGAAGAGTAGAGAGAGTCGATAACCTCTTTCTTCCTGGATGCAAAACCCTTGGTAATGAGATGTGCCACATAGAAGGACTTTCTGACCACAGTGGCAATGTGGTGTTCGAAGGGGAGTTTACTGATGACCTGTGTCCCCAGATCTCTTATAATGCTTTCAGTGTTCAGTGGACTACCACTGATGTGGTAATTTGTGGGAACTGAGTTTTTCCCAAAGGGGATGAAGACACATTTTTTTGGCATTTAGCTTAAGGCCATGGCTTTGACACCAATTGTTTGTCTCAATGAGGCCTTTCTGTAGAATGTCTGCATCACTTGGGGAGTTAATAATGGCTCCCAGCTTGCAATCGTCTGTGAAACTGGTCAGCTAGAGTTCCCCCATGTTGGCTTAAACTTCTGAGAAGTAGATGCCAAACAGGAGAGGACCCAGGACCGATCCTTATGGGACTTTAATCGTGACTGGTCTGCAGTCTGACTTGGAGCCTGCTACTTTCACTATGTAGGATCTATCTGTGAGCCAATTAGCAACCCATCTAGTGATATAGGGTTGATGCCTAATTTGGTGAGTCTATCTAATATACCTGAGTGGGGAATGGTATCAAAGGCCTTGGCCAGATTGAGGTAGGCTGTATGAACCACCTTGCCCTCATCCACAGCTCTTGTGACAGACTCAGAGAAGTCCACTAGGTTGACCATGCATGATCTACCCTTCACAAAACCAAACTGTATTGGGTCCAGAGTTTTAAAGTGAGCACTTTCGGCCAGGAAATACCCAGCCTTCATCAGACAAAACAGTTTTAAAAAGCACAAACAGGTTCATTTATACTAAATTAGGCTGTTCCTTTGCAAAATAGCAAATTTAAAACAGTAACTTGGGTAGTCTATGACATGTTTAGCTAGAGCGTTATTGGGGTCTTTGTTACTAATGGCATAACAACGTTCATAGATCCGCTGCTTTAATTTCCTTTGTTTATAATATTCTTGGATTTATTTAGGTTTTCAAAATAGCAGTCTTACTATAGTATTTAGTTAAAATATGTAAACACACATATATATTTCTATTTTTTATTTTTACTAATGTTTTTTGTCTTTTTTTGATGAAGAACCACCTTATTTTATTAATAGCGTCCTGAAATTTCCTTATGCTGTTTATCAGTTAAGCGAACTGTAGCTTTAAGGATACGATCTGCTTAACAATTAGAACAGCCTAATTTAGTATAAATGAACCTGTTTGTGCTTTTTAAAACTGTTTTGTCTGATGAAGGCTGGGTATTTCCTGGCCGAAAGCGCTCACATTAAAACAGTTACTTTTTAAGTATTTTACTGCTGTCGGCTCCTATTGTTTCCGTTTTGTTCTATTTTAAATAGTTTACGTGGTTGTTTGGAGTTTGTTTTTGGTCTCAAGGCAAGCGGGAACGGAGCGGCAATGCAGGCTCTTTTTTCACAAGATAACATCATTGAAAATAATCATTCTGATAGCACTCAAGAGGATGCTATAGGTAATTTGACCGCCTTGGTCCAGGTTCTTTTAGGACGAGTGGAAACGTTGTCTCAGAAGGTGGATACTTCTGTGTGCTGTAGCAGTCAGCTGTGACCACCGAACAGTGAAGGGGGCAACAACATCAAAGATGTGATAACAACAACAGGCAACAACAACGCCAACTGAACTGGGGCAGTAATAAGAAGGAGCGAGGCCAACAATCAAGGTCTTGCACCTAATACAGCTAGCCCGCCTAATAGGGACACTGTGCCGGTTCAAGGTAATACATTTATGCCTATTAATGAAGAAAGCAGGAATAATATCCCGTCTATGGCTGCTTTTGTTAACAACAATAACTTTTTTAGTGCAACCCAAGATAACAATAACTTTTCTCCTGATGACACTAATGAACAGGCTGCTAATAATCTTATGAGTAAAATCAACGAGTTTGACACAAAAATGTTCAAATGTAGGAAACTTCAACTCGAAGTTTCCTACTTGCAAGAGTGTATAAATAAGAACATTATTCCAAAAGGGCTCAGGCAGTGGCGTTATCCTGCAGGCCTGGTAATGGGTCTGCATTTCATCATGAACTTTTAGAATTATTTGATCGCCAAGGCCTTGAGTTCCTAAAAGCCCTTATTAATTTTCATAATTCTGAAATCGGGGCCCTTAAAACGGATCTTGAATTACTGGATCAATTTATTAAAAACCATGCTGACTTCTTTGGGCATAAATTTGAATATTGTAGAACTTATTCCAGTATAGAATCAGCATTGGATAAATTGCTGATTACTAAAAAGAAAAAGATTGCCAGAGACATTAATGACTATACTAAGAAACAGACTTACCCGAATACCCCCTCTCATGTGCCTTTTAAGGAAAGAGGTGACTCTAATATTAACTTAGATAATAATGGAAATGATGGTTTGGCTAGTGTCTCTGGGAATAATCCCTTGGCAGATGTAAGATCTAATGAGCCATTGAGGAGGAGTGAAAGGCTTAATAATCGGAACAACAATGGAGGGGGCAATAATGCCCCTAATAACAACACAGCTGATGTTGGTAATAGGACTGATGACTTTAACCAGTGGGGTTTTCAATCCAACACCAACGTCCGAACCAACAATCGACAATACAATCACAATCGGACACAAGGGAAGAACAAAAAGAGGCAACGGAAGCGATAGTATTTGACAATTGTGAGAACTTTAATCTAAATGTTCACACTAGTTCGAAAGGAGACTTTAATATTTTTAATTATACCATCTTGGATGTTCATCAGGAGATGGTAGATTTCCTTTCGAAGGGATTGACCTTTGTTCCATCTAGAAGGATGGACATTGCTGACACTTTAATTGATCTTAAATTATTCATTCGTAAATTGAATCTTAATTTACTTATGGGTAATAGTTCAACTATGACTAGTTCAACCAGGGTGTCTAGTGTATTTAATCCCTCCATTCACCCTGAGTTGAACGTATTTGAAAAAATGTGTGAATTTGATTTTAGAGCTGTTAAAGAAGGTTCCCATAAGAGGGGTACTAGGACTAACCTTAATGCTATGGAGAATGACTGTATTAATTTGTTAAAAGACTGCAAAATTAGGGTCATAAAGCCAGACAAGGGGGGGTGACCTGTTTTTTATGGACCATGCAGCTTACGTAGATAAAATGGAGTGCCAACTTAGTACAGATTCATATACTAAAGTATCATTGAATGAAGTTAATGGGGCATATAACAAGATTAGGCAAAGTTTGGAAGACTTATTCTTAGAAAGCTCCATAGACATCGAATTATACCATTATCTGTCAATGTTGGCCCCTATTATTCCAGCTTTATTTGGCACCCCTAAGATTCATAAATCTTTGAACGACCCACCTTTCAGACCAATAGTTGATGGGAGGGGTTCAATCACTTATGGGTGTGCCAAATTTATAGATAGTATACTTAAACCATATTTAGAAAGCGAATCGGAAATTTGTAAAGATTTGTGGAGCTTTCTACAAGATATTAACAAACTTGAATTCAAACAAACCAGTCATTTCCTTACAATAGATGTTAAGGATCTTTATACGGTTATTCCCATGCCATTGGAATTGAGTGGACCCGTGAATTTTTGTTAATGAAAAAAGTTGACAATAATGTTATTTAAATAGTAGCCACACTGCTAGAGTTGGTTTTGACCAATAACTATATGACTTTCAATGTTGAGTTTTATCTGCAGAAATCGGGGGTAGCCATGGGCTCCCCGTGTGGTGGAAGTTTCGCCAATGCCGTAATGGCCCATTGGGAGCATAGTTTATTGTTTCAAGATCCATTATTTCAGAAAAATGTCTAATGGTACACTAGGTACCAGGACGACATGTTTTGTATGTGGGTAGGTGATATTTTACAAATACCATCATTTATTAACAACATTTCTAAAACAACTACATTTTTGGAATTTACCTATGCACTGGGCGAGGAGTCCATTAATTTCCTTGACATTTTACTAGTTAAAGATTCTGGCAACTTTCGTTATAAATGCAATATTTACAGGAAGCCAACGTATTCAAATACTTTCCTCCACTTTCCAAGCTGTCAACCACATCATCAAAAACGAGCAGTGGTAAAGGGCCAAATGGTCAGGGCTGCTCGTATGATTTCAGAAGAGATGGAATTCATGGCTGCATGTAATTTATTAGAAATCATGTTCCTCAATAGAGGTTACCCTTTACATTTAATTACGTCTGTTAAAAATGAGGTCCAACAGAAGAGGGTGGAAGGGTTCTTTATTCCACTATTAAGGTGTAAACGTGTAACTGTTGCTGACAACTTGCAGAATAATTTAAGTGTCAACTGTAATGTTGGTAATTTTACCCAAGTAGTGCCTTCAGAACATAAAGTCGCTTACCAAGCCAGTTTCCTTAATACATACTCACTTGATTATGGTTCTATTAGGGAAATTTTATATAAGAATTGGGCTATAATTAAAGGAAATGAGCTGTTGGTTAAAGCATTGGGCAATAAACCAAAAATAACCTATAGGAGAGGCCTTAACCTTAAAAACATTTTTGAAAAGAAAAATGATATATGCCATAGTTATAGTAATATCAAAGGCATGTTTAAATGTGGTTTCTGCCCTCAATGTAAGTACATAAAAATAGGTAACCAATGTGATATTAATGGTATAAGATATAAAATAAATTCTAAATTTAATTGCGAAACCAAAGCAGTCACATATGTTGCATTATGTAATGGATGTAATGTATTTTATATTGGTAAGATGGAAAGGAAATTAAAGCAGCGGATCTATGAACATTGTTATGCCATTAGTAACAAAGACCCCAATAACGCTCTAGCTAAACATGTCATAGACTACCCAAGTCACTGTTTTAAATTTGCTATTTTGTAAAGGATGATATCAGGGACTAGAGGGGGGCCTTGGCAAATTCAATTAGAATTGGACGAGTTAAAGTGGCAAATAAGAACAAATGCACAAACCTTTCCAGGTCTGAACGATAGCATTTCCATTAAATGTATGTTGAAATTACTATCGCTTAGGAGATGATTAATTTAAGTTAATTTATTTTATTTTTCTTTATTTAATATAAAGAACATTAATTCTACATAAGTAAGTCTTATAAGCATTATAGTGTATGCTGTAATTCCATTTTATTAATTTTATTAATAAGAATTATTTGTTTATAATATTTTTGGATTCATTTAGGTTTTCAAAATAGCAGTCTTACTATAGTATTTAGTTAAAATATGTAAACACACATATATATTTCTATTTTTTATTTTTACTAATGTTTTTTGTCTTTTTTTGATGAAGAACCACCTTGATTTATTAATAGCGTCCTGAAATTTCCTTATGCTGTTTATCAGTTAAGCGAACTGTTGCTTTAAGGATACGATCTGCTTAACAATTAGAACAGCCTAATTTAGTATAAATTAACCTGTTTGTGCTTTTTAAAACTGTTTTGTCTGATGAAGGCTGGGTATTTCCTGGCCGAAAGCGCTCACATTAAAACAGTTACTTTTTAAGTATTTTACTGCTGTCGGCTCCTATTGTTTCCGTTTTGAACTTGTTATATTAGACAGTTTGGCCAGAAGTATGTATTGTTTGGAGTGCTTCTTTTAGATCATCAAGAGCAACAGACTTTCATGTTTAGATTTTACACCACGATTTTTCTTTTCCTCTTTATTTGCAGGTTTATAAATCTTAGAAGCGAGTTCTTTCTCTGTACAGTTCACTGCAGAGAATTTTATTTTTAAGGTCTGTGTTTCCATTGTATTAATCTCCTGCAGCATTGATTTGGGTGTTGCTTAGGTGATATAAAATCATTAATATTGAAGGTCAAAACAGAGGTACTTAACTTGATACACTACAGAGTTTTGCAACTCTTGAAAGTCCAAGTGAAGTATGGCCACAGCAAGAAACTCAGTGAAAGGTTTCCTTCAAGAGGTAGGTCTAAATTTAAATTAAACTAATTAGTTTGCATCCAGTAAGTAGTTCAATCATTTGGAACATAAAAGCTTAACATATAAACGGACATGGAGCTAACTTAAGTTTTGTGTTCATCTCCTGTTGGCCATCTTGATTCCCCTTCCCTAAATACAATTCTGTCACATTAGTAACAGCTATGGTTACAGGTTATGATATTCAAAATGTATGGTATGAAGTTGGGGAGATCAGAAGTGACAGATATACTTTTAATACTCACCATATACATGATGATGGCAGAAGTCACGATCCAGGTACACCACTAGCATTGTAGCTTTGACTGGAATCTGACAGCATTTTGTAAATCTGCATGTATTGACTTGTAGTGGCAGTTAATTGTTCCATATCTGAGGACTCCTGTGGAAGATATGCATACATATGTAATTTCTTTAACTAATTTACTGGCTTGTTTATTTAGTGACCTCTTTGTTTGTTTGTTTATGTTTTATTGACCAGAGTATCTCTGGATTTCTGGAAAGCAGACTTTTGTGAGATTATTCTGTACTGCTAGCTAAGGGTCTTAATTCTGTGACTCATGGGAGATTCATAAATGCATGCATACATACATTCATACATAAGTATATACATGCACACATTTATGTATTTATTTTTATTTTGTTGACGAGGTTGGCCCTAGAGGACATGCCTAGTTTCATAGAGGGACCACTGCGGAGGCAAAAATGATTAGCGAAGATTAGTTTATAGTTATAATAGGAATACATGCATGAAAGCAGATGAATATTAGCTTACACAAGATGTATGCTATGCTTTACTACAACATCAAGACAGTTCATCTAAAGAATGAAAATGTGAGTACAGACGTGGATTGTGAATGAATAAATTCGGGAGACCAATTAACAGCATAACAGGTTGTACTACATTGAAGGATCCCCTAGAAAAACACCATTTGATTACATTACCTTCTCTGATTTCCTAATTTAATTCACAATTTTACCTGCCAGCAACCCCTCTCTACCTGCTGCTCTTATTCTTACTGAGTCCATCTCTGATAGCCCTCCATTATACTTCAGAAAAAAATCTCCACAAAATACATACTCAAGGAATTTCAAACTTCTAGGGGTCTATATTATGATATTGCATGCTCAAAAGAGCGAACGACGCATAATCGACCCCATGCAAGCGAAAGATTACAACTTCAAAACCTCAGAACAGCAATTTTTTTCCAAGGGAAAAAATAAATCGCTGTTCTGAAACAAAAAAAACCCCTGTAAAACATTAAATAATGTGGGGGGAGCTTCACCCCCACACCCTGACATGGGGGGCTGTGCCCCCACACCCACTACTTAAATATACCAACTCCGAGATCGCACTACCGTGCTGAAAAGGCAAAGTAGCGAAAGCGGCCAAATAAATTCTTTCCCAGGGAAAGAATTTGTTGAAAAGCCGCTTTGCTATTTTGCCTTTTCTCGCTTTTCAGTTCGACAAAGACGCATTCAACAACCTGTGTCTGCAACAGTGTAATAGGGAGCCATTTCTAGTGATGCTCCTCCGGGAGCTGATAAGGTTGTAACATTGACTCATAAAATTCATAATAATCTATCAAAATACAACATCTCAATAAATAAATAAATAAATAATAAATAAAGCCACTTTCAGCTGTTAATAAAATGAGATTTTTTTTTGCTGGGACAAGCCCATACACCATGATGGGGGAGAGAGAGAGAGAGAGAGAGGGAGGGAGGGAGATCACCTCCATGGTCTCACAACTGAGGAGAAAATCACAGAAGTTAATGTTCAGTGAAAGTGATTTTCAGTTGTATTTTCTTTGCAGTACTTTGCTGCTTCTCACAATCACACTTCTGGACACATGGAATTAATTACTGGATTTGGTGATAGAGAATTAATCTAGAGTGATGTTGAGGAGGTATGGATCAGGAGGATAATGAATGTGGAGGAAGATAGGAATGTGTCGCAGGGCTGGTGAATACTTTTAATGACAAACTAGGTATGTTTAGCAACTCCTTATGTCACTGTGCAAAACTAAGGTGATTTAACGTTAAATGGATAAGACCCTCTGAGGATCTTGGAGTGGAAGGTATTTGAACTGGTCTGACTGTGCAACTGTAAATGTGTATGACTTGAAGCAGTGGTTGTGTTGTAACCTCAGGATGCTACTTAATTCCTTTCACATTACATAACTCTGTGATGTCTGCATATCTTAGCTCACAGTTTGACTTGCAGTGGACTGCACTCTGGCTAGTGTTTAACATGTGTGCTTTATTTGCCAACAGGCTTTGTAAGGTTTCCTGCATGGGCCACACACACACACACACACACACACACACACACACACACACACACACACACACACACACACACGTGCAAACATGCACACACACATACACACACCTGCAAACGCACACATACATGGCACATGCACGTGTGCACACATGCACACATATGGGCAAATGTCCCTCCAGTACTCCTTATGCAGTGGCACTGAATTGTCCAGGCATGGATTCTGTGACATTTTTGGAAAACTTGCCTTCTGTATATGTACTTATGTGCCTACGAATTGTGCATCTTACTCATTAAAAAATAAGTAGTTCTTTCTGTTGTTTAGTACACAAACTTTATTCAAGTAATATAAGGGTTTTCCATTTCACTTTTGTCCAATACAATAAATAGTGCTGAAATTATTTGCATTAACAGTATGGTCTGATGTGACCACTGAATATTTCAGTAATGTGTGTTATTAATTCAGTCACATTGAGACATGTATTTGGGAAGACATCAGTGAGATATGTGTCAGTGGTTCAAGTGGTCGCATATATGCCTTTGGTGCTGAAACATCAGAATGTTATGTGTTCTATTCCCATGCAGAGCGATAGTGTTAATCTTCCATTACAGAGATTGCAGTGCAGCAAAGGGGCATGCTGTACTTCCAAGTGTGCCATCCCTCATATGCAACATTAAACTGAGGTCTTTTGTCTCCATTTAATTTCTCTAACTCTCTTGGGTTTCTAATACCATGATGGGAATGAACCTCATTCCTAAGTCAAAGTATGATTAAAGTTTGTGAAATTTGTATTGTTTCAGTCTTTGATGTTAGCCAAAAGTGCTCTTTGCAGAACCCACAATGTGCCCAGAACTGACTCTTTCTGCAAGTCATACAGAGATACATGTATTAGTAGCATATTAAAATGCGACTGTATTGTTGTCCGCATATGTTATTTGGCAGAGGTTTTTACACGTGGTGCCCTTGGGTTGGAGACAGTGGCATTGACAAAAAAGTAGGAGTCAGAGCTGGAAGTGGTAGAGTTAAAGATGTTAAGATTTCCACTGGGTGTGACAAGTATGGACAGGATTAGGAATCAGTATATTAGAGGGTCAGCTCAGGTTGGACAGTTTGGAGACAAAGTCAGAGAAGCGAGATTGCATTGGTTTGGACATGTGCTGAGGAGGGAAGCTGGGTATATTTGGAAAATGATGCTAAGGATGGAGCTGCCAGGTAAGAGGAAAAGAGGAAGGCCTAAGATAAGGTTTATGAATATGGTGAGAGAGGACATGTAGGTGGTTGGTGTGACAGAGCAATATGCTGAAAACAGGAAGAAATGGAAACAGAGGATCCGCTGTGGTGACCCCTAATGGGAACAGCCGAAAGAGAAGAAGAAGATGAAAATGCGGCTGTAAATTCCTTTTTAGGAGATCCATTGCTCCTACTACTATTGGAACTGTCTGGGTATCCTTCATCCACATAGCTTTGTTTCTACCTGCAAATCCTGGTATTTTATGATTTAGCGTCTCACTGTATGTAAGACATTATAATCACTTGGTATAGCAATTTCAATGGTCAGTGCTACTTCTGTTTTCTTTTCACAGACTACTATATCTGGTTTTCTCACATCTATTTTCTGAACTGTTGGTAATGGCTAAAAAATGTGATATAAACTTCATCATTCTCTATATTGCTTTGTGGCTCATGTTTCCAGTGCTTATCAGCTACTTCAGTATGATAATTCTTGCACAACCCCAGTGCAAGAGTCTTGTCCCATTGTTATGCCTTTTAGCAAACAGGCCTTCTGCCATTAGTGTTTCACACCCAGCAACAAGATGTGTGACTGTTTCTAGTTCTGTTTTACAGAATCTGCATTTGTCCATTTCTTCCACACATTCAATGGGCTTTGCAAAATAATGTGTACATAGTCCACTATCCTGGGCTGCCAGTATTAACCTTTCATCTTTTGGTTTAAATTCACCTGTCCTTAACCATTCCTGCAACAGATTCTGATCAACATGATGTTGTTCCAGGAGTTTTCTGTACTTCCAACTATATTTATACCTTTTCCGCATTTCTTGCCTTCTCATCCGTGTCTTCTCCTTATATTGTTTCGCTTTTTAGCACATTCAGTTGCTTGATTTTTGTCTACTTCTGATTTGGTTTCCATTCCTGGTTAACACCTATTTGCTTCTGCTAAACTAAGCAGGGACATCATCTTAGACTTATTTTCTTCATATTTTAAAACTTTCACTACATTTGGAGCTTGTGAGGTCAGCAGATATGTATGCAGTCCAACGATTGCAGATCTTTACATGTAATCAATTTCAAAGAGGTCATACCTCTTTCAGAACAAAGAATATATAATCTTGGTATGCACTAATTTTTATCATTTGATAAGTGCAAAAGCATTTTCTTGTTTTTCTGTCTGACTGATCCAATAACATTTGGGACCAGTCAATCACCTGTAAACGGTAAGTCAAAACAGGAAGAGCAAAATGGTTTATAACTTGGACTTTGCTTCTAGATGTCAGGGCTATTTTCAGTATTAGTTTTAGCCTTCTAAAATATTCCTTACTGAGTTTTATTTGCATCTGTTCATGCTTTATTATTGGTCCTTCATCAGTTCCCAAATATTTATACACTCCCTCTTGCTCAAGTTCCTTTATATCACATTTCTGCCCCAGACTGAATTTTTCTTGGTACTGCAGGTTTCCTGTTTTAAATATTGTTTTTGCACATTTATCAAGACCAAATGACATTCTTTTATCATCTGAGAAAGTTTTGACCACTTGCAGTTGTGCTTCAGTTCCTCATCTGATGAACTATACAGTTTTAAATCATCCACTGAAAGAAGATAAGTCTTTACCCTTTGTTGTTTTCTTGGATCCCGATTGTAGCCATAACCTAGTCTGTTAGGTAGAAGATTAATGGGTTAAGGGCAAGACAAGTGAGCAGCAGTGACAAGGAGTCACCCTGGAATACCCCATTTGAATCTTTATTCCTGGAATAATATTTTGTCCTTCATCATGGCTTAGCTGCAGAGTTGTTTGCCACTGTTTCATGGTCCCTGTAATGTAATTGATCAATGTAGGGTATATCTTATTCATCTGCAAGCACTCCTTTATCCAGGAAAGTGGGATGCTGTCAAATGATTTTTCTTAATATATCCATGCCATAATTACATTCTTCCCATTTTTAAAATTCTCCATTTTGACTTAATATTTAACAAGGCATGAACCATTGTTTTAGATAACATTCTTTGATTACCCTTTTGTTCTATTGCCATGATTGCATTTTCTTCTAAAGGACTATAAACTCTGTCAGCATCAATTCCAGTATATAGTATATACATCACCGGAAAGCAGGTTATTGGCCTACAGTTTTTAGGATAGCTTGCAGGTTCACTCTTAAGGAGGACTATTGTTTTTCCTGTTCTTATCAGGTTGGTGTCTGTTCAGGATGCACATCTAAGTAGTTCTTAATCAGGACTAAATCTCCATGTAAAGGTATTATTTATTTTATTTTATATATTTTACATTTGTTGACCGGGACAGTCTGATTGGATACATGTCCATTTTCAGCAGAGGCCCGGGGAGAAAAGCTCCAAACTTGCAAACAGATAAAGACAAGCAAGTTACAGTATATGCACAAACATATTGTATTAACATATGAGTTACAGTCTCAAGCTTATGAAGAATACAGTTTATATACAGAAATATATACAAATATGTTACAGTTTCTCTTATCTTATTAATACTTTTAGCCAGAAGTTAGGTCCTACATCTGAGCCTGGTGTTTTCTAATTAGGAGCTTTTCTTAATTTTGTTTCAATTTCTCTGGCTGTTACTTCATCTCATTTAATATCCTGTACCTTAGAACTTCTTACTGTTTCTTCTACTTCTTCTAACCATTCATCATCTTTGCTGTGTTCCACGAGGTCTTCATAGATATTTCTCTAAAATGTTTCTATTTCTTCTTTTTTGGTGGTGTTTCTATTATTCCCCAATTCTGTATAAAACTTTTTTGGGTCAGCAATGAATTGTTTATTCTGTACTTATCTTTTTTAATTTCTCTGTCTTTTGGGTTTCTAATACCATGATGGGAATGAACCCCATTTCTAAGTCAAAGTATGATTAAAGTTCATGAAATTAATATTGTTTCAGTCTTTAATGTCAGCCAAAAGTGCTCTTCGCAACACCCGCAATGTGCCTAGCAATGACTCCTTCTGCAGTGTAGTATTCCTTTATATTTCTCTACATATCTTTTAAGTTTTTCTGCCTGTACTGATATCTTTAGTTTATTAAATGGATCCTGGTCTTTTCTTATACTGCACGTTGCTTTTATCAAGTCTGTCTTTCTAAGTATTTTCATTTACCTGTTCCATGTCCTGTACTCTTCTAACAGTGGCATTCTTGTCTTAATTGCTTTATATTTTTCTCTATTCGTTACTTCCATGATGACATTTGATTTCTTTTCTTCCTTTCCCTTTTTGCACTACGTTTTTGTGGGAAGACTTTATCTGTTATTAATTTAACTGCACAAAGGTATATCAAATTTACTGTTCCTATATCACACGAATTCTGTTAATAGTCTTGATTGCTGTATTCATTTGTTTTATCAAACTTCTAACATTTTGGGTCTTATTGACTTTCTGTCATTTATCTTTCATAGGTTTATAGGTTCATAGGTTCATAGATAGGCACTAGGCTATTGGCCCTAGGGCCTATACAAGCCTAGCCAAAAATGTACCCTGGCTTTTGCCACCCAAGAAAATTATTTTCCTGTGACCCTGTCGAGCAGAGCCACAGAAGTAATCGCCGGGGTGAATTTCCTAATTCTCATCCAGTCATCACTATTTTTATTGAAGAGTGCTAATGAGGAGCTTTGTTTGATATAGTTAGATAGTTTTTTCCAGAGTATGGGAAGTCTCTGGGACAGGAATCTATCCCTCCAACATGTTCTGTTTATTGTGGTGACAAGGTTTAGGTCCCTAGAGCATGTAGCTCAGAGGGATTGGGATTTCTTTAAGTGGAGCATGTCCAACAGCTCTGGGTTTGCATTGCTTTATATGTTAGGCAGAGATCGCCTCTGAGTAGGCGATATGCGACGGAGTAAAGCTGGAGTTTTTTGAGATGGTCTGCATAGGGCATCTGTTTGAGGCCAGTAATACTCTTTGTGAGGTATTTCTGTGG
The DNA here is from genome assembly GCF_019279795.1 of Protopterus annectens. NCBI lineage: Eukaryota > Metazoa > Chordata > Ceratodontiformes > Protopteridae > Protopterus > Protopterus annectens. Next base: position 250,026,048 of record NC_056744.1, read on the forward strand.
CCTTTCCAGTTGTTGTAGATGTCTTGTGAGGTACATACCAAAATGGGTGTTGTACTCCAGGATCTAATGAGTGACGAGTAGAAGGGAACAATGACCTCTTTTTTCCTGGATAAGAAACCTTTTGTGATGAGGTGTGCCACATAGAAGGATTTCCTGACTACGGTGGTGATGTGATTATCAAAGGCGAGACTACTGTCCACCTGTGTCCCAAGGTCTCTCATCACACTTTTGGTGTTAAGTAGACTACCACCTATGTGGTAGCTCATGGGTACAGAGTTTTTATCAAAGGGGATGACAATGCTCTTTTTGGCATTGAGCTTGAGGCCATGGCTTTGACGCCAGACATCTGTCCCAGTGAGGCCCTTTTGTAGGATGTCCACATTGTTAGGAGTTTCAATTATGGCTCCTAGTTTGCAGTCATCTGCGAACTTCGTTAATTAATCTTAATATGTCTATCCATTTCTATTAAATCAATCAACTCTTCCCTTAGATCATTTTCTTCTAAACTGAGGGCACATTCTTCATTTTCCATTGCCTGTGGGCATTCTACAGAAAGTTCTAGAATATCTTCCTGTGACATATTGTCTTCAGCTGCATCCTTTCATATGGGAACTCACTGGCCTATCCCTCCATTGACTGTGTCAGAGTTGCCACTATTTCCTGCTCCCTACTTTTCTTTGCATCTCCAACTGAACTATTGTACTAGTTTCCTGTTGAAGGCTGTAGAGTATCTTCATGTGGCAACTAATCAGATGCTTCTTATTCCACCTGTTTTTCCTTAATTTGGAGACTCATTGTTCCATCATGCTGTGGTATTACCCAAGTTGGATGTTTTATACTAAACTCTTCACTTTGTAGGTAATCCATAACTTCAGTTTCTATTTCTTTAACTTACCCATTACTAATCCTCTGTTCTCCTTCCCTCCTTTGTTTTCTTAGTTTTTGTATTGTGAAATTTTCCATATCCAGATGCCTCCGCCTGTATTTCTCTTCAAATATATTTGGTGCTGCTTTTTTGAACTGATTAGTTTTGCTTTCTCCTTTGTATAACTATTGCACCATATTAAATCTGTTTTTCTTTCATATATCCATATTTCTTCTTCAGATGTTTATGGCTCCTCCTGTTTCTGCTTACTTGGGGGGCTCATTGTTCCATCATGCTGTGATATAGCCTGTGTTAGAGTTTCTGAACTAAATCCTTCACTTTGCAGGTATTCCAGCATGTCAGCTTCTATTTGTTTAACTTCTACTTTACTATTTTTTGGTTCTACATTTCCTCTTTGTGATATTATTTTTGTATTGTGAAATTGTCCAAATCTGAGTGCCTTTGCCTGTATTTCTCTTCAAATATCTTTGGGGCTGCTTTTTGTATTAATTAGTTTGGCTTTCCCCTTTGAATAAATGTTACACCATATAAGATCTCTCTTTCTTTCCCATATCCATGTTTCATTTTTATACCTTTCAAAAATCTCTAGGTTTTATTATTTATATTTCCGCACTTCCTCAGTCACTTCTTTGTCCAAATAGCCCAAAGTTTCTTGGTCTATATAATGCTTTTAATGGATCTGTTGTATTAATGGACACCAATTTGCATTTGAAGCTCTTGACAGTTTTTTCTTGTGCAAGTATGTTTTCTTTCCTCTAATTTCACACATAATCTTTTTGAATATCTTCCATTTGGAAATTATGGACTTCTTGCATAAAAATAACAATACATAATCTCTTTCTTATCCTCAGTAGCCCACTCTATCATTTTCATGGCTCTTTTTTAGCCTGTCAGTTTTTGTAGTTTTGTGAACTACTACTTCCTTCTACAACAGGGGGCATCTTACACAGCCTGGCCTAACCCCATTGCAGGAATGTTTCCGTGTCTTGAAGATTCTACACTCTCATTTTTCCAGTTCTGACAGCAGTGTGCATACCAGGATTAGGCACTTTTCTATACTGGGACTTGCACACCCAGCTGTCTTTTTTATTTTTAGCCTACTTCTGTCCATGATACATGCTATATAAAATACAATTTGTCTAGCAGTGTTTTATTGGTGCAATTTTATAAAAGCAGGGTCCGCCTCATCAGGGTACTCACCAAGACTTGAGGATCAATTCATATCCAGCAGTACTATTCTCCCTTGCTTGATGATTTTATCATATCTCCATTTGGACCCCTAAGGAGGTCCTATATTCCCAGATGATGTAAGTTCAGTTGAATGTAAAAAATATCATGACGCTTAACAAAAAAAAGTGCAGGGATTTCCCTCATGCCTTTGCCAGATTTGCTGTAGTCAGTATAAATACCACTTTGGGTCTCCATAAAAGAGGCTACTACTCTAATGAGACTAACCAGGTCAACAAAGGATAAAAAAATAGTCAATCTGTCCTGTTTATTCTGCATTTATGCAGGAATTCAAAAAGTTGAGCTTCAGTGTGGTGAGTGGTTTGCACTGTGGGGAGACAGAGACAATACACTGTAGTGTAAAATTCATAAACTACTAAGCATGCACATATTGCATGAATATTCTGATAGATGTGCTTCAGAGATGTATAAAAAGTGGGATGGAAGTGACATAAATGAACCATAATAGTGCAGATCATGCAATATTCAAAAAGCAAGGGAGAAGCTCCAGCATTCCCTTGGGCAAACCTTACAAGAATCTGATTGAGGGGCAACATAGGTAGTGTGTTAATGCACCTCTAGTGTCAAGTTGTACCTACACCTAGTACAGCAAGAACAGTTAGTAAATAAAGACCACTCAGCTGGTGTCCAGTTAGATGGGTTACCTTTTTGATTACAAGAGAAGGGTGAAAAGGAGAGTTCATGAAAGTAGGAAACCTGGGGATAGAAAGAAGAGGAACACGCAGAAGGAAACTTTAAGGAGAAAGCAGACTTAGGGAAGTAAGTGCTCATTTTTTGTAGGGAGAGGTATACAAATATATATATATATATATATATATATATATATATATATATATATATGGGTCTACTTTAGAACACCGACACGCCAGTTCGCCGACACACAAACCACCGACACCAAATAACCGACAACACACAATACCGACAACGCAAAACACCGAACACCATTACACCGACACACTAAACGTAAACAACACATTACACTACATCACATATCCACTAGCCCTAACCCAAACCCTAACCCTAAGGTCCGACACTACCGCACACTCACCCTACCTGCACCCTAACCCTAACTCACTTAACCCACCCCTAACCCTAAGGTCCGACACTACCGCACACTTACCCTACCTGCACCCTAACCCTAACTCACTTAACCCACCCCTAACCCTAAGGTCCGACACTACCGCACACTTACCCTACCTGCACCCTAACCCTAACTCACATAACCCACCCTAAAACATAAACCCGTCACTAACACACACTTACATTACCCAAACCCTAACTCCTACACTACCGCACACTCACCTTTCACACACCCTAACCCTAAGTCCCACACTATTGCACACTTACCTATCTGCTCCCTGATCCGAAATCCCTCACTATTGCATACTTACCAAGTCGCGCTTACACGTTCCCCTTGTCGGTCTTCCAGCTGTCGGGATTTCAGCATGTCGGTAAACTTCGTAGTCGGTCCTTTCGCGTTCCTCTTCCGCGTGTCGGCGAACTGACGTTTCGGTAATTTGAAGAGGACCTATATATATATATATATATATATATATATATATATATATATATATATATATATATATGGGTTCACTACTAAATCTCAAATTACAGAATCTCGAGACTCTGAAGCCCGAAGACCAGAATCTAAAGATTCTGTAATATCGAAATTAAAAAAAAAAAAAACATTTAGAAGGTATATGCAGGGGGGGGGGGCAACCCCCCTGCACTTAAATATGCCAACTCCGAGATCGCACTACAGTAGAGTGAATGGCAAAATTTCCATTCCACTCTGCACAGCACTATTTTGCTGTTCACTCCACTGTGGTGCAATCTCAGAGTTGGTATATTTAAGTTGCAGGGGGTGTGGGGGGTGCAGGGGGGCTTGCCCCCCTGCATATGCTTTAAAAAAAAATGTTTTTTTTTAATTTCAATATTAAGGAATCTCAAGATTCTGGTCTTTGGGCTTCAGAGCCTTGAGATTCCATAATTCGAGATTTAGTAGTGAACCCATATATATATATATATATATATATATATATATATATATATATATATATATATATATATAGGTTCATAGGTTCATAGGTTGATACTAGGCTATTGGCCCTAGGGCCTATACAAGCCTAGCCATAACAATTCCCTGGCAATTTCTTCCCACACTATTTACTTCCCCTGGACCCCTGTCTAACAGGGCGACTGATGTGATCCCCAGGGTGAATTTCTTTTCTCCAATCCAATCTTCAAGGTTCCTTTTGAAGAGGGCCAAAGATGCGCTCTGCTTGACATGTATGGGCAGTCTATTCCAAAGTCTGGGGAGTCTCTGGGTCAGGAACCTATCCCTCCAGCATGTTTTGTTTATTGTGATGACAAGGTTTAGATCCCTGGAGCGTGTGGCTCTGAGGGATTGGTATTTCTTTAAGTGTAGCATGTCCAACAGCTCTGGGTTTGACATGGCCTTGTATGTTAAGCAGAGATCGCCTCTGATATATATATATATATATATATATATATATATATAAGAGAGATAGAGGGTAAAAGTGGAGGAGCAAAAAGCACAAAAGGGGGGAGAATGTAGGGGAGGCAGTGAGGTACAGATGTACACATATAAAAGGACAAATAGGGTAAATGTACATACACTAGGAGGTGAGACATGGGACACAAACAGACAAAAAACAGTACTGACACTGCTGGTTCATTATCTGATGGGATCTGATCCTCTGTCATTACTACTTTTGCTTGTGCTACCTGCCACATCACACTTTCTTATGGATGCTAACATTTTTAATGTATTTTAGTTGCTGCTGTGTTGTAGCTATAGCTGTTCTGAGCATTTTTGTTCCAAGTACAGCTATAAAATCTCCTGTGTTTTGCCTTTCTATTTCTCAAGCCTGATTACTATGAGTCACTGTCTCCTTTCAAAAATCCTTCTTTGCATGTCATTATCAATCATAGACAGCTCCTCTTAACTCACTCAAGCCTAAAATGCCTTATTTGTATACATCTTTTTCACACCCATACCTTTTTATGGCATCCAAAACTTGTTGGGGTCTGACCGCTTTAGTTATGAAACTTACCAGCTAATAATAGGCAGTATTAGGAAGGACAAGGAATTATTAACACGCTGCACCAACCAGCGCACCGTCGTGCAATGTGGAGCAACGTAGAGCAAAGTTGCTTAAACACAGCCACACTCCCTAACCTGTCTGGACAGTAGTAAAATAAAAAGCAATGACAAGGTTTGAACCCAGGACACTGTGCATCATAATTAAAGTACTGAACCACTAAACCACGACAACGTAAGACAAACCTCCACTGTTAACATATATATACTTATAAATGGTAGATTAACCATTGCTAAGCAGGTCTGCAGTCAGCCGAGAATATTCAAAAATGGCCAATCACAAAAAAGTGTGCAAAATGCGGCATATTTAAGCTCCATAGGCGGGGATACTTGCCATAACTGATTGCAGCTCACATCTGCAGTTAGAATGTCTGGTGCTGGAGAGGGAAGTCGCTTTCGAGCGCAAAGCTGGGGCATCAAGGATTCAAAAAAGTTGGTTTGGCTCCTAGTCCATTGTCATGAGTCTCGACTCCTGCAGGGCCAGTTCCAAGGAACGGAGTATAAGGCAGAGGCGTGGAACCGGTTGGCTCATGAACTCACCAGTGCCACAGGCGTCCCTCGGACTGGTGAGCAGGTCCATCACCACCATGCAGACCTGAAGAGATGGAAGCAGGACCTACTGAACCAATGGATCCAGGAGACCCGTCATATGTAAGATGCCCCACTACTAAGTAGGTAGCCATGGAATGCAGTATGTAAGACATGGTAATATAGTCTAAATAATGGATAGGTATGTCTTAATATCCCTTCATTTACTTCACAGCTGCAGGTGTCCGTGCTGCGAATTAGCAAGCTGATGCAGATAGGCTGCTAAGGCTGCACCACCAGGCAGGTTAGTAATTATTCTGCATGTATTGTTATAAAATATATGTGAGAGAGCATGAAAAAAGAGTTGTAGCCCAATAATACAGCTATAAAATCTCTTGAATAAATTCTCTGCATGTACTGTTATATAACATAAGTCAGAGAGCCAAGAATAGAGTGTAGTAACCCATTAATAAAGGTAAAATAAGTCTGGAATACTATCTCTGCATGTACTGTCATATAAAATAAGTGAGTGAGCCTGAAAAAGAGTGTTGTAACCTATCAATAAAGGTATAATATGTCCTGAATAGGTCTTCTGTATGCACTGTAATATCAAATAAAGGAGAGAGCCTGAAGAAAAGAGTGTTTAATGTAATTGATAAAGGACTAATACTTGGAGTGTGTCTGTGTCACTCCCTTTGAAATGATGTTGTACCCTTGCATTAAATGAATAGTACTGTTGTATTAAGTGCTGTCAACCCACAGTTGTGCAGTCCCATATAAAGTGGATGAAGGAAGTGCCAGTAGCTGTGAAGCATATAACAGTCCTCAACAGTTGGTAAATGGCTGTCATGCATAGGTAAATCTGGCACACGAGTAGGTTGGCAAAGTGTTCCCCAGAAATGTGAGTGTGCTACATGAAATGTAGGGTTCTGTAGAAAATAAGTGAAAATGTCATGTGAACACATCCAGATATGTAGATACATAAATATAAAAATAAAATACAACTATGTAGCATCGTGGACAGTGAGTATGTCAGATATAGGTCAGGTATATAATGAACTAGCCAAACCCATTACACAATCTAATGCATGCTGCCTAGTGTAATAATACATGTAGGGGATATACACCTGCAGTCAATAGGAATGTAGTGTAGAGTAAAAGTACTAATAAGATGTTAATGGAGGTTTTCTTTTACACCCTACTCCATGTGGATAAGCAATGCAATTCCACACCTCAATGGGTATGTCTAATCTCAAAACATTTGTTGGGACATATGTCCTATTGTTCTATAAAAATCCACATTTACTTTGATGCATGTGCCCTGTTCAAACACCACAATCTTGGTGGCCTGTTGCCATCGATCATCCCTGCATGCTGTTGGAATGTCCACTGTCGTTCAATATATGCATGTGTTATGCTTGCTGTTCAACTGATGTAACCCTGGTGTGTTGGGTTACTGGGAATAGAACGTATGGGAAGGCCGGTCCCAGTGGACCCACCTGTCCCTCCTCAGCTGGTGATTGCACCTGGCACCAGCAGGTCTGGTGCCCATCCAGGGCTACCCTCCTCCGTTGTTCCTGTGCCACCTTCGGGTGGAAGTGCTGCAGGGGATGGGGCTCATCCTCCCCCTGCAAGCGTGGGCAGAGAAGGGCCACCTGTCACCCTCTGAAGGGTCGGGGTTGTGGTGCGTAGGGGGATCCAGCGTTTAGTCGCTGATCCCCAACGCCAGCTCGAGGCGAGAGTGGCGTGACTCAAGGGTGAGCCTGTCCCTCCTACATAGCCCCCAGCACAGCGACCCTTGAGTCTGTGAAGGTTCAGTGGTGACTGCCCATGGGTGGGGATCTCAGTCCCACTGTTATCATCTGTGGGCAAATGGGCTTGCGATTCCCAAACATCCGTCCCCATCAATTGTGTTCACCCACCCAATGTATGATATTCCACCCCTGTATGTGTCTTGTTTGTCTTGTCTATTTACCTCCCCAACCTACCTCCCCAAATATACCTACTTCCTCTACCTCACTTTCCACTCTCACCTGAAAAAAAAAAAAGGCAATCTGTACCCACAAAAAAATTACGCCCCATACATAGCTGCCCATTTTGCCCACATGTCCGCTGGACATGTAAAATGATAATTATAATTGGCAGTACAACATACTTTGTTATCCTCACCCATCTCCCAGGGGTCGAAGGTTTCAAATTTCACTCCAAATGTATTGCATATGCACAGCTGTTGCTGGTAAAGAAATAGGCAGCTATGGACCTTCCCTACACCCGTCCTGCACATCCCAAGCTTGTTTTCCTACTGTTTTTCCCTCTTTGTGCCCCCTTTTTCACCACTTTCTTATCTCCCCATTTTCTTTTCTTTCAAAGAAATTAGCGCGGGGTTAGCAGGAGTAAGCACTTTTAAGCAGTAGTAAGCGGGTTTAAGCATGTGTGAGCTTAGCTAAGCATCGCTAAACGTCACGCAAACCTGCGCAAACCCGCTTACAACTACTTAAAAGTGCCTTAATCACTCTGTATGTCAGGGCCCTTGTTCTGCTCAGCAGCAAAATAAAACACCGCTGTCAGTCTCGAACCCCAGACCTTGGGCACACTAGACTGCATGCAGTACCACTAAGCCACAGGAGATATACAAAAACTTACTGCTGAAATAAATATATCATGCATTACAATGAGTGAATGTAAAGGAAAAATAGGAAGGCCATAACACAAAGCTTGTTCTGTGGATCTTTGCCAGCAATTGTTGTGGAATTGCATTACATGAGTGTGATGTGAGAAGCAGCCATTCAAGCAGCAAATAATGTTACAGAGGCACTTTACAACCCCCACGCAGTATCATAGCAGGACAAACAGTGGCATATCTGATTAAGGCAGAGGCCATACTTCCTAACTCTGACTACTTTTCAGGGATGTCCTTGATTGTGAAACATATTTTAGCTGTGTCCCTCTGAATCCCTCTGAAAAGTACTGACGTCAGTCAGAAAGGTGTGGTATTACACAATGAATACTGACAATAATAATAGTAGACACCGCCTGTACTTCATAAAGGAGTACTAATCCGTATGCACTGCTTCACTCAAGTCTACACTTACTGTCCCTATTATGTGTAAGGTGTACCTCACTTTTAACTACCTATCCCTGACTCCATGCAAAGATGTATCTGAGTGTTTCATAGGCCTGGCAGAGGCACAAACAGACAGGCATATAAGCTATTCTGCTGTTGCACACTCTGCAAATAGCTTTGGTAGGACCTCCACAAGCATACCCTTATGTAGGAGTACAACACAGAAATACCAAAGGACGTAGCCATGTACTGGTAGCAACTGACTGTAACAATGCCATTGTACCAGTCCTGAAAACACCTGTGAGTTGCACAGACAAAGAATAACAGTGTAACTTCTGGCTACCATCTGGATAGGTTCACAGTTAGGAACTATGCAGACAGACCATCTGCCTTGATAAACTAACAGGTACACACCAATCTCTTAAGTCCAGTAAGATAATATTCACACAATAATACATAATGCTCTCTGTGTATAAGCATCACCCCCCAAAAAAATAAAAACTGGAATTGTCCAGTTGTCCTAAGAATCCTGTGCTAATGTCAACAATAAAAATCACAAACCATGCAGAAGTGAGTACATTAATATTCACAGTATAACAGTTCACAAACAGTACATGTGCCAAAAGAATACTTCTCAATAACTACATTTGTATGGCAGTTAATAATATGAGTAGAAAAGAAACTACATAGTCACATAAATGTTGTGTAAGCATTTGTTAGGGTGAGTTAAACTCTACACTGATAGCTCTGTAGAGGAAGTGGCAACAGTCAGGTCTGAGTACAACATGGACATCACTGTCTACAACTCTAGCTTCATTTATAAGATGTATACCAACCTTCTGACTTACACAATAGTGGCCACAGCAAACAAGCATGGGCCCCACTCTGGCAATCTGAAAGGGCTACGCCTACATACCTTAGCAATTTATAGCATTGGGTTGCTATGACAGTGAGTACTGCAATTACCACACAGCAGGCTGTATGTATTTACCAGATGCTGGCCACTAATTGGTGCAGAGGGCATCACATGCACATGCGCAGATAACTATAAAAGCAGATTGTACTTGCTATCCCCACATGCAATCATTACATTGCACGTGTCAGCAACTCTAGAACTCCTGGAGAGTAGTGACAAACTTTAGTACTTAATAAAGAAATATTTAATTAAGTAACAAATATATACTTAATTATAACCTAAATATATTAATTAAGAAAAAAACTTAATTAATAACCAATAATAAAACTTAAGTAAAAAACTTTACTTAATAAATAAAACAAAAGAAAAAAGTCAAAGCATACACAGATGGACCTGAAAGTGGCAAACAGGTATGTAACAGATCTGTAGTTACCGGCAAGTAGTAGTTGTTTATGAATAATACTGTACATACTCTGAAACATGCATATGTGGCAGCAGTAGGTATGTATGCACTGATGCAATGTACAACTACTGCCATGGAGAAATTAGTGTGTAGGTGTGTGCAGTGGGACATAACTGTGACATATGTAGCTCAGCATTATATGTCAAACATCTGAACATGTTATCGATGGTCTGTACAGTACTGAGTATAATGGCAGTTTGGCGGAGTAGTGCAAACACCCATAAAAACTTGGATGTGACAGAGTAAGACATGCATGATTGTCACATAATGTGTAGCTTAGCATTGGCAACTGCTGTACCAGGCTAATATAGTAATGTAGCATTTGCAGCTATATATACTCCCTGTACTATTACTGTATGCACACATGTGACAACTGTCCATGTTGTAGCAAGGCCCAACAGGTCATCCGTGAGGTGTACGGACTTACAACAGTGTGGACCCTGTGTGTGTGTATGGCAACACACATATGGAGAGATATATATGTGTCTGATATATTAGCATCTGAACATATGCATAGAGCAAGGGACATACTGCAACTGTTTGTGAAGGGTGGACGTTTATATGTTGGTGCAGGTTGTTATGTGCATATTTATATGTAGGTTGTAGTGTGTGGAAAACAAGACAGCATACAGTGCTGGCATATGACATGTGGTGTTTAAACACCGTGGGTATGATTTGTTAGGTTTTTAGTCTTCCAGATAGGGGGTCCTGCTAACGATACATGGTTTGAGAATACCTTCCATGCATTCTGCACAAGACTTTTAAATATCATTACATAACTGTATCCCTCTCAACCTTTGCATAATTGATATTCCCACCATGAAAGGTGGACTGTATATGTGTCTATATGTATATCTATATGTACAACAATGGATGTTCATATGTACGCTCAAGCTCAATGTTGTACATGTATTGCCATCACTTTTGTTAAAAACCCTGTACCCATGAACTACCACATAGGTGGTAGTCTACTCAACACCAAAAGTGTGATAAGAGACTATGGGACACAGGTGGACAGTAGTGTCCCTTTTGATAATCACAGTGCCACACTAGTCATGCAAACTGAGTACAGTCCACATGTCATCAGAAAAGGTGTGTCATCCATGGAAAAAGAGGTCAGTGTTCCACTCTACTCATCAGTCATAACACCCATCATAGAGTACAATGGCCATGTTGGTATGTACCTCAGAAGATATCCACAGCAACTGTAGATGCCAGACACATACCTCACAAAGAGTATTACCAGACTCAAACAGATGCCCTATGCAGACTGTCTTACAAAACCACAGCTACACTGTGTCGCATACCGCCTATCCAGAGGCTACCTCTGCCTAACATACAAAGCTATGCCAAACCCACAGGTGTTGGACATGCTCCATATAAACAGATGAAACTCCATACCAGCTACACACTGTACTGATCTAAACCTTGTAACGTCAAAAAGCAGAACATGCTGGAGTGGGACATTATCAACTCAGACACATACCATACTCTGGAACTAACTACCTATCAATAGAAAATGAAGGTCCTCCTTAGCAGTTGTCATGAATAATCATGATGATTGGATGTGAGATAGGAAACACAACCTGGGATTCACCTCTATGGCTCGGCATGACAGGGGCACATGAACCTACATTACATGGGTGTCGAAGGGCAGGGTACTATATGGCTAGGCTTCCATAGGCCCTACAGATGATAGCCTATTAGCTACCTAGGACCCGATACACATACGCATGTACTTGTTGAATTACTTGCTATGTGAGGTTGACTGGGTGTGATGGAGAATGTGTAGGCGAATGTGTCAAAGATGTGTATATGTGTGATAGCCTAGTGGGAAACTGTGTATATCATGGTATGTAGTATTGTAGCTCTAATCCCAGCAAAAGATACGTATGCTATTGCTAGGCAGGAAAAGCAGTATGGCATACGGTGTGACATAGTCCCATGGTGTTGACTGGAGTGTGCCATTGTAGGCTAAAGTAGTACATGTATGCTTATTGATTGTTAACACTAGTGAATACAAATCCTGTATGAACTGTAGTACTACCTGAAGCTGTAGGCCTAAACAGCACAGTATGGATTATATCCACATTGCTTGGGAACACTGTTTTATTTGTTACCTGTAGTCCTCACACATTGCATATCTCACCCATGAGGTTTTGTAGGTGCTGACACACAGTACTGTATGGTACACAGGTAAAACTAATCTGGGTTGTCATACCTTTGTGTCTTGTAGGTATGTCTGATGTGTCTGTGGGTATGCCTGTAATATGGCCTCGGCGGCATGTGTGTCACAGGATATAAGTGCATATCTAGCAACATGTATAGTGTAGTACAGCATTATGCCACCTATAGTGATGGATGTGCACATATGTTACTGAGGGGTTTGCTATCAACAAGTAGCGTGGTGTACTGGTAGTACTGTAACTGTACTTTACATTCATTTCAATGGATGACAAATGTCTGTACGCATTAGCTTCATATACACCTCCTGTGGCTAGGTGGTGCATTGTGTCACATACAGTGTGCCATGTACTGTTGTATAGTCTTACATACTGGTTTCACTTTGTTGCTGTGCAGAACATGGTTTGGTATATAGTATGTGCCAGGCACTGTCTGGCAGTTGTGGACTGAGCAGTCATATGTGGTATTAAAAGTGTGTATCTACTGACAGCCAATAGGTTGCTATATATGGCATTTCATTGATGTCTGTACTGTAGAATGTTAAGTGTGCCACATAACCTGCTCACAATTACTGTTTTATTGTCTTCCAGGGACATGTCTCACAACAGGAAACCTGCTTATTCCCCTGAGGAGGAGGAAGTCATCGTAGATGCCCTGATACACCATCACAACCTGCTGTTCTCCAGAAACAGCCAGGACCAGCATGGTCACACTGCACTGTGGCAGGATGTTGTCCATTGGGTGAATGATGTAGGCATGCATAACTGGACTTATGAGCAGGTACACCATCACTGCAGTGATTTAATCAGACATGTCCGGCAGCATGCCTCTGATGTCCACAGACAACAGCTTGCCACAGGTGGTGGTGCAGCAACACAACACATCCCCCCTCACCAGAGTGGAAGAGCTGCTCCTCAGCGTGGTGGTTCCTGGCCAACCAGTATAACAGACCTGTGTCATCATGGAGGCCGGAGTCACACAGCACATCGATACAGAGCATGCAGGTAACATGGCATATCTGTAGACTACTGTTAGCTCAATTGTTAGAACATGCATTTATCAGATGTGTACTGTGTATTCAGAAGATGTGGAGCCTGGTGTCATGCAATACTGATAATTTGGGACCTAATCTGTATGCCTGTGACTGTCACCTCTTGTACTACTGTAAAATTGCAAAGTCACAGCAGCAATGCCATAGTTGTTGACACTGACAAAATGTGTCATATCCTTGCAGGTCCCTCTGGTGTGATAGCAAGACAGCAGACCCATGCTGGTGAGTGTTCTACATTTAATATAGCATATAACATGTGCATGTCATAGGAGAGTTGTAGGCCATATACACATGTTAAACACATACACATAGTGCATGCTCTGCATGTTGTCTGTGGGACTATGCACATCCCAGTAACATGAATAGCTGCCTCAAACACATGCAATACACAGAGCATCCCAACCAATTGTGGTACACTGTAGTCGACATTGTATAGACAGAGTAAATACACATGCACACAACATACACCACTTTGTCATATGCAGTAAGTGTTAATATGATACACATGGTGTGTGTAGACACCTACTGTAAGGTCATACTCCAGTATTCCAAATGTCATCAGCACAGCACCCATACTATACCTGAGGGATAGAGGCCTATCATGGGGTGGTGTGACACGCTTCAACACACAACACAGTCATGTTAGGCAATGCTCCCTATTGAACACCTTACATGCCCAAGTAACAACAGGATGTGAAATGGTTAATGTAGCCAAAGTGTTGCAGGTCAGGTACAGCAAGATAATTGCCAGTGTGACATACATTAGTGCCCTTGAGTGACCACATGATGCTGCCTGATGATGGCTCATGGTACTACACTACATCCACTTACAGTAACTACAGTACTACACATAGCATTCATTGCTATACACCTGACAGTTGTGCGCATCCAGCCATGGTATGTATACCTATGAGTGATGGTGCACAGGACATTGGAAAGTGTTTCAGACTTGCACTGCAATGTTGTGTCCATGTACACATTGTGTTCCAGGGTGAAGGCAATCATTGAACAACACTCATGCATCAATGACATGTATACTGTTATCAACAAGGACTCTCTACACTTGCACTGCATGCTGTTGAGCAGCACACATCCTGCATGCTGACACGCGTGATAGGACAATTTGGCTTGTGATACTGTACTCCACCGTCAACCACTAATGAATATGTTCCATATTGCTGTTGGTGTGTGTGTGTGTGTGTGTGTGTGTGTGTGTGTGTGTGTGTGTATGTGTGTGTGTGTGTCAACTTGACTGAGTAGTGTATTTGTGTGCATGTGTGCATGTGTGCATGTGTTCATGTGTGCATGTGTTCATATGTGCATATGTGCATGTGTTCATGTGTGCATGTGTGCATGTGTGCTAACATCCTGTACAGATGGCAAAGTGTGTTTCTTGTCTCCCTCTCACAGGTGCTGTGGTATTGTTGGATGAGTGCAGCAGGGAACCTGAAGTCACTACCACAAATAGTGGACATGATGATACATGTGTTGTGGCACAGGCAGGTTTGACAGGGTATGTCATTGGCCCGCCAATCGACAGTACACAGCTTTCCACCCCATCTATGTGCACATACATACTGCCAATACATCCCTACACCAATGGCCTTAGTTGAGGAACAGCATACGGTAGGCATTGACCAGGATAGTGTGGTATCGATGGCACATGCAACCCCACACAGCAGCCATGCCCAGACACCTGGAATGGTACCACACAGGCATATGTCCAGGGGTTCTTGTGGGAGTACTGCTGGTCATAATGCCCCTGGCAGACATGCCCCCACAGGTTTCACAACCTCAGGTATGTTCCGGGCTGTAATGCAGGCACAGGCACGTATGGAATGGTACACCAGGCAGAGACTAAGGGCGCAGAGGGCTCATAACAATGCTATCAATGACAACTTGCCGGTGACATTCGTAATTACACCGAGGCCATTGATAGACATTGGGGGGAGACACTAGATGTCCTCCGCAATGTAATGTCCATGCTCCAGGACAGTGCAGGATGGCTGAGACGTTGACGTGGAGGCAAGCCAGCAACATCATCAGCTAGCAGTCATCACAGATGGCACACAACTCCCAGCCACTCCCATAGTGGCAGTACCAGCCCCAGCAATGTTGGGGCTGGGCTGTCAATAGACCATCCTAGATGACCACATGCACGTGGCTCTGGCCAGTCCTAGCAGGGACATGGGACCAGTCGACATCCCTCTGCCTCTGACGATAGTACCCAGTCTGGCTTAGTACCTGATTCTGTCCTTGTCACCCCTGCCAGGCACAGGTACTGTGTCCGTGGCCAGAGACAGTGATCTGTACAGCCTGGCAGGTACAGTCTGTGGCTGTCCCACAACCTCCCATATTTGGCAGCCACAAGGGGGAACTGTGTGCATGCAGACACACACACATAAACCAAACACCTAGGGCTAACACACACACACACACACACACACACACACACACACACACACACACACACACACACACACACACACACATCACATCAACACTGACCCATACTGTACTGTTGTCCCTCACACACACACACACACACACACACACACACACACACACACACACACACACACACACACACACACACACATACATGTTGATTGGATGGGTCATTGTCGGGCTCTTGCAAACCAATAACACACCCTATGCAGATGATGAAACTGTGCCACCTCCTGTCATCTGTGACATTGATGCAGGAACAGGCTAACATGGTGCTGATGCACAGAGTGACCTAATAGCAGTGTAGCAATGTTAGCATGTTGTCAACAGTAAAATGTAATGATATCCTAAGCTGAGCAGGCATGATGCATTAAAGCTATGATTATCAATGTAGTATTGTTTACACCAGTGTTAATTCCAGCAATGGATTGTCCACCCATGTGCCACTTGGCTGATGTGTGTGGTACTGGCAGCATGTGTTGGTGAGTGGACAGTATGTGTGTGATGTGTGCAGCACAGATTTGCAGGTGTACATTTGGGAACATGGTGGAGGTGCACTGTCTGCATGTACGTGCATGGCTGACACATGGGAAGGGTGACATGCCCTGTATTACACAGTGTTAACACTTCATATTTCCTATTGGTGTGGGAACATGGTGGAGGTGCACTGTCTGCATGTACGTGCATGGCTGACACATGGGAAGGGTGCCATGCCCTGTATTACACAGTGTTAATACTTCATATTTCCTATTGGTGGCCATTATGCATTTTACTTCACATATGTTAAATCTTGGGTACACATGTGTGTATGACATGGTTTGACACTATGCTGTGGGTGATACTGTTAATATCCGCCATTGGTTTGCATTCTGATAATGTACATAATCTCTACAGCCTGATTTTAACCAATCGTTAGATAATGTCTTGACAACTGACACACAGCTGTAGGATACACAGTAGCATTTGAATCCTTCCGGTACTATACTATACCAGTTACCAGTGGTATTGACCGCCACACATTCTCTTGACCACTCCTGTTTGGCATGTGGCCATCCTAGGTACAAGCAGACACACTAGGGATATGTCCGTCCACATCTGGTAATGCATACAGTGGCCTGCAATGCATTCTCCGGATTAGACACTTATCCTCCACAAGGGTAACATACAGACAGATACCTGTTGACCAACCCATGCTGTGAAGCTATAAGCCAACTATAGCATAGTCATCCACATTCACTATACATAGTATCCTGACAGTACCACATTGGTAGTAGCCCACAACATGTAGCAGGGATACCGATGTGTACATACAGCCACATGTGATATCATCTGCCATTTGATATTCACATTCCCAAAGGTATGCTGATGCCCCTCAGTGTATCACATAAGCAATAAGGGGTCTGTATGCATATCCACGGAGTTGTTGTACACCTATACTTATTGCCCATTATTGACAGACTGTGTTGTGTTTGAACATGTCTTAAATATGCCCCAGGCATGAACCCTCACTCACACTATTCAATAGAAACTGTCAGGTGTGTGTGTGTGACACAGATGACCTAGGTTACAGATCACTACAGTGGTTGGCCTTGTCACATATATACATATGTGACCTATGGTCTGAGAAGCAGCAACACAAACTGTCAATGGTAACAGATGTATTTGTGTAGAAAGCAGGCTTAACACCTATGAAGTGATTGAGGTCACATGTACATATATGTCTTTGCCACACAGTTACCAATTGAGGTCACATGTACATATATGTTTTTGTCACACAGATACCTGAAGTGTGCAATGCACATACAGTTGTTTTATTGATATGTCATACAGTAGTAAAAGCAAAATTCACAGCACATTGATCAACAGTGTCACACACACAACCACTCAGCAATTGCAGGATTCAAACCCCTATCTAATTATGTTATGATATTAGTGAGATGCACATTAACAAGACACACTATATGCTTCAGTGGGAGCTTTTATTTCCACTGCTGTATTTGTGGGATACTGACATCATCAGACTTGCCAAAGAGGAATTTATCTCTTTTAATGTGTTTTGCCAGTCTCCAAAAAGGCCACTTCTCTCAAAGGAAATCACACCCCCACCCCCACACATTCAGCACTTGCAGGATTCAAACCCCTACTTAACTATGTTATGATACTAGAAAGATACGCATTAACACGATGCGCTATATGCTTGACTGGGAGTCTTCATTTCCACTGCTGTATTTGTGGGATACTGACATCATCAGACTTGCCAAAGAGGAATTTACCTCTTTTAATATGTTTTCCCATCCTCCAAAAAGGCCACTCTTCTCAAAGGAAATTACACACACAGCAATTGCAGGATTCAAACACCTATCTAACTATGTTATGATACTAGTGAGATACGCATTAACAGGATGCACTACATGTTTTACTAGGAATTTACTTTTCCACTGCTGTATTTGTGGTATGCTGACATCATCAGACTTGACAAAGAGGAATATACCTCTTTTAATGTGTTTTCCCAGTCTCCATAAAGGCCACTCCTCTCAAAGGAAATCACACACACACACATACACCCCCCACGCACACACTCAGCAATTGCAGGATTCAAACCCCTACCTAACTATGTTATGAGACTAGAGGGATACGCATTAACACAACACGCTTTATGCTTTAATGGGTGGTTTCTGTTCTCCTGCTATATTTGCAGGATGCTGACATCATCAGACTGGACATGGTAATGTGTGTGCACTTTGTTTTATTCAATCCCAGGAATGAACCATGTGGGTCAGCAGGTGTTAACAGCTTGAACAGGACTCCACAATTCATAGCTTGTGTGATCTATCTGTGGACAAATTGCCATTCCTTCATATGACAATACATATTTATGCACAGATTGTTGATTTTGTGGATACGACATGTGTCTGGGATGTTGATAAAGGGCTATTCAAAGTCTATGTGGGACATGTGTAGCTCCTTTCAGTGATGTATGTCCTGGGTGGCTGCCTTGCAAACAGTCTAGCAGGTTTGGGAACCATAATCTGCCCATGAACATACCACAGTTGGTAGGGTTGTGTGTTTGTCGACTTCCAATAGCTCTATTTATGACTTCAATCATGATGAACTCCATGGCCTTGCAGTTCAGACTTCATAGGCTTATAGGACTATAGTTCCCATGGTCTGTTGTGCACCAACACTTGTGGGATGTGCCATATGTTGCTGTAACACATTCAACAGTTTCAGATCCTGTAGAGAGGGTGAGGCTCAACAGACTGTTCAGGTGCAGGGTCTGTTTGTTCTGTAGTTAACTTATGACATATATAGGGAAACAATGTAATCCAATTGATGCCATGTTTTCGGCTTTGGGAGTAGCTGTTTACCCATTCTACATGTGATATCTCCTGGTATGATGATAGGGCCTATTGTCAGTGGGAGGTAGGTATGTATATATGGGCCTGTCTGACAGGATGTCGGCATTGTCAGTCAGGTACAGTTGGCCCTGACTCAGGACATATATGAGTATACATTGCTATTTATGACATAGCTGAAGGAGGTGTCATGGTTCTGTCTAGACTCCTTCGCAGATAATCCTTCCAAAACACCAACAAATATGAGCACTAAACCCCCGTTATACTCTTTTACACACCTAACACCCTACTGATCCTTTGTGATCAGTCAACAGAGTATGTCATCATAATATCCTGGCATGTCCAAAGGTCAGTTTCGTGTGTACTCTCCAGTCCAGCTGGTGAATATTGGAATTTTGACGCAATGTTACAACTGCCTTATGTACACAGACAATCCTCTCCTCCTCCCAACAAACTCAGATATATGTGAGAGATGCAACTGTATAGACAAACAGAAGGCTGAGCTCTCTTGACCCATGACTGGCACAGTCTATCAGGTGGTGAAGGTAACCACACACACCACAAATCCAGTCTCACATAGACCTATAGCGACAGCAAACAAAATACATTACCACACAAAAACATACTCGGAGACTCTAAATAAACTCTGCCTAAGCAGTGGAGACCTCCAAAGCAGACACACAAACAACTGCTACCCCACAACAATACCCACATATCATATAGTTCACAAAGTCAGTGTGTCACACAGTCACTGCACTTAGGGCTAAAGAACACACCTAATACACTTGTCATAGGTGACTCTTATTGTCAGACACACTGACATCCCACTCACCAGGCTGAACAAGGAGAAGGTCACTTTGAGCTGTCTGTCGGGTGCCAGGATCCGCCACAAAACACATGCACTCAGGTCACTCCAAAGCAAGTACAAATATGGCTCCATCATTGTCCATGCTGGTGTGAATAACCTCAGATGTTCCTCCCTGGACTACATGACAAGAGATGTAGAGGAGCTCTCTGATCATGTAGCCCAGGACAGTATGACCCTGACCTTGTGTAGCATCTTACCCTCACCAAGAATGATGTCACAGTATACAGACAAACTGATCACTTTTAACAGTTGGCTAACATATTGGTGTCATTCAAAGGGGATCCAGTGTGTGTCAGCCTGGAATGACATGCTTGACATGCCATGTAGCTTCACTATGGGCGGCTTGCACCTGTCACCCCTAGACTTTCAAATACTGGCTAAGGCTCTTGCCACCCCCATAGTGGCTTTTTTAAGCAAGGCTCAAAAGACAAACCCACCTCCATAGACGTTACAAGGTAAAAGAAACTAAGGGTAATGCTGCTCAACACCAGATGTCTAACCCTCAAAATGCACGCACTCAGGACACTCCTCAGTATGGAGAATGTCGATATCTGTGCAGCAACAGACACCTGGTTCAGGCTCACGAAAGCACACCAGCACTACCAGGTTATACTTCATACCATGCTTTTCAGCCACAAGACGCGGACCGGCCAACAAAAATAGGGGAAGTATCCATATACATCACAGATACACACACCTCCAGGTTAGTAGCACTGCACAAAGCATCAGAGACCATACATGCGCAACTAACAGTGGGCAAAACTCCCTTTCAGTTTGTAGCCTGCTACAGACCACCCTCCCAAACTTAGGAACCTTACTCGGTATTCCTGGGAACACTGGAGAATATGTAGGTCTCTCCAAACACCATTATACTGGGTGACTGCAACTACCCAAGCATTGACTGGGAATACTACTCAAGCCCCAACACCCTTGCCCAACAGTTGCTAGAATATATAAACTCAAATGCTATGGCACAACTGGTCACCATACCCACAAGAGGGGAAAACATATTGGACCTGATCATCACCAACATGGGGACTCTGTTCCACACCAGAGGTATAGCCCTCATTGGTAAGGTCAGATCATACATTTATCTCACTGGACATCCATATCCCGTCCCCACCCCCATCCTAGGTAATCTCTGTGAAGAACTTCTCAAAAGCAAACGTCACACTTTTCCAAACCAAGGTGGTATCCTTCAAAGACCCTGAGACAGTGGTAAATATGGCTCAGACTGCTGAATCCTTTACAAATTAATTCTATGGACACCTACTGGAATGCATGGATCGTGCTATCACAAATAACAACAATACTCACTCCTCCAAAGGCAGGGGACCTGTCTGGTGGACCCCGGCCATTAATAAGCTATACAACGAAAGGAGGAGGCTACTACATGATAGAGTACAATCCCAAAAAGGGAAGACATCTCTGATCAGTACTAGCAAAAAGCTACGATCACTCATGAATTCATCTAAGGCCCACTTCTAACGGAAAATTGTGCCAGACACTAAAGACAATCACAAGGCTTTCTTTAGTTATGTCAGGAACCTGGGTGGAAACTCCCAGATATGCTGTGAGTTACTGCATAATGACAAAAGACACACTGAACCCACAGACATTGCTAACATCCTGGCAAACAGGTTCTGTGCAAATGTCTCCCCACATCCCCCCTAAAGAGCAAATGTCCATCCCAACAGATTGTAGCCTCCCTGACATCACAGATGAACAGGTGAGTGCTGCCCTCTCCAAAGCAGACAACACAGCATCAATGGGACTGGACGGTGTCCCGGCCTGCGTCTTACATGAGCTTCATGACGAACGTAACCCTCACATTAAGTCACTGTTCAGTATCAGAATCACTACAGGATATGTACCCAAGGAATGGCGTACAGCAACAGTGGTCCCACTCCACAGAGGTGGTGCCACAACGGACTCCGGACAATATTTCCCTATAAGCCTAACTAGCCTGGTCTGCAAAGCTATTTAGTGTTTCATCATGGAACTCATACACATAGGCATCGGGAACCTACAGACACTGGATCCTACACAATTTGGCTTTGTTGTGGGCAGATCTTGCCTCTTGAGCCTGTTCGACTTCTTTAAACAGTTACCAGGTGCATAGACGTAGAGAAGGTTGTTCACACAGCCTACCTGGACCTCGCAAAAACCTTCAACACAATACCCCACTCGGGCATTATACATAGGCTCACCAGCTTCGATATCGGCACATATATCACAAGATGGATTGCTAACTGGATCAGGATAGCACCCACGTGGTCAGTATTGCAGGTACCATGTCTGACTATACACCAGTTACACGTGGCATCCCACAAGGCTCAGTCCTGGGACCTCTCTTGTTCAGTATATATTTCTCTGACATACAGGCTAACACAGGAGGAATATGGCTGACCATGTTTGCAGATGACTGCAAACTGGGTGCCATAATCAACTCTCCAGATGGCACAAGCATCCTCAAATAGGGTCTCACAGAGATGGATAACTGGTGCCAGAGCCTTGGCCTACAGCTAAATGCCATTAGATGCATAGTCATCCCCTCTGGGAATAACAACGTGCCCACACATTACCACATAGGTGGTAATCCATTATGTACGGTAGGAGTTGTTAGGGATTTGGGGACATTAGTAGTTAGTACTCTTGCCTTTGACAATCACGTTGCCAAAGTGGTTAGACAGACCTTCTATATAGTCCACCTTATCCCATAAGGTTTCACATCTAGATCAAGTGAGGTCATTGTGCCCCTATACTCATCAGGCCCATGCTTGGATACAATGCCCCATTTGGGATGTACCTTACCCGACACCTGCAGCAACTGTAATGGCCACAAATTACCTCACCAAGTAGATCTAGGGACTCACACAGATGCCCTGCACAGTTCGGCTAAAGTAACTCCAGCTCTACTCAGTCGCTTACTGCCTACTCGGATGCAATCTGTGCCTGTTGTTTAAAGCCATGTCCAACCCAGAATTAATGGACATGCTCCACCTCAGGATATCCGAATCCCTTAGAGCTACATGCTCCAGGGACGTAAACCTCAGCACAGATATTAATAGGGCATGCTGGAGGGACAGAGTCCTATCCCAGAGGCTCCACTCACTCTGGAATGAAATCCCAGTCCTGCATACGCAGAGCCCACCACTGACCACCTACAGGAGACATCTTGACAAGTGGATGGGTGATCGTATGTTTACCCCAGGGATATCTTCTGGGTCCCTGCTAGACAGAGGCACAATAAACTAAACCTAAATGGGCTATCTTGTGTGACCTACTATTCACAGGCACAGTCTACTAATCTAACAGGGTTGCGAAAGTCAAACACACTCTGGCTAGGCTTATACATGCCCTAGGGCAGATAGCCTAGTATCAACCTCTGAACCTATGATAATGTTCGGGATGCACATTGTTTATTGATGATACTGATTGCAGGTTTTGTTTCTTCTTTGCTTTCCCACTTTCTTTGAACAACTTAAGTATCTGCAGAAGATATTTGATTATGACAGGGTTCCACTATATTATATATGTGTATGTTGTCATATAACTGTGTGCACAAGGCAGATTGGTGGATAGTGAGTGGTTCCTGGGTTAACACATGCAACTGCCAGATATGTGTGGCCCACTGTTGTACTCAAACATGGCCTAAGTGTGTGAGCATGCCCAGTTCGGCCTTTCAGTGTTTTGTTGCCTGACATTTGTCTCATTTATTCATGTGTGTGAGCATGCCCAGTGTGACCTTTCAGTATGTTGCTGTCTGAGGTCCACTACATTTGTTGATGTGTGTGAACATGACCAATATTAACATTTATACTATATGTGTGTTGAAAATCAGGTTCTGTTCTTACTGCAGGGCTCACCTTCGTGTCATAACTCGATGGGGATTATGCTATGCCTGCAGGGTTTCCATGAGATACTTTGCATAGACTTATCAACATTTCTTCATAGAGAATGACCACTGAAATATTGTCATGGTTTAGTGGTTCAGTACTATGATTATAGTGCACAGTATCCTGGGTTCGAGGCCTGTTACTGCTTTATATTTTCATACTGAGCAGACCAGACTGCTTAAGGGCCAGTGAGCAAATATGAGCATGTTGGCTTTTGTTCTGCCATGCCCAACTTAGACCAAGCTTGTCCAACATTGCTCAGCATTAACCAGCATTGCTGAACGTTGTCCAATATTGCTCAACATTGACCACAGTTGTGCTAGTTAGTGTGTGCAATTTTGTTTACATATACTGAATGGTGGTAAAAGCTGTTTAGCACTGCTTTATATTGCTTAACACATGGCAATCATGCCTCAGGTGGTGCTGCAGGGCTGCCTATGTTGGATGCACATACTACACTCCCTATACATGTTTGAAAACAGGTAGTGTCAAGTTAGGCATCCCTTTTACTATATGTGCGTGTCAGAGAGAGGTATCATTTCCAGGGTTCCTACTGAGCCAGTGTATGTGCTATGCATTGCCTCTTTGCCAAGGCCAAAGCATACTGGGCACGCCTCCTTCTGCCTACTGGGGCAGGCTCAGGTTGTTCCTCTTCCGAGTCATGCTCTGCCTGAGATGGTCTTGGCAATGGTGGGGGTTGTTTGGCCTGGGCCTATGCTGGTCCTGTTGCAGCTGTTTTTACAGGATCATATTGTGTAGGATAGCACATACCATGACAATTTGGGTACATGTAGTTGGTGAGTACTTTAAGGCTCCACCAGATGTGTCCAGGCACCGGAACCATGACTTGAGCAGCCCAAACACACGTTCAATTACATTTCGTGTTTGTGCCTGTGCCTCATTATGGCATTCCTGTTCAGTTGTGTGTGCATTTCTGATGGGTGTCATCAGCCACGGCTCCAGTGCATAGACAGCATCCCCCACTAGGTGACCTTGAGGGATGTCCGCATTGGCAAATGTCTGGTACAGCTGTGCCAGATGCCAGATATGGGAATCATGGTAGCTTCCAGGGCAGCCAGCACACACATTCAGTATTATGCCGTGGGCATCACACACAACCTGGCAGTTGATGGAGGGGAAGCCCTTGCAGTTAAAGTAGACCGTACCCCGCTCACCAGCTGGTACTTTGATGCATATGTGCGTGCAGTCTATTGCACCCACTATCTCAGGGTATTCCGCTATTTGCTGGAAGAGATGCATATTGCTGGCCAGTACCTCACAGGTATTGGGAAAATATACATGATCACCGACATGTGCTGACATGGTATCCAGGAACTGGTGCAGTACCCTGGATGCTGATGCCTGTGATATCCCCATCATATCACCAGTTGGTCTCTGGAAGGTACCTGTTGCTAATATTCTTAGGCCAACACGTACCTTGGTTTCCACTGGGATGGGTTCCCCTCTGTTGGTTCTGTGTGTGAGGCGTGGGCTGCACAGCTCATCAATTTACTGCATGAGGTCTCTGTCCACTCTATAGCGCTCCACTATCTCCAGCTCATGTAGCCCCTGATAGGTTACCCTGGCCTTTACACTCTTCTACGTCTCCTCACTGTGGGTTGTCTAGCAGCATTTGCATTGTCACCACCCTCAGCATGTTGCATATGTTGCCTTATAACAGCAATGGCAGCCCCTAACATTTCTTTCTCTCAGTAAAGCTTTTTCAGTTTTCACTTCTATTAGCTTACTGCAGAGTTGCAGTGTCTCTGAGAGAAACATAGTGGAATGTTGTTTGCAGAGTTTTAAGTGCTGGGCTGGGCTAGTGTACTGCTTGTGTAATTGCCTGATTATGATTGTTTTCACCTGCTAGCTCTGCTAGTACTCCCTGGTTAACTTCCTACTATTTGTTGTGCTTCCTTTTCCCTTTCTGTTTCCTAAGGGGGGCAGCACCACGCACACAAGCGCAAACACGCGCATACCAGCTCACATGCATGCACACATGCTTACACGGACCAAAACTTGCTTATTCTTGCTAAAACGCGTGCACACAGGCGCAAATGAGCTTACACAACTTTAAACAACCTTAGACATGCTTACTCCGGCTTAAACGCACGCACACAGGTGCACACATGCGCACACAGTCTTACTCGGATGTACAGGCGCGCACCCACATGCAAAAACATTGTAAGCACTTCTACGAGAAACTTTAGTGTTATCCATGGCATACACCTTCAATTTCTTGCCTTTAGCTAGGGTACCTGTTGGCACACCTCTTCCAGTGATGAGTAACTGACAGCAAACACATGCCACTCTGCTCCAATGAGCTTCACTTCTTTCACACATACCCCCCTCGTGATGTCACCTATCTTCTTCTCTGATACTCCCCTTATCCTACTCATACACTCCACTGACTGTGCTCATTTGCAATGTAAACTTGGGATTCACTATCCTTACCCTCATTTGCATAGGATTGCCTACTAATGCTTGGTTACATCTCTTAGACTGAGCTTCCCCCCTTAGCAACCTCTACTCGGTAGCCATGTTGTCTTTGGACTGCCATTCCCTTGCATTATAATTTAAGAATTACAATAAAATCCACATTTGTGGATTTTAATTATTGGTTTTCTGGTTTTAGGCATAGCGCATTTTCGCTGCTGCACGCTTAAACATCGGCGATCGGGATAAAAAAAAATATTTTATTTTTATTTTGCATCGGTGAACATTGCCAATGGACATATTTCTGGCCATTGGCATGCTTCCTCAACTGGATGCATCCTTTTTTTGGAGCTGTCATGGCTCTCTTTTGCTATTTGCACAACCATACTCAGTTGTCAACAGAGTACATTTCTGCAAATAACACTACTCTTACTCAGACAGATTTGGGTTTCCTGGATCACAGATTTACCTCATTTGATAGCTTTCGCCTGCAATTGAGGTAATTTGCATATCCTAGCCCTGTCCGTGTAAGAGTCGTTTTAGGAGCTCTGTTGCACGTCCCTACTGGCTGTTCCTGGATCGCTCGGCAGACATTTTCGCTGCATGGAGTCTTACTCTACTCTTAGACTCCGTGCAAGCCATCGTGAATCTGGCCCCATGTTGATATTATGGTTCCAACCCATGCGTTTGCTTCTTGGGTTTGCCTTGCACTTGTTCCTATGAGGTACAGATGCCTCTATGCAGCTGTTTACATGCTAGTACAGTGTGGTGGTGTACATTTCTGTTTCTTCAGTGGAGTTAACTGGGTTTGGTTGGGATTTGACGCTTGCCAATGTATCACTTAAGAATAGGTAGTTTGTCTTAAAGAAATTTCTGAAGGTACCTTGCGTAGAAGGGATCTCTGGTATAGTTTTATTTAGAAAAAGACTGCTTAATGGTCAGATCTTACAAGTGATAAAGATACACAAGGGATGGTGCAAGAGGATCCCATATTAATAATGACAAGATGCAAGATGTTATTCCCCTTAGCCCTAGTGGGTACTTTGACTAATTATTCCAGGGCATTTGCAATGACAAGGTCCAGGAATCTCTGTGATTATGCACTCTTAGTCTATAGTTAAATAGTTTAGATCACTGATGAAAATGGTATTGGGTTTAATACGGAGTGATTCTAGTTCCTGCAGAGAGATTATGTGGCTTTATTTTGCCATAGAGGGAGTTCTATAGCTAGTTAATATATGGTACAGTTCCCTTCTGATGGTTATTTAGACACAAAGAAGCCCGATGTTTATTCATATTGTATTTATGTTAGAAAAGATGCACAGAAGGTTGAAAAAGCTCCATACTAATTTATGAAATGTAACAGTTTTTAAATAAGCTAAAGTAACAGTCTTTTGAGCAAATTCTCATTATGATTTATGTCCATTATTATATTATTTCTGCCTTATTAGGCAATAATAGGTAAAACAACAGGCATTATGAGCACATTTGTTATGTTCTAAGGTTAGTACTGATCAATAGGCCCATAAATATTTTGTGTCTAACCTTTATTTACTGGAAAGTGATTCACAGACTATGGTTCTTGATAGAGGTTAAACATTTACTGACCTGATGTTATTTTAAATGAAAACTACTGTTATAACTTGTTGGTCTGCAAAATGATTGTACATTTTTACTATATAAACAAATAAAAATGAATTCCAAATGTCAGAAAGCTATGTAGGCGGCAATGTATTTGATGCTTTTAATATCAGTGACCAAGGGCGTAGGAAGTACACTAAAATAGATCATTTTATTGACCTAAGGTGGTGCTATAAATGGTAAACACATAATGCCTCATGGACAGTGACTGGAACAGATAGAATGCTTTTGTACAGGAAGCACAGGCAATGCTTATCAGCTATTGCATTATGGATGAACCCTTCTGTCAGCCTGGACTGCAGAAATGAGACGTTGATGGATGCTGAAGAATGTGGGTCGTGTTTGTATAAGCCGGCCTTTGACAGGAAGGGTATAAGAAGAGCTAAAGCACTGTTGCTGTGTTTGTACAATCTGGACCTTTCTTAAAGATCTATGAAATTAAAAGAGCTAGCACAGTATTGCTTGGCTTTCTGCATTTCACCATTGCTGTTGCCATTATATAGAAATTCACTTTATTTAATGAATCCCCCAGACTTGGAGTAAAGACTGAGCAAATGGCTCTATTTTGCATCACGTTAGCACAAGCAGACTGTACCAGAGTGCCAAATACCAGTAGCATTTACTGGTTTTAAATTAATTATGTGAAGATTGTTTTAGCCTGTTCTTAGAGGTGACTGTGAGCAAAGCTGAAATCATAGGAATGGAGGTCAAATAGGAATTAAGGTTTTATATTCATAGATAGTTACTAGGCTTGTGATCAAGGAGACAATTGAAGAGCCTAGCCAGTTTGCCGAAGGCACTGTCTGCTTAACTGACTTTTTCAGGATCATAAAGTAGACAAATAGAGCATGATGAGATCAGAACCTATGAAAGGAAGGAGCTCATTAGCAGCTCATAGCATTAACCCTTCTTGCTAACTGCCAGTTATTTGTCAGTAATTTGTTGATGTTTTAGTCCCAAAGAGAGCATCTGGGAAATAGAAAAAAAAAAAAAAAAAAAAAAATTAAGCTTATTTCCTGCCTTTCTTGTTAAGTGGTACAGACTATTTGTAGGCTTCTGAGCCCCCAAGCCCTTCTGTGTTTGAGGGAAGCCTTCTAGCTTGTTTATTTCTTATAACTAGCCAGTTTTCTAGTTTCAGCACTCAAATCTGTTTCTTTGATCTCAGCACTTGTTCAGAAAAAAAAAAAAAAAAAAATTTCATCTGCTTTTACTGTACTTGTGTTTTTACCTACTTCTTTTTACTTTTGCATCATCTTAAAATACTCAATTGTATTTATTACTGCTTGGTGTAACTCATTCTAAGCCTTTTGGTTTAAACACTTGGGCTTCGGACCAGTTAGTTGTTTTGCACTGAGAGGGTTTGTGGTCTGCACTGTTGTGGCAGAACAGGTAGCTTACATCCTTCTAGGTTGAGAACTGCTGATTGAGGGCTCAGTGTCTGTTATTCTAAAAGTGTATTAATTCTGGTTTAAGCACTTGGGCTTTCAAGCCAGTTATTTTACATTAAGAGGGTTCGTGGTCTGCACTCTTGTGGGAGGAGAGGCTGGACTCTGCCCTTCTGAGCTGGGAATTTCTGGTTAAAGACTTATAGTGCATGCATATCTGAACTGTTCCTTACTGAAGTTGGTGCGCCTTGTTTGCTGTGGCATAGACTGGATTCGGGCCTGCTGGATCTAGCTTTGTTTGTGTAACTTGAGCACTAATCCAGACATTCTCTAAAGTATTCAATGGTATTTATTACTGCTTGGTTGTAACTTGATTAAAGTGTAGCTATCATTCAAGTCTTTGGATTAAGCACTTGGGCTTCAGAACAGTTGTTTTACATTAGGAAGGTTTGTGGCAAGCACTGTGGTGGCAGGACAGGTAGCTTTCATCCTTCTAAGTTGGGAACTGCTGATTGAGAGCCCAGTGTCCAAGTGTATTAGTTCTGGTTTAGGCACTTGGGCTTCAGGCCAGTTATTTTACATTAAAAAGGTTCGTGGTCTGCACTCTTGTGGGAGAAGAGGCTGGACTCTGCCCTTCTGAGCTGTGAATTTTCTGGTTAAAGGTTTATAGTGCCTGAATATTTGAACTGTATCTTACTGAAATTGGTTCACCTTGTTTGCTCTAGCATAGACTAGATCCAGGCCTACTGAATCTAGCTTTGTTTATATGCTTGTTGTTTGTTTGCTTGTTATTTCCCTGGAAGCTAATTCCACCTAATACGCAACTTCTCAGCGCTTCTGTGGATCACTAGTGATATCTGCATTGCTTACTGTACTTATTTCCTTGTTTCACTTGAAAGAAAGTTACTGTTTGTCGTTTTGCATTTAGTTACTTGTAACACATTGCACTCAAGTTACCTGGCACTTGCTCACTAAAGCAATTATATAAGTCAGCACTAAAAATTAAAAGCACTACACCCTCACTCCCCACTGGCCCTTGTTTTCAATTAAGGATTTCCCAATATTATTCTAGCATGTCCAAAGGTCAGTTGTCAATCTCCTCTCGGTCCAGCTGGTGAATCTGGGAATCTTGAGGCAATGTTATAACTGCCTCATGTACACAGACAACCCTCTCCTCCTCCCACATAACACAAATACTTGCGAGAGATGCAGCTATTTAGCCAAACTGGAGGCTGAGCTCTCTCAACTCAGGACTGGCAAGACCAGACAGGAGGAGAAGGCAACTACACACACCACAAAACCAGCCTCACATAATGCTACCACTCCACTGAATCAAACACATAAACACACAAAGACATACTCGGAGGCTCTGAGTAAAATTTACCTAAACAGCAGAGGCCTCCAAAGCAGACACCCAAACAACTGCTACCTCAAGACACCCCACAAGCAACACATAAACCACAAAAGCAGTGTGCAAAGCAGTCACAGCCCTTAAGGCCAAATACAACACCAAACATACTTGTCATAGGTGACTCCATAGTCAGACACACTGGCGTCCCACTCACCAGGCTGAACAAGGAGAGGGTCACAGTAAGCTGCCTATCGGGCTAGAATCCGCCACATAACACAAGCACTGGTCACTCCATGGCAAGTACAAATATGACACAGTCATTGTCCATGCTGGTGTGAACGACCTGAGATGTACCTCCCTGGACTACATGAAAAGAGACATAGAGGAGCTCTCTGATTATGTAGCCCAGGCAGGTATGACCCTAACCCTGAGCAGTATCCTTCCTTCACCAAGAATGATGCCACAATATAGAGACAAGATGATCAGCTTTAACAATTGGCTTAATGTCTGGTGTCATTCAAAGGGGATCCAGTGTCTGTCTGCCTGGGATGACATGCTTGACAAGCCACGCTGCTTGAGGGACGGCTTGCACCTGTCACCCCTGGGATTCTGGATATTGGCTAAGGCTCTTGACACCCCCATAGTGCCTTTTTTAGGCAAGGCTCAAATTCTAAACCTACCACCCTAGAAAACAAAAATGGGAAGAAACTGAGGGTAATGCTGCTCAATGCCAGAAGTCTAAATCTCAAAATGCACGCACTCGAGGCCCTTCTCAGTATGGAGAACATCGATGTCTGTGCTGTAACTGAAACCTGGTTCAAGGCTCCTGAGAGCACCCCGGCACTATTAGGTTTTACCTCATATCATGCGTTCCGGCCCCAAAACCCGGACCACACCACAAAAGGAGGGGGTGTATCCATATTCATAAAGGATACTGACACCTCCAGGTTGGTGGCAACGCACGAAGCTTCGGAAACCATCCAGGTGCAACTAACCATAGGCAAAACTGCTCTACAAATTGTAGCATGCTACAGGCCACCCTGTCAAACTCAGGAACCCCACACAGCCTTCCTGAAGACACTGGAGGGTATAAATGTATCTCCAAACACCATCATATTGGGTGACTTCAACTACCCGAATATAGACTGGGAACATTACTCAAGCCCTAACTTTCTAGCCCAACGGTTCCTGGAGTTCATAAATTCAAATGCCATGGAGCAGCTAGTCACTGTTCCCACGAGAGGAGAAAATATACTAGATCTCATTGTCACAAACATGGGGACAAAATGCTCCACACCGAAGTATATCCCTCATTGGTGAGATCTGATCATAAACTAATCTCACTGGAAATCCACATCCCGCCCCCACCCCAAGCAAAAAGACCATAGTGAAGAACTTCTCTAAAGCAAACTTCACACTACTCAAGACTGGTGTGGTATCCTTCAAGGCCCCTGAGCCAGAGGAAACCACAACCCAAGCTGGAAGCCCTTACAAATGCCTTCTATGAACACCTCCAGGACTGCATGGATCAGGCAATCCCAAATAAAACCAAGACTCTTTCCACAAAGGGAAACGTCCAGTCTGGTGGACCCCAGCCATTAACAAACTTTACAATAAGAGGAGAAAGCTATTACATGATAGAACAAAATCCATAAAAGGGAAGTCACCCCTGATCATTATTAGTAAAAAATACGAGCACTCATAAAATCAACTAAGGCCAATTTTGAGAGAAAAATTGCCATGGATTCAAAGGACAATCATAAGGCCTTTTTCAGCTATGTTAGGAACCTGGGTGGAAACTCCCAGATATGCTCAGAATTAGTCCAAAATGATACAAAAATCAGTGAACCCACAGACATTGCCAACATACTGGCAGACAGGTTCAGTGCAAACTTCACCCCCCTCCCCCCCCTAAAGGAGAGATAACTATCCCAGCCGAGTGTAGCCTCCCGGACATCTCAAATGCAGGTGAAAGCTGCTCTCTCTAAAGCTAAAAACACAGCATCAATGGGACCGGATGGTGTCCCCGGCTGTGTGCTACATGAGCTAAATGAGGAATTAAACCCGCACATAAGGCAGCTGTTTAATCTCAGCCTTACCACAGGATACATGCCCAAGGAGTGGCGACGGCAACTGTGGTCCCACTCCACAAAGGCGGTGCCTCTACGGACCCTGGTAATTTACGCCCCATAAGCTTAACAAGTCTAGTCTGCAAAGCTATGGAGAGGATCATAATGGAGCTCATAAACAAAGATATAGGGGACTTGCAGACATTGGACCCGACCCAGTTTGGCTTTGTCAAGGGAAGATCATGCCTTTTGAACTTGGTTGACTTCTTCGAAACAGTCACCAAGGCCATTGATGAGGAAAGGCAGTCCATACAGCCTACCTTGACCTTGCAAAGGCTTTCGACACAATACCCCACTCGGGTATTGTAGAAAAACTTACCAGCTTAAATGTAAACCCATATGTCACAAGATGGGTTGCAAACTGGCTTAAGGACAGAACCCACAGGGTTAGAGTTGCTGGCGCTGTGTCAGACTCCAAGCCGGTCACAAGTGGTGTCCCACAGGGCTCGGTCCTTGGCCCCTATTGTTTGGCATCTACTTCTCAGAAGTACAGGCCAACATGGGAGGACTTTGGCTGACAAAGTTTGCAGACGACTGCAAACTGGGCCATAGTGGAAAGTGCATCGGACATGGATATCCTTCAGAAGGGACTCACGGAAACAGATAGCTGGTGCCAGAGCCATGGCCTGAAGTTAAATGCCAAAAATGTATAGTCATACCCTTCGGGAAAAACAAGGTAACCCCAAGCTACCATATAGGTGGCAATCCACTAAGCACAGAAGAGGTTATCAGGGACCTGGGGACCCAGGTTGACAGTGGCCTTTCTTTGACACTCACATTGCTAAAGTGGTTAGAAAGACCTTCTACATTGCCCACCTGATCATGAAGGGATTCACATCCAGATCTAGTGAGGTCATTGTTCCCCTGTACTCTTCACTTATCAGACCAATGATCGAGTACAATGCCCCATTCGGGATGTATCTCACCCGACATCTGCAGCAATTGGAGAGACCCCAAAAGTTCCTCACCAAAAGGATAAAGGGACTCCAAAATCTGTCATATGCTGCCAGATTGAAGAAACTCCAGCTCTATTCAGTCGCATACCGTCTGCTCAGAGGTGACATGTGCCTGACATACAAGGCCATGTCCAACCCGGAATTAATGGACATGCTCCACCTCAAAAATCCAAATCCACCAAAACCACTAGAGCAAGCGACTTAAACCTTAGCACGGATATAAATAGGACGTGCTGGAGGGATAGATTTATCACTCAGAGACTCCCTATGCTGTGGAATAAAATCCCGGTCCATGTGAGGCAGAGCACCTCGCTGACTCTGTTCAAGAGAAATCTAGACCTGTGGATGGGAGATCGTAGGTTTACCCCAGGAATCATCTCTGTGTCACTGCTGGACAGAGGCACAACAAACTAATGGGCACAGTATTTTTTCATATAAGGGGTGGCGTAAGCCACAATAATTTGGGCTAGGCTTATAAATGCCTTAGGGCAGATAGCCTAGTATAAACCTATGAACCTATGAACCTATAATTTCTGTGCATTGCTTTCTGTCTTCTCTAGAACCCTTGTACAGCTAACCATCATCCTTTCTATATCTAAGTAGTTGTAATTTACAGAAAGTAGAACACTTGATCATCAGTGACTACAGCGACAAAACAGAAGTTGTCAGACTAGTTTCCTCAATTCCCTTGTTCCACGATTAAAGATTGAGATTATGGAATAGTGGGGGCAAGGAACTTCTTCTTTAATCCAAGGTTGCACTATCTCATAACTTCTATATTTAGAAATGCAGGAAAGTATGGACCACAGTTCTCTGCATAGGAGATAGAGAATGGCTCAGCTTAAAACACCTCAGCCAAATGCAAAAACACTAGTTACATACAAGCACATACACACACACACACACACACACACACACACACACACACACACACACACACACACACACACACACACACACTACAGACACTGGACCCTACTTGGTCCAGTTTTGTAAAAGGCAGGTCATGCCTACTTAAACGTTTGGACTTCTTTGAGAAGGTCACTAAGGCTATGCATGAGGGCAAAACAGTGCACTTTGTCTTTCTCGACCTGGTCAAGGTATTTGACAGAATAACTCACTCTGGCATTGAAGACAAACTTACAGAATTAGGTATAAGCCCATACATCACCTGAAGAATAACCAGATGGCACACTTGTAGGATGCAAGAAGTTAGAATTAGGGAATTAACCTCCACAAGGAGGAAAGTCAGTAACTGAGTCCCAGTGGATTGGTGATGGGGCCTCTCCTTTTTGGCATCTACTTCTTTGAAGTCAAGACTAACATCAACGACCTCTGGTTGACCAAATTTCTGAAGTTACCTTGCGTAGAAGGGATTTCTGGTTCAGTTTTACAAACTAGACATGGTAATTTAATACCCTAAAGACACACATGCCCTTTAATAGGGCCTGATGCAGCAAACAACTGGTGCCAGTGCCATGGACTATAACTCAATATGACAAAATGCTTAATAGTATGTTGTAGAAAGAAGAAAAAGTGAAAGGAACTCACAAAGTGATGTAAAAATAAGTTTAATAGCAATGCATTCGAGATACAACTCTTTTTCAATGCTTAAAAGCATACTAAAACACATTTTCATATATGCATCACATGAACAAATTCAAACCAATAGACATCCCTGGAACTGGCCACATTTATCATACACTCCTAAAAGTAGACCCAGTGGTCAGAGATGTGAGTTCTCATATGGACAGTAACCTGACCTTTGACCACCATGCATCTACTGTGGTGAGAAAATCATTCAATATTGTTCAAATAAGAGCATGGCATCCAGGCCCAAGGAGGTCATTGTTCCACTGTACTCAGCCCTTGACAGACCAGTCATGAATACAACACACCGTTCAGCATGTACCTGACCAGTCATTTGAAACAGCTTGAGAAGCCATAGAAATTCCTCACAAAACAAAAATACAGGGAGTAATCCGATCCTGTGCAGACTATTGGTCTCCTGTTCTGCTACACAGTGATCGATGTGTAGCATACTAGGCTTCCTGGTATCCCTTACTGATGGATTTTTAATGTCTACAAAGCAATTAGCATCAGAAATATCCATTTTAAGGACCTAAATCTCATCTGTGACATAACAGGATATGTTGGAGGGACAGGTATGTGTCTCAAAGATTACTCCTTCTCTGGAACAGGTGCCCTATCCATGTGAAGCAAAGCTTATTCCCAACCATATTTAAATTCAGCTTGTACCAATGGATGGGAAATTTCAAATTTACCTGTGGTTTGACACAGATGTCCCTAATGGACAGGGGCCAGTCTGTGAATGTTTGATGTGTATAAGCATCACTTGGGGAGTTAATGATAGCTCCCGACTTGCAGTCGTCTGTGAACTTTGTCAGCCAGAGTCCCTTCATGCTAACCTGGACTATAGAGTAGATACCAAACAGGAGAGGACCCAGGACTAAACCCTGTGGGACTCCACTCATGACTAGTCGACAGTCTGACTTGGAGTCAGCTACTTTCACACTGTGGGTTCTATCTGTGAGCCAATTTGCAACCCACCTAGTGATATAGGGGTTGATGCCAAGCTTAGTGAGTTTTTCTATGATTCCTGAGTGGGGAATGGTATCAAAAATCTTGACCAGATCAAGGTAGGCTGTATGAACCACCTTGCCTTCATCCACAGCTTTGGTGACTGACTCAAAGAAGGTGACCAAGTTGAGCAGGTATGATCTACCCTTCACAAAACCAAACTGTCTGGGATCCAGAGTTTGGAGATTCCTTATATCTTTGTTTATTAGGTCCATGATGATGCGTTCCATAGCTTTGCATATCAGACTTGTCGGGCTAATGGGGCAATAGTTCCCAGGGTCTGTAGTTGCTCCTACTTTGTGGAGAGGGATGACTGTAGCAGTGCGCCATTTGGTAGGGACAAAACTGAGGTGAGGCTGTGATTGAACAGGGCACACAGGTGAGGTGCCAGTTCACTCTGTAGTTCATGTAGAACACAACCAGGGATATTGTCAGGTCCTATAAAAGCTGTATTCTTGGCCTTGAACAGTGCTGTTTTAGCCTATGTAGTAGTAATACTGGGTGCCTGGAAATCTACTGGTATTGTGATTGATCCTTTGGGGGGAGGGGTAAAGTTGGCACTGAATCTGTCGGCCAGTATACTGGCAATATCTGTTGGCTTGGTATAGGAAGTACCATTATGTAGTAGCTCAGAACAAATCTGGGTATTGCTGTGGAGATTCTTTACGTAACTATAGAAGCCCTTGTGGTTGTCTTTACTATCTGCTGCAATTCTGTTATCATAGCTAGCTTTAGAGGATTTGATGGGGGATCTTAACTTTTTGTTGAGGCTGATAAGGGAGTTTTTCCAGTCTTGCGACTTCAACTTATTCCACATCAGTTTCCTCCTTCTGTGGTAGAATTTGTTTATGGCAGGGGACCACCAGATTGGCTTCCTTTTTTTGGAGGAGAGCATCTTGGTTCTATTTGGGTATGGCGAGATTCATGCATTTGTGTAAATGTTCATACAGTGCATTGGTGTAGGATTCTGCAGTCATGCAACTATTCTCCATTTGCATGGGTGCTGTGAAGTTAGCCACCTCTATTTTTCGGATCTCAAAGTTAGCTTTGGTGAAGTTTTTCATGTTGGTTACCTTTGCAGGGGTGTGGGGTGTGGAAGAGATGTGGATTTCCAAGGTGATTAGTTTGTGGTCAGATCTAACCAGGGAGGAGCTGACTATTAGTGCAGAGTAATGGTCGCCCCTGTTAGTAATGACCAGGTCAAGGATGTTGCTACCTCTAGTGGGGGTAAGAACGAGCTGGTCCAGGGCACTGGAATTAATGAACTCCAAGAAAGGTTGGGCAAGTGTATTGGTACATGAGTAGTTTACTCAATTAATGGAGGGGTATTTGAAGTTCCCTAGTAAGACAGTGTTAGCTTGGATCCTAGCATTCTCCAGGGTGCTTAGGAATGTGGAGTGTGAGTCTTGGGATATGGTTGGGGACCTATAGCAGGCTATGACCTGAATCGCTGTCTTACTCAATGTTAGCTGCACCTGAAGTATCTCTGATGCATTATGTTGGGCTGTCAGTTTGGAGGTGTGTGCATTCTTTATGGATATGGAAACACCACCTCCTTTGGAGCTTTGTTCCAAGTTCTGGGGCCAAAAGGTGTGGAATGAGTTATAGCCTGGTAGTGCAGGGGTGCTTTCTGCTGCCTTGAACCAGGTCTCTGTTACAGCACAAATGTCAATGTTCTCCATTTTAAGGAGTGCTTCGAGTGAGTGCAATTTGAGATTTAGACTTCTAGCATTGAGCAGCATGACCCCCAGATTGCATTTGTTTGTAGCTATTTACAATGGTAATTTGGTCTTTGCAACACCACCTAAAAAGGCACTATAGGGGTTGCAAGAGCCTTGGCCTGTATCTGGAAGCTCAGGGGTGCCAGATGCAGGCCATCTCTGGCAAAGCATCGTGGTCTGTCAATCATGTCATCCCAGGCAGACAGATACTGGATCCCCTTAGAATGAAACCAGAAACTTAGCCAATTGTTGAAATCAATCATTTTCTGCTTGTACTGTGGTGTCATTCTGGGTGATGGTAGGATGCTGCTCACAGCTAGGTTCATACCCACCTGGGCTACCTAATCCAAGACCTCCTCCATGTCTCTTTTCATGTAGACCAGGGAGGTACATCTCAAGTCATTCACACCCACATGTACAATGAAAGATTCATGTTTGTACCTGTTGTTGAGGGACCTGAGTGTGTGCGTTCTGTGGTGGATCCTGGTAATGACAGACAGCTGAATGTTACTTTCTCTTTACTCAGCCTAGTGAGTGGGATATCAGTGTGCCTCACTATTGAGTCACCTGTTACTAGTGTGTTGGGCATGCTGTTTTGCCTTGGTGCTTTTGGTTGAGTGACACACTCTTTAGGAGAGTTATGTATCTCATGATTAGTGTTGTGTTGTAGTGGTCAAGTGCATTTCTGCCTTGGAGGTCTCTGCTGCTTGGGCAGATTTTTATTGAGAGTCTCCATGACAGTGGGTGTGTGGTTTGTGTTTTTATGTGAAGGCATTGCTAGTGTGTGTTCTGGAGGGCTATGTGTTCCATGTGGTGTGGTGCAAGTGTTGACCTTCTCTTGACCATCTATTCCGGTCTTGGCTGGAGGAATAATCAGCCCTTGCAAGTCTTGAACACAGGACCATGCACAGCATAGCCACATAAATTTACCTTGAACCCAGGACCATGCACAGCGCAATTTACCACTACGCCATCTGACATTCAGATGTCTTTCCTCTGTAGTGATGAACCCAACAAGTAATCCCACTGTGCCTTCTCCCTCTTTTATATTAGCTATTAAGTGACTAGTTAAACTGATGAGACCCATACAGTCTTTTTATGGGTGTTTTCCCTGATATTTGAGCTAAAGGTAATGTTGTTTGATGATGACTACTTAGCTTTTTTTTAGATTGCACTCTTAAGGATACCTTCACTTTAGATGACTATGAGTTCCTTGTAGAGCTTTCAGCCAACAACAGCAAAACTGAAGTGTATGCCATAAATGCAGCAACAGCAATAGACAGAATGCATTTAAGTTATATGTGGGCTCTCCATAATATATAATAGTTAAGCTGCATATATCTGAGTCACAGATGTAAGCATCTAATGTATAGCCTTTGTGGTCAGAACTGTGTGTGAGAGTATTACCTAGAAGAATGTGTGTCCTTACTGAGAAGAGTGGGTGCAATTAAAATTATTTGAACCCTAAAAATCTTTCCTGCTCTCAATTCCAAGAAGTTGCTTGGTAAGATACAGTGGTTTACTCTCCAGAGTATTTATAAGGGGTGCAGATATAACTTTTCAGGATCGCCCTGTACAAAATAGGCAAAATGGGATGAATGGTGGCAATAAATTTGAATTTGCATGCTAATCCTTTTACAAGACATGCCTTCCTATTAGCAGGACATGATTACCCCTGTTTGTGACCCGGGATGTTCTGTCATTAATTTGGAAGCAAATCTCATTTAGTATTGTACTAGTACACCAGTGTCTTACCTATGTATCTTATGCTGCGGCATTGTGTGACTGCTCTTTATGAAGCAATGCATTCATTTCAGAGACTGACATCATGCAAATATATTTGTGGAGTTAGAGTACTCTTATGGGAACATGACAGGTCGGGGTTAGAGGATGAACACTAAGTGAGGTCCTCTTGGACTAGAATGGGCATCCACATTTAACAAGACCACCTAAAGGAGATGAAAGGAAAACAGGCTCTGGGTCTACTTCCTTTACATTTACTTACTGTATAAGTTTGTTTATACCCTAAAAATGTTATATTAATTCCAGATTCAGGATTCATTTTGATTAACCCACCCATGATTTGACCTGAGCACACAGGGACATGACAATGGCTTTTGCAAAGTAACATAGGCTTTTATAATGTGTGCCATCCTCTGTGAACAGAACTATAGTGAAGCTAAGCATGGCCTGTTTGTGCACATTGAGAGGTATATAGAAAGGCAACAATCTCAGTGTAATAAAGAAGCAATTAAAATTCAATGTATCTATCTAAGGCACTTGAATAGGTTGCCCTGGCTCAAGAAGTATCCGTTTAAACTAGCCTTTTGTGTTATTGAATGACGAGTCACAGTTGGAGTATGGAATTTGTAGCTCCAGGTAAGTGTGGTGACTTTAACAATCCAGTGTTGAATATGCTATATACGTTCTAGCGATGTTCATTAGTCCTGGTGATTTGACAGTCTGACAAGATACAAGAGAATAAAGCTTATATGGTGAGCCTAGAGTATTCTCCTGAGGTTTGGGTTTAAAGGGAATTGCCTACTGAGTCCCTGCCCTTATGTTATTCAAACAAAAGGGTAATAATAATGAGGGCAATAGCCAGACTTTGTATTGTTTTCAGATGGTGAGATCTTGCTGGCATGAATAAAGTGAGGCACTTGACATGGGTGGAGAAATACTGCATGAAATTTCAGGAGACTGATAAGGGTAACTTGGTCCTATGAAGTGACTGACCACCAGGCCTTGAACTCATTCTTGGGGGAGGATTTCTTGACCTAGACCCAGTCCCAAACTAGTATATGACATAGAATTTCTCTTAATGAATGTTATAGTACAAGCCATTAATGCTCAATTGCTTTCTTAGACCAAACGCCCTCCTTTTTGCAGGAAGTGTGGTTTCTGCTATTATTGCTTATATGATGTGCATGGTAGCATGCATTCATGCATGAAAATTCCTGTAAATGGTGAAACACAGAACAAGCATGGTCATCAGGACTGAACAAGTGAAACCAAGCACAGCCCTCCATGTAAAGTGGACAAGCTGAAAATTTCTTCTTTCCCTTTTCCCCTCCCCCACATTTAGCTCCTCAAGTTGCTGGAACACTGGCAAGACCCATCTCATCTGGTGCAAAATCAAGGCTTTATATTCCATTGTCAACAGAGTGGGATACTTGGCATTTTTTTAAGAAATCCAGTACTTTCACACCCTTTAGTAATCAACTTGTAACAGATTTTAAACAAATGTCAACTTTCACAGCAAGAACCCAAAGATAGTTTCTACAGTGCAGACTGTACTGCAGAAATTTCAGCATTAAAGGAACTGAGAAATAATGCATTATTAGAGGTGAAGCCTGCTGACAAAGGGTTTGTTGATTAAATCATTATGAGTATGAATAAACAATGACAGAATCATAAAAAGATGGTACCGCATGTGAACAGATAAAACAGCCTGATATATGAAAAATAATTTGAAATGTTAAGATTCATTTAAAATGATTTGCACTTGAATAATGCCATTACCACTGAAATAGTTTAATATATTTATGCCTCCACTCAAGCAATGTCTATAATTTAGTTTACTAAGACTGTATGACAAACTGAAGAAAACACATACGAGGTCTGGTGTGTGATGCCATGGATGGCTAACTCAACCTATGTGAATTTATGCAGCCTGGAATTTATTCTGGGAAGGAATCTTCCTGTGGTTAGATTACCTAGTCTAATTGCAGTACCAGGCTAGTATACGATAAAGAATAAACCAAGAAGAAACTTTGCGGTGTGGAGAGTTTGATATGCACTTCCTGAATTATGTTAAGCACCTAGTTCATTAATGAAAATTGAACTGTAAAATATGTGCTACAAAATAATAAAATAGAAAATAGGTAGTCCATGGGAACACTTGAATGATATAAAAATCTTAAACTTAGCAATGCTGTAGCACATGTTAAAAATTCTGGCATCAATGATAAGTTTAAGTTTTTTATTTTAGAACTGATATATGATGAAGCTAACCAGGTGATTTTAAGAATAAAAGTGAAGGAATAAGATTGGATAATTATCAGTAGGTGATAACGTCCCCCTACTGGAAAATATGCTTGCTCATATCTCCCAGCACATCCCAAATTAAACAATCAT
This sequence comes from Protopterus annectens, assembly GCF_019279795.1. Taxonomy (NCBI): domain Eukaryota; kingdom Metazoa; phylum Chordata; order Ceratodontiformes; family Protopteridae; genus Protopterus; species Protopterus annectens. The sequence continues at coordinate 250,068,440 of NC_056744.1, forward strand.
TCTTGGGGATGTCAACATTAACTGGCTATCTCTCTCCTCTCAAAACTTCTCACAACACCTTAATCTCTATGGCTTTACTCATCTCATCTCTGATCACACTTATTTCAATAACTCCCATACAGCCTCATCTCTCCTTGACTGGATTCTTGTCTCACACCCTTCCAAATACCATAACCCTGAAACACTACCAAATTCCCTAAGTGATCACTGCCCAATAAAAATACTCAGATACACACATCCCATCAAGCTAAACCTCAAAGGTTTATCAAACACCTAAAACTAACAAACTTTAATCCTGAAACTCTCAAATCTTTATTATCAAAAGTGAACTGGAATCCCTTAAAACTACTCCCCTTGGATGAAGCTGTCAACTTTTTTAACTCCACTTTCCTTAGTATTTTAAATTCTCTGGCACCCCATAGAACAATCTGCATAAAGACTAACATATCCCCATGGTGACTGTAAACACTCGTGCACTACTAAAAAAAAAAGACAGAGCATGGAAAATTTGAACTAAAACTAAACATCAACCAGACCTCCAGAAATATAAAGAACTTAGAAATCTTGCGAAAAGTCACATAAGTAAAGATAAGACAAACTTCTATAATAATCCATCTTCTACCTTTAAATCCCACCCTAAAAAGTTCTGGCACTCTGTAAATCAAATACTACACCCAGGTGTACTAGTCTCCCCTAACCCTCATCCTGACAAAACACATGAGGAAAGTGCCTCCATATTCAACAACTACTTTATAGACTCAATATCCAAATTACTAAATCAAGACACAAACCATCCCACCAACAATAATAGACCTAATAGTTCAAACTCTTCCATCAATAGTAGCCCTATCACTACCTTTGTCCTCAAACCTGTCTCCACTAACTATATTAAAACTCCACTATCTAAATTAAGACCTTGTTCCACATCTGTAAACAACATTCCCTCTGCAATCCTTCAGGCTGCTGCTGATGTTTGTGCTTTCCCAGTTTCTATTCTAATAATCCACTCTATCACGGAATCCAAATTCCCTTCCATCTGGAAACAATTTTACACCCTTGCAATACACAAAGGAGGAAACTCCATAGACATACCTAATTTTAGACCCATAGCCATACTCTCACTACTCTCCAAAATTCTGGAAAAATGTACACATAATCAAGTCTTACACTACCTTCTGCAAGAAAATCTACTCACACCTACCTAACATGGCTTTCATCCCATGGACAGCACTACTATAGCTCTCCTGTCTTTCCTAAACTCTGTATCACTAGCTAGAGATGGTAACAAACTTATTTCCTTTCTCTTCATTGACCTCTCTAAAGCCCTTGATACAGTCTCTCATAAACTCCTTCTGCTTAAAGTAGCAAACTTACACTTCTCTCCATCCACCATATCTTGGTTTAACAGCTATCTCTCTGATAAACTCCAATCGGTCAAATGGCTATCAGCTTTCTCCCCTCTTCTTCTTGTTAAAATGGGTGTTCCACAAGGCTCCATCCTTGGGCCACTTCTTTTTAACATCTCTACCAACCTTCTCTACTCTTCCTGTCCTGTATCTTCACTGATATAATACGTAGATGATTCCACACTTATCCCTATTGCCGAATCACCAACTCAACTAAAATCACACACACAGTTCTCTTTTAACTCTGTAGAAAACTGGCTATCTGAAAATCAACTTATCCTTAATCCAAAGAAAACCAAATTACTACTCTTTCTCCCTAAAAACCTTAACCACATAAAGTCTTCCTTCTCCATATTGTCACAAAATAATACTCAAATACATGTGGACACCAATAAAAACGCTTAGGTGTTACTATTGATGATACACTAACCTTTGATTTACACGTCAATAATTGTATCCAGAAAACATATCTCAAGCTAGGTCTCCTCTATAGAAAACAAATATCTTACTAAAACAGAAAAACTAACCCTTTCAAATGCCTACCTCTTACCCACTTTACTCTATAGCTCCCAAATTCTCACCAGCCTCAACAGTGGACTATTAAACAAGATAGAAACAAGTTATAACAGGATTGCCAGATTTGCTGCCCAAAATTCTTACAAGTCCCATCACTCTCTCTCACTAAAAGAACTAAATTGACTAGAATTACCTAACCTGCTTCAGTATAATCAGTTTCAGAATATTCACTCCATTCTCTACAAACCCTCTTTCTGTCCAACTATCTCAGCTCTAATCTCTCATTACCTAACCACTAAATTACTCCTCAGTTCTGAACAAGACCTACTAAAAATCTACAAAGCAAGGAACAAAATGGGACACCTAGTCTATAGCTTTAACCCTTCCAAGGTCTGGAATAGCCTACCACTAGATATAAGATCCCTTGAACATCCCAATCAATTCAAAACCACTACAAAAAATACCTTCATGAAAAATGGTCCTGCCAATGTAATGATCCCCTGTAAACACTCCCGTATAACCTGTTACTTCACTTCTCTCTTCCTTCCCTTCAATAAACAAATTGACTACTTTATCTTCTCCTCTTGCTACATCACTGTACAAACATAACTAGTAAAATATTTCAGCTATGTAACCATTGCACTATTATGTATATAATATGTAATTATGAATGTATCCCTCTGATGAATGCATTTCTATATGTATTTGACTTGCCACAGTGTAATGTATGACACTGTAATGCAATAATCTGTGGTACTGATGAATGTATTCTATATATATTCAGTATGTAAAATTTCTATTTTTCTGTTGGTGTTTTTCTCCTCGGGCCTCCACTGAAAATGGGCAATTGTAGCCCAGTCGGACAAACCCGGTCAACAAATATAAAATAAATAAATAAAATAATGGAATTAAGGGTTGATAGGTTTCCAAGAATTAACAGTCATGTTTCTTTAAAATCTGTATTGAAAGCACAGCCACACCCCCACTGATACGCAATAGACATTAGGAATTGTTACGATGCTTGGTTTAAGTTTCAGAAATGAATGACTACATTTATGATGGTTTACTAAATGACTATTTTTTGATAAAACCTGTTATTAAGTTCACTTCAAAATTGGAATGTTTACTTGTGTTTAGAGTATGATGCAGCTATGAGAATGTTTTAAAGTAATTATGCATCCACAATGTCTTTATTTATTTAGACATACCCTGCTGCACAGTTATCTTAAACACTGATTAGATTTTTAAGATTTTTAATGGAAGTATGACTAGATTTTAATGTTTATTACATAATGGAATTTTGTTGTTTTTAAATGTTTATATATACAGATATGATGCCCCTCTGATATCCTGATCAGCCAGTCTTTTTTTAAAATAGCCCTATTAGACTTGTTTGACTAATGGTCTGATGAAGTGGTTGTGAAATCACAAAAGCGCTTACCAGTCATTTCTTGTTGTGCAATTCCTATAATTTTATTATTTTATTGTTATTAAAGTTTGATTTCACAGTCATGGTGATTGCTGGACTTTGTTTTGTATGCTTGGCTGATTTTGGTATTACAGCAACATTTACTCAAACAGGGAGCATTTTACATATTTCATAAATTCAGCTAATGCTAAACTGTACCACATCAAGGTGATTAGTCTCAATGCCGGAAGACTGAATAACAAATTTTCCAGTCTTGAGTACCTCCTGCATCTGGAACATGCCCACGTATGTCTAGCTACACAGACTTGATTTAAAAGTAAATAAAGCACAGCCTGTATACCTAGATTATACTGTGTCATCAGGCCAGGTGGAAAGTAAAGGTTGCCTCCATGTTTGCCAGGGACCCCATCTTATCTAGACTGCTACCCACAAACTCACATATTGAGCACATAGAACTTCAGTATATCATGGACAATACAAGCCCACAACTTATGGTATGCTATATGATGCCCTTCATATCCCAGGTGATCATTTTATGTTCCTGGAGGCATTAGAAGAAATTCCTAAAATGAACAACTTTATAATCCTAGGTAAGTGCAACTACTACACTATGGACTGGAGAATCTATAGCTCTAACAGAGGGTATTCTAGAGATATTTACTTTTGACAAATAGGAATTCAACTAGTAGTCAAACATAACTGAGGCCGAAATATTCTTGATTTTGTCCTCACAATCATTGTCTTAGTCTGTCCTTCACCAGTTAAGTTGGACCATAAACTTGTGACATTTGCTCCCAGACCCACCGCACCCCATGAAAACATCATCTCCCTATTTAAGGACTTCTGAAGGGTGAACCTTATACAATTATATGATGAAATATGTAATCTTATGCATGCCATCAATATTATTGACCCCACCAAAGCAGCAAACTTCACCAAGGAGTTTTATGCCCACTTAGGTAAATGCATAGATTTAGCAATCCCAACTAGATCCAATTCCACTGTAAATTTAAACACATCTCCTTGGGAGTCAACAGCGATAAATAAGCTTTATGACAAGAGAAAACAACTGCTTGCACTGTACAATAAGGCTAGAATTCCTCAGAATGAGGATAGTATAAAAAATGTCACCAAGAAACTGATAAACATCATTCTATGAATGGAGATTAGCTTCTGAAGTGAAAGATAACTGAAAGTCCTTCTTTAGCTATGTTAGAAAACTAATAAATAACACTCAACATTGTTCTGATTCTTTCTTTAATGGGGCCCCATTCCAACCCCAGTGAAATCACAGATATACTAGCAAATGTGTTCACTGCAAACTTCACCCCGAAACCCAAATTCAAAGACCACTCATTCCAGGATCCATTATCCTCCAAGCTTCACTATAGAACTTGTTCTTAAGGTATTTTGAAAGACCCAAAACACTTTATCCATGTATCCTGACAACATGTCTGGGTACTTAATAAGTAATGCTTAACATGCTTTGCATTTGATTGGTTTAATTTTGTTTTGAAATGCAAACTACTCTGAATGTCTACACTAATTGATGCATGCAAAATAAATGAATGCAATAAATCTTATTTATTTCTATCAATAGGATGTCTATGTATGCATATCTCACAACTGTACAGATTTTCGCAGAATGTCCAGATTTTTGCCTCATATTTTTAGTCTGTTTTTTCATAAAATTGTGATTTTTTGGCAAATTAGTGGCAAATCATTAAAGATTGAAGTCAGACAATAATGACATACATTTGAGTTTCAGACTTCATAATCTTCAGAAAATTCATGCCAATGGAAAACCTGTTAGTCTATCAACTTTCTAAGTTTGTAAGAGCAATATTTAAAAAATTGCCCCTACTTTTGGGTCTCTGTCCCACATTTATATATGGCTTTGTCCAAATTTCTTGATCTAAGAGGTTGAAATGTATGTATATATGGCAATAGTACAGTAGGAACTCCTGTTTCAGGCATATAGTTTTAACTAGTTGTGAAGTTACTATACCATTTGCAGTTTTATAACTAAGAGTTTATAGGCACTGTTCCTTGATTGCATCAGTTTTATTTGCTGTGTTAAATTGCTGTTAGTAGGGAAACAACACTCAATTTATTAACTAACTTGTGATATTAAGACGTATTCCCATTGTAAGATAACAAACTCACTGCTACCTCTATTTTACAGTGAAGAGACATGGCTATTATTATTGGCTTGGCCTCACTAGCTCTCTCCCTTCTATAAGTGAGACCTGTCAAGCTCAGCTGAAATAAAGGTGGAATAATTTAACTCCACACACCTCAGATATTCTGGCTGACCAGATACTTCAGCAGAGAAAGTACAAGTGAATATTTTATGTGAGAAGGAAGAAGTTTTTCCTGGGGGAAAACTTCCATAAATAAGTGCCTAAATAATTATTAAATCTCAAGTATAAATGTCTGCTCTGCAGTGTTAAGTACAGAGAGCCTCACATGCATCCTTGCAGAATTTCTACCCTTTTAATTCATTCTATATCCCCTATGAGCATTCATGCCTCCCCCAGTAAACTGAGATAATAACACACTTTTACAATTTAAATTTCAGCACCCTCCTCAGGCAGCAGGGGTACAAATCTAGTATGTTTTTGTAAAATAATGTGTTTTTATTTTGAATTCATTTTAAAGGCAGAAAAAACATGTATAGCAGTTGCCTGTATGATAACTCACAGTTTTCTGCCTTCTTCACACTGAGCGCTCCCATTGTGATTACTTCCATCTGGTGTGGAAGCTATTACCTGTTACCCACCCCTTCTACCCCAATTCCCCAGCAATTACCCACATTCCACTGCAGTTATAGAACTGGGTCTCCATCAAAACTCTACATACTTCCTACCCCTCTTAAAGTCATACACGTATCTATAGACATTCCCCAGTCACATTTCCTTGCATCTATAATACTGCAGGCACCCGGACCTTAAAAAAAACCTCCTTCTTTGTTCTCTCTTTCCTTCTGTACTTCTGTTGACTGTCCTACTTTTTTTTTTGTACATTACCCAACTTTTATACTGCAAGTACTATACTCAATCTATTCCCTAGTTTAAATAATTGTCCTCTTTCCTTCAAATCACCCCTTTCAAATTACTCCCTAGATTTAACAACTATTTTCTTTTCATCTCCACATTCACTCCTCCTCTCTCATCTCCTTTAATTTTATTCTTAATTACTCCACATCTAAAATGCTACTATTCCACAGAATTGTAATATTGCCCTTCACAATTGCTACCTACCTTTCATCTTACCAACACCTACTGCTATACACATCTCGCCATACCTACCCTAGTAATCTCCCAAGCACTACATACACGTCTCCAAATATAAATAACCCCTAGTGTCTTATCCACTGCTACTGTCCACCCACTTTTAAATAAAGTATCATACCCATAACAACATAATCAACAAGTCTTCCCCTATAGCAAGTGAAATTCAAACATCCTTATATATACTATCTGCTATATTTTCATTTGAACACATGTGGTGACATCCATCCTAACCCAGATCCTGCAACCTCTCATCAAAATAACAAGTAAGACACACCACTAAATAGTCATCCCTCTTTATCTATACACAACTAAACTTAGAAGTATAAGAAACAAACTCACTGATGCGCATTCCTGAATAGCTTACCACTCCACAGCTATACCAGTAGCTATAGAAATATGGTTTGAACAAGAAATAAAAGATGAAGAAATATTACTGCCGGGATATAACACCTTAAAACTGGACAGAACCCTGAAAAATGGTGGTGGGTGGCTATTATCTGTAAAACCTCTCTAGGTCTCGTATAAGCCCACCCCTATTCTTTAATGCTGAAATAATTACAGCATCCTTGCAGATTAATATTCACAAAAGCCTTTCATTATAGGACCTGACTTTCTGCCAGACAATAACATACTTACTGCTGAAGAATTTCTCTCTCTTGGGCATCAAACAACACCTCACCTGAGACAGTCCTTTTAGGAGACCTGAATATTGACTGGCAAAATGTTGACAGCAGCAGTCATTCTAATGTCATTAATCTATATGTTTTACTCAGCAAATTTCAACTCCCACAAGGTACAACAATAACTCTGGTAGACCCTCTCCCTTGGCTCAGATTCCCTCATATGCCCTGAACAACCTCCTCTCAACAGGTGCATTACACAATGTCTTAAGTAAACACCTATCCATCTTCACAACAAGGCATCATAAAAATAACCAAAAACAACACCAGTATAACCTTGCTTATAACTTCTCCTTTAATAAAGACCGATTTACTGGAGCACTAAAATCAGTCAATTGATGGGGTCTTCAAATCCTTCCACTTGATAAAACTGTAGCTCTGTCCAAATCAATTTTCCTTAACATACTAAATAAACTATCGCCAAGAAGATCTAAAGGAATAAAATTGAATCCAGCGCCCTGACACTAAAAAGATACTAAATTGCTTGTGAAAGCGAGAAACATAACCTGGAAGAAATGGAAGCAAGTTTAAACCACAGCTGTCCATAAACCCTAAAAATGTCTCAGGAACTGCAGTAAAAATCAAACTAAAATGAATATAAAAATGCTATATTAATATACAGGTAGCAAATCATAACAACCCCAAAGCTTTTTGGAGTAGAGGTAGCTAGCTGTTAAAACCCGATACAGCAGCACATCCATTACCTATTTGATCTAACCAAATTGACAGCAGAGCCAGCAAATTCAATACCCACTTCATCCAAACAGTAATTTCTCTTATTAAACCCTCAACGCAGGTAGACATAAGTTTCTCTCCTCCCTTGTTAGCCACCAAAATGCTTGAACTCAAGCCAGTCTCAAGTTGTACAATCTACAATAAAAAAAAATACTAACCTTCAAACCATTGGAGTACGTAAAGATTCCGATGCCCTAGCTTTTCCTATCTCTATCCTAATCAAACATTCTGTCACTATAAGCTATATCCATACCCTGTGAAAAAGGTACTACATTATTTCTCTCCATAAAGATGGAAACTCAAATGAGCTCTCACATTTCAGGCCTATAGCCATACTATCTCTACTCTCAAAAATTCTGAGGAAGTGTATCCAGTGTCGAGGTTATAGTACGAGCACAGCTTACCTTAATTTTATAAGATCTGTTAACCAATTTCAAAATTCTGGGAACTTAGTCTCAGCACTTTTCCTAGATTTATCTAAAGCTTTTGAAGTGGTATTCTACCAGAAATTAATTCAAAAACTAGTTGTTTAGGAATACATGAAACTTCAGTATCTTGGCATCTTCTCTTCTCTTCTCTTCTCTTCTCTTCTCTTCTCTTCTCTTCTCTTCTCTTCTCTTCTCATTACAGTGGGTGTTCCTCAAGTATACATTTTAGGTCCCCTCTTGTTCAATATATTCATTACTGATTGTCACCTGGCTTGTAAACAAGCCACTATCATACAGTGCATTTATTCTGCTAAAAGAGTAGATAAATTAAAAATACTCACCCAAAACTCTTTTTCTATCATAGAGGCCTGGCTGTCTGATGCACAGCTGCTCCTTAACCCTAACAAAAAAAAAATGTTCCCATTTATTCTAAAGTATTCAAATGATTATAAAAATACTTTCAAAATCTGTTCCTCTAACAATGCCAACACTAAAATATTAGGTAAAACTAAGCTTCCAGGAGTCACTATTGATGAAGGCTTAAAATGTGATCATCATATAAAACAAACAGCACAAAACACCAACCAAAACAATACTTCATAGACAATGAGACAAGAGTATTGCTCAGTCCCTTCTTATCCCTACACTACATAATGTTGCTCCCATCTTGAATATCTTACAGTCCACTCAACTCTCACTCTTGAAACAGAACATACATACAAATATTTCAAGCACGGGCATTAATGCCCTTCTAGCTTGCCAATGTACCAAAACACCTTTTCCCATAATAAGTGTCCAGGCTGTTCTTTAAAATATCTAAACTAGTACTTGCTTTAATGTAATTTGGTAGTCTGTTCCATGCATCAGCTACTCTGTCAGAGAACCAATTAGTACACTTCTCATTCCTACAGAATATTCTACATAGATTGATGATTCTCTAGTCCTTTTTGATAAGCCCAAACATTCCCCAGAGGTAGTTGTCTCTAAATGCTCTATATACCTGAATAACATCTCCTACTAGATATCTAGGGTCTATATTAGATCACCAAATGCTTAGGTTAGCGAACGGTGATTAATCAAACCCATGTAAGTGAAAGCTTACAAAACCGAACTGTCAGAACAGCGATTTTTTTCCAAAGGCAAAAAAATTGCTGTTCCAACAAAAAAAAAGAAAAGAAAAGAAAATACTTTAATACATGATATTAAGTGGGGGGCTTTGCCCCCCACACCCCCCCTACTTAAATATACCAACTCCGAGACCGCACTACACTGCTGAAAACTGCAAACTACTGAAGCAACCAAGCAAATTCTTTCCCAGGGAAATAATTCTCTTACATGACACTTCGATATTTTGCCGTTTCGGCATTTACAGCTCGACCAAGTCGCATTCGCTAACCTGCGTCTTCGGTCAGCTGATAGGAACCTGATATCTATAAGAGATACTGCACAAGTTCAGATATTTTAGTCTTTCATAATAACTTAAATTTTCACATCCATGGATGCTCTTGGTATATTTCCACTGTACTCTTTCCAGTTTACTCATGCTTGTTTTCTTATATGGTTTCCTTATTGTTATTCCATACTCAAGTATGGGTCTAATGTAACTAAAAAACACAGACTTTATCATTTTCTGATTTCCTAGACTTTATAAATATTTTTATACAACCTATAGTTCTGTAACTATCATTAACCAATTGGTCGATATGATTATTATAACTCATAGCCAAATTGACCCATATACCCAGGTCCTTAAATGAGTCCACAATTTCAATCACTGTGTGCTGAATTAAATATTCACCTTTCAATTTATGTCTCCAAAGTCTCATATGCTTAGTTTTTGATGTACTTATCAGCATATTATTCTCTTGTGCCCAAATGGTCAATTTAGTCAAGTTATTTTGCAGACATGCCTTATCTGTAACACATGTAATCAGTTTACCCAAATTCAGATTGTCTGCATATAGACTATAGAACACCTCAGATGAAAGAGTTAGGTCTGAAAGATACAATCTAAACAAGTAAGGGCCTAGGACAGAGCCCTGCGGGACACCCTGACTGTAACCAAGAATTTCACCTGTCTAGTTGCTGTATGATACTTGCCATGCTCTATTTGTAAGCCATGCAACTATGCATCTTATCAAGAGTACACCAATACCTAGTTGTACTAATTTATTGATCAGTGATTTGTGTATGACCCTGTCAAATGCTGAAGTTAAATCTATATACATTACATCTCAGCACAATTTTTCATTCATAGCTGTTATTATAGTGTTATAGACCATCATGTTACAGGTGGTAATAGATCTATTTTCAACATATGCATGCTGATATATAGTTTCAAGTCCCTAGCTATCCAATTTGGACAATAATTTATCCAGTATTATCTTCTCCATTATTTTTCCACAACATCAAAGTAGACTTAAGGGTCTATATGACTCTGGGTTTGTCCTACTCCTCTTTCCCTTAAAGACAGGTTTAATAAGTGCATGTCTCCCCATATTTACATGACCTAGTCAGTAATAGATACAATGGTACCATAAGTTCTTGGTGAAGTGTTCTCAGGTCATTGTTACTAATTTCGTATTTTCCCTGTGCATTGTTTGGATCCAGTTTGCACAGTTCTTTTTCAATATAATCTAGTTGATTCCAGTATCTTTTGTGGAGCCAAATTGTTTTGAATGAGATTTTGTAAATACATCTATAATCTGTTGTGTCTGAGAATAAATGTGAGAATATGCACACATTTTATTAATTTGTGTCTTTACTCTGTCCACATCTTATGTAATCTATAAAATGGTTTCCAATAAATTTTCTTCAAATTTTTCTTGATCTTGTCTCACACTATGCTTAATCTGTTTGTCCTGCCTGTTTATTTCAGTTTTCAAAGTTGTAGTTCAACCTCACTTCCATTTCTTGTATTTTTTTTTATTATCACCTTAATCAGATATCTTGTTCTTATGGAAATATATCCGCCTGATGTTGTATGCCTAAATCCTGATGTTACATTTTTTTGTTTTTTTGCACTCAAACAATTTCTCTTTCAAAACTTTTCACATTCCATCTGCAGTTTTTCCACTGAACACCTCACTCCAGTTAGTTTTACATAGTGACTGTTTTGTTTCCATATAATCTGTAATTAACCTTCTGTGCATTGGTTTAGATATCAGTCTGGCAGAATTATCTAGCAACAAATTAACCTTTATAACCCCATGATTACTGCACATCAACAGTGGTAAAACTTGACTTGAAGTAACAGTAATTTCTTTAGGAACACCAACAATATCTATTATGCTCTGTCCCCTCGTATTTTTTTTTTTTTACAATCTGAAGCAATTGTTGTTCCTGAATATACGTTGTGAATAATTTCCTTACTAACATTGTTGAATCACTATTATTTAAGTCTGTTTTTGGTAAATTTAAGTACCCATCTAATATTATTCTTCCCTCCTCTGTTTCATGCAAGAAATGTATGAATTCATCTAGGTCATCTGCACTTGACTTTGGTGGTCTATACACTCCAATAATTGTTATATGTTCCAGGGTTGCCTATATTGTCACAGTTACACAGTCTCTAGTATTGGTGTTATCACTGAACATATAATAATCACGGATCTCATAACTATCCTTAATCCATATCATAACACCTCCACCTGAGTTTTTGTTAGAATGTCTGTTGCAGTAAAAACATTTATACCCTGACAGAACTGGTTTCCAGTTATTGCTCTTTAACCATGTTTCACGAACAATAACAGCATCAGTCTTGTGGGAATGTAGCACATTTTCCAATAAAAAAAAATCTTTATTATTCATGCTCCTAGCATTAACAACCATCAGAGATACATCAAATGTTGCTATCTGTGAACTGTTAAATTTTCGACCTGGCAAAAATCCTGCCTAGTGTTTGTCAAATATTGCAAAATATGTGCTGCAAAAATTGTCTTCCTTAATCTTGACAAGTGTATGCCATCCTGTCTGAACATGTGTGCCCAAAACTAGGCATGGATGCTCAACAAATTTCCATTTTATAAAACAGGAAATTTTTCTATGTAGGTATTTACCCAAAGAATCTTTTCATTCACCGTAACCTGAGTATCCTTTCTATAGATGATTTGTGAAAAATATATCCTAACACCAGTACAACCTATACTATCTAAGATGGCTGTCTGTTCCCTACTAACAGTCAGAGAATCTTTGCAGATGACATCATTTGTACCAACATGAATAAAAACAGATCCATACTTCTTTACATTAAGGCATTCCAAGGCTTGCCTCACATCTTCTGTTTTTGCTCCTGGCAAGCATAGCACTATTCGATGCTTATTATCTTCTCTGCAGATATAAGCATCATTTCCTCTAATAATTGAATCTCCAGTTACAAGAATATCTTTATTCACCAGTTCTGAAGAATCTTCAGCTTCTAATACAGTAATATCTGCTCTGTCAATTGTTACGAAGGACAGATCTTCATCACCATTAGTCTTATTAATCTCACTGTTTTTATTGTGTATTAAATTCTCATCCAGTGGTCTAATAAAGTGGTGAAAATTGTTGCCTATCATCATTATAGAACATATCGTTGTCTGGCCTTAAAAAATGACTGCAATGCTTAGGGCTAAAGCATTATCTTATACTCTCTCATCTTGTCACTTCCCACAAACTTTTACATTATCTATATAAATGCTCTAGTTTGAAAAATATTCTCCAGCCTTGTAACCAAAGTATACAGTTGAGTTCCACTGACAAAATGTTACTAACTTTTACAAAAGCTAACAACTCAACTGATAACTCTGCACTCCTCTTTCTTGGCCAAAATTTGAAACTCCTTTCCTCTCACTCTAAGAAACACAGTAAACACCAAATATTTTACATCACAAACAAGAGAATACCTAAAAGATACCTGCCTCTGTACATGCACAACTCCTGGATGATAAATGTTTTGACTGCTTACTTTCTCCTAGTTTTTCCAAGCACTATTATTTTGAACCACTCTCACTATATCTTCAGTTATTGGTCCAAAATGTCCTTCTTGTCATTTGCCTCTTCCTCTTCTTCATTCTACCTATCCTAGAACATTCTTTCAGACTTTCTAATACCAGTCCTACATTCTCACCTTCTACCAAATTAATTTCCAAATGAATTTCATAGCTTTTCACATGATGCTACTATTAATTAAAGATCCTCTACTTAAATTATTTACATTTGTTAATTACTAATATACAACTTTTTATTATGCTCTTTATGTAATGTTGTAATTTTTTATGGAGTTTTTCTTCCCAGGCCTCCACTGAAAAAGGGTAGCTTTTTGTCCAGTTGGACTATATGAGTAAAGAAATGCAAAACGTAAATAATTAAATAAATGCTCTGACTGAAAGGCTTCTTAAATGTTTTAATCTATACTTAGCCACATGCTATGTTCCCCAAACCTGGCACACTACTGTAGTGATACCTCTATGCAAGAGTGGTGCCTTCACGAACCCTGGAAATTACAAACCAATCTTTCTTATGATTCTGATCTGTAAGCTGTGTGGTATATCATAAATGTTCTTATTAATTATGATATCAAGAATCTCATTAGGTCAACTCACTACAAGTTGGCTTCATCAAGGGGCAGCCATGCCTGTTATATCTTGTTAACTTCCATGAGAAGATCATCAAAAGATGTCAACAGTCATCCTGCTATTCATAAATATTTACTTCAATCTGGCCAAAGCATTTGATACCATACCTATGCTGGAACTGTATGGAAACTTTATCGTTTAAACAGAGATCCTTATGTGGTAAGATGAATAATCAGTTGACTGAAAGACAGAGCCACATAGTTCACATGGCAATTGCCTCTTCAAATGCTGCTAAGATAACCAGTGGAGTCCCCATAGGTCTGTACTGTGACTTCTCCTGTTCGGCATCTACTTCTCTTATCTCTAAACTGATAAGCCTGACCTCTGGTTAACCAAATTAGCAGATGACTACAAACTGGGTGTAACTGGCAAAACACCCTTAGATATGTGCACCTTTCAGAAAGAACTTACCCTGTTAATATCTAATGTATGTATAATGCAATTAAACTGAATGCTGATATGTGTAGTAGTGTTTGTTGTTCAATTTGTTTATTTATTTATTTTTTGGAAAACAGTAGTTACTCACAAATTGCAGGATATAGAACACCTCCCTATTAAATGAAAAGGTAATCAGGAACCCAGACACTTGAGATAATAGTCCCCCTCTCCTATGATTATCACTTGGAAATTGTAGTCAAGAAATTCTTCTACTTAGAACAGGAAGTTCATAACCAAAAAGATCTCTGGTATTAAAAAATTTAGCTGCCTGCAGAGGCTGAAAGTCCTGACCCTCTACCGTGTGTCATATAAACTCCTAAGAGTTAATCTGTGTCTTATTTACCATGTCATTAGAGATCTGTTTGGTGGTGGGATGGGATCCTATATGTTATGTATCAGTAAGTCAAAAAGCACAGATAACACCAGAACCAGATGTCTGAACCATCATCAGCAAGTAAATAGAAGATATAGCAGAGATAGATTCTTCCCCCAGCACCTTGCCTTTCTCTGTTGAATAAACTTCCTCTGAGGGTTGAATAATGTGGTTCAGTATCTTCCTTCAGCCTGAACTTAGAATACTAGATGGGGACTCTCAAATTTACTCCAGAAGTAGCTGGGTTCTCCCACTTTGAGAAATGAAATAAAGCCAAACGGTAGGTATTGGCAAGATGTGCATGGTCATTAGACTAAAATTACCTTGAAGCACACGTGAATTATCTTTTAAAAGATTTTATACCTTTTTTAATTAATGTGAACATTTTTACATCACAGACTAAAGATTTTTATATTTACACTACGTCACTGGTTAATGGATTGTGTTTTACCTTGCTGTTCTTAGTCATGTGGTCTTTATTTACTGCATTTCCCATCACAGATGCCATGGAAACCATTACAGCATACCTTTAAAACCTAGCAGCTTCTCTAATTCCTGTATTAAGTTATGCACTTCATTAGTAGCATTTGATTTAGAGAATAATGTGTGATTTTTTGGTAATCAAGTACATCAACAATTAACAGGTGTGTTACCATGGTAAATCCATGGCAATTACCTAGCTATGCAAACACTGCACTGTTGAAGTGGAATGAAAGTTTTGTTTATGCTTATATCACTTACAGTGTTGCTATTCCATTATATGTCCTTTTTGTGGAATGCATCTTTATTTGGTCAGGAGATATCAATCTAGGACATTATTATGTTAATATTATAAGCTCATGAATAAACAAAATCCAAAATTATGCGTTAGTGTTGACATGTGAAACAAAATTCAGAAAATTCATCACCAAGGTGTGAAATATTAACATTACACAGTTGTGTCACTTGCGAAAAAATAAAAAAAATAAAATGTTTATAGAGTCAGCAAGTGCTTTCATCTTTAAAAAAACAAGACTTCACCAGATTGATTATCAATACTCCATACGCCAATCTCTCTCTTTCTCTCTCTCTCTCTCTATATATATATATATATATATATATATATATATATATATATATTAATACATACATATACTATATATATGGATCTACTTTCATTCACTGAAAACACATTTCACTGAATTTCAATTCACCCACACCAAATCGTTGGAAGCTCAAATCACTGAAAACTCATTTCACCGAATCATATTTTACTGAATGCAGAGTACTGTAAGGCAAATAAAATGTATATGCCCTTTTTCCCAATGTAGTGCGATTCTGGAGTAAGTATATATAGTTGGGGGAGGGCACAGCCCCCCCCCCCCACCTAGTTTGCTTTTATATTTATGAATCTCATTTCATTGAAAGCTAACAATATAAAACTGAACTTGGTGGGGGGCTTATCCCCCATACCTGTCAATGTGGGGGATTGTGCCCCCACAACCCCCCTAACTATATATACTAACTCCAGGATCACACTACAGTGGGGAAAAGAGCATATACATTTTACTTGCCTTACAGTACTCTGCATTCACTGAAAGGGATTCTGTAAAATGACTTTTCAGTGATTTGAGTTTTCAGTGATTTCGTGTGAGTGAACTGAAATTGTGAAATGTGTTTCCAGTGAATATAATATATACATAAACAAATCTCTTGACAGCATTGAGCCAACAAAAATTATTACAAAATACATTTAACATTGATTTTCTTCTTTAAAACTGTTGTATTCAAACCAGGTAAGGCATAAAAATGTAATATAATCTAGTATCTTAATTCTCTGAAATCCAGTTCATCCTCTCTGTTACCCTTATCCTTTATATTCAGGGAGGTGGTCAATAACAAAAGATAAAAAAAAAAATCTTAAAGCTCACAAATTGTTAGACAGACACTATCAAAGATCAGCTCACTGCAATCAGTCAGCTCACTTATCCCCCTATCATGTTTTGCTGATTACAGAAACAATCATATAGGCAATTGTCATATACTGTTTCATTATTATTGCCCTAACCCCTCCCCAAACAGCTGTAAGGCATGCATGCAAAAGCAGGGGTCTGTACCACATCTCTCTGTAGGAATGCACATTCAAATACACATCTATAACTGAGCATCCATCACTGGTACATGTACAAGATTTCATGTACCTCTGTCTTCAGTAACTGTTAGCACTTCAGCAGGTTGGTCCATATTCCTCCTCTCAAAATGGGCAAGACGGTATCAGACACTCCAGAAGCATAGTGAAGATGAGGCCAATGGGGCAGTCACCATGGGTGCAAAGAGTTGGAGGCTGTGATTAGTCGTTGCTGATGGGACTTTATTTGCAGTACCAGCATCGTAAGTAGCAAGTGGTTTGTTATAGATCAAAGTGGAAGACCTTTATTTTATTTATCTATTTATTTATTCATTCATTTATTGTATTTATTTATTTTGATCCTTAACGTGGAGATGAAGAGTGCAGATCTTGGAGAATAGACCTTGCTTCTTACATGATAACTGTCAGATTGACAGACAGACTTTTTATTTTTTGCTTCTGATCTTAGAGATGAGGGTGTCAGATTGGGGAATGGTGCTGGAAGTTACATGAGTAAACTGTGGCTCTGAGACACTCACTTCCACCCCCCCCCCAGCTTTTCTAGTACCTGAGCGACTAATCATAGTCAGTGTTTTATCCTGATATGGCATGGAACTGGGCTTCTAACTACTGGTACCTTCTTATCCAAGTTACACACACACACACACACACACACACACACACACACACACATATATATATATATATATATATATATATATATATATATATATATATATATATATATATATTGTTACCTATTATATTCTCGAAAGCCGACAATGTCGAGTCTGACATTGTTGACACGAGAATAGCGAAAGTGCAGAACGTCAAATGGGTAAATTGAAATCTCCATAAGGGGAGATTTCCATTTACTTCAATGAAGTGCTGTTTCGGAGTTGGTATATTTAAGTAGTGGGAGGTGTGGAGGGTGCAGAGGGGCTTGCCCCCCTGCCTACACCGTTTAGATTTTTATTTTTTTTTTATTTATTTTTTGTAAACATTTGAAATTTTAATAGTACGATCATTAAAGGTCGACCTTTAGTGATTCGAACCATTAAACTTTTGATGTTCTAATATAGACCCATATATATGGTTTACCTCCATAATGTCGACAGCTACAATGGTGAACCTGCTTTCATGAACTCTGAACTGTGCCTTCCTAAAAGCTCGAATGCCGATATTCCAAACCGCAAAATCTTGCCCCCTTTTTGACCCATGTTAGCATTTGTTTGTATGTGTGGTGCAGTCGAAAATATTAAGTTTCGATGGTTTGTCAGATTTCTGAGGTTTCGCAGAAATAGTTCGGCATTGTGCACATTCACCATTGCGACCTTCAACATTATGGAGGTGTATATATATATATATATATATATATATATATATATATATATATAAATATATATATATATAAATATATATATATAAATATATATATATGGGTTCACTTCAGAATTTCGTATTCCCAAAACCTCAAATTTCATGTGGTTGAGACCATATGATCGAAGTTTTAGAACTCTGAAATTTTGAACGGAGATCTGTATACAGCATGGAACATCTACATACACCATTTCACACTGAGCTAATCGAAGGATGGACACTGAGGAAACTCGGAGCTATAATATATAACATTAAGTATCCTGTTTTTTGTTTATTTTGTTCTTTATTTCTTTGTTATTTATAGCACTTTGTGTACTGTGTATTTTTCTAGCTAGTTTCACTATGTGTGAGGTATTAACTGAAAATTGTCCACTTTTATTAAGCATCTGTTGGGTTGTTTGTTTCTGATAACTTGTTGCAGTTAAACCCTTTTTTCTAGAGGCTCCTTTAGCTGTTTAAAACTTTCATTTAAAGGCTCACTGCTGCTTTTCAGCTGTGAGAAACATTTCTGCAGTTTGTTCTAAGTAGTGGGGATATTTGTACCATTTCCATATTCAGGCTTGTATTTGGGCCTAGTGTTTGTGGAGGCTGTGTGTCTGAGCACATATTCAGGGACATCTTGGTTTAGCCAAAGCCATCAGGCATTTCAGTGAGAGAGAATTGTTTGAGGTCATTGGCTGACTGAGGTCACCTGGACTACAGCTTAGACTAAGCACCTCATTGATTCTTTTGAGATTTCTTTCTTAAAAGCTGTCTCAGGTTTCAACCTTCTGTTACCTAAGAAGTTCAGTTGTGAAAAAAAAAAAAAAAAAAAAATCTGCTTTTACTGTGTTTGTGTTTCTTCCTACTTTATTTTGCTTTTGTGTCATCTTAAAAGTACTCAATTGTATTTATTACTGCTTGGTGTAACTCATTTTAAGCCTTTTAGTTTAAGCACTTGGGCGTCAGACCAGTTGTTTTACATTAAGAAGGTTTGTGGTCTGCACTGTAGTGGCAGAACAGGTAGCTTACATCCTTCTAAGTTGGGAACTGCTGACTGAGGGCTCAGTGTCTGTTATTCTAAAAGTGTATTAATTCTGGTTTAAGCACTTGGGATTCAGGCCAGTTATTTTACATTAAGAGGGTTCGTGGTCTGCACTCTTGTGGGAGGAGAGGCTGGACTCTGCCCTTCTCGTCTGGCAATTTATGGTTAAAGGCTTATAGTGCCTGCATATTTGAACTGCTTCTTACTGAAATTGGTACACCTTGTTTGCTGTAGCATAGACTAGATCCAGGCCTGCTGAATCTAGCTTTGTTTGTATAACTTGAGCACTAATCCAGGCATTCTTTAAAGCATTCAATTGTATTTATTACTACTTGGTAGTAACTTGATTAAAGTGTAGCTATCATTCTAAGTCTTTTGGATTAAGCACTTGGGCTTCAGACCAGTTGTTTTACAATAGGAAGGTTTGTGGCTTGCACTGTGGTGGCAGGACAGGTAGCTTACATCCTTCTAAGTTGGGAACTGCTGATTGAGGGCTCAGTGTCTGTTATTCTAAAAGTGTATTAGTTCTGGTTTAGGCACTTGGGCTTCAGGCCAGTTATTTTACATTAAGAAGGTTCGTGGTCTGCACTCTTGTGGGAGGAGATGCTGGACTCTGCCCTTCTGAGCTGGTAATTTCTGGTTAAAGGCTTATAGTGCCTGCATATTTGAACTGTTTCTTACTGAAATTGGTACACCTTGTTTGCTGTAGCATAGACTAGATCCAGGCCTGCTGAATCCAGCTTTGTTTGTATGCTTGTTGTTTGTTTGCTTGTTATTTCCCTGAAACGCTAATTCCACCTAAAACGCGGCTTTTCAGTGCTTCTGTGGATCCCTAGTGATATCTGCATTGCTTACTGTACTTTTTTCCTTGTTTCACTCAAAGAAAGTTACTGTTTGTTGTTTTTTTTCATTTAAGTTGCCTGTAACACATTGCATTTAAGTTACCTGGCACTTGCTCACTAAAGCAATTATATAAGTCAGCACTAAAAACTTAAAAGCACTACACCCTCACAAACTCCCCTTGAGAACCTTGTTCCCCATTGGCCCTTTTTTCAATTATAAAGGAATTCCCAATATTATTCTAGCATGTCCAAAGGTCAGTTGTCAATCTCCTCTCTGGTCCAGCTGGTGAATCTGTGAATCTTGAGGCAATGTTACAACTGCCTCACGTACACAGACAACCCTCTCCTCCTCCCAACAAATTCCAACACATGTGAGAGATGCAACCATATAGCCAAACTGGAGGCTAAGCTCTCTCAACTTAGTACTGGTGTAACCAGTCAGGAGGAGAAGGAAACCACACTCACTACAATTCCAGTCTCACATAGACCTACCACGACAGCAAACCAAACACATAAACACACAAAAACATACTCAGAGACTCTAAATAAAAATCTGCCTAAGCAGCAGAGACCTCCAAAGCAGACACCCAAGTAACCGCTACCCCAAAACAAAACACGTGCAACACATAGCTCACAAAGCCATTGTGCCGAACAGTCACAGCCCTTAAGGCTAAACAACACACCTGATACACTTGTAATAGGTGACTCTATCGTCAGGCACACTGACGTCCCACTCACCAGGCTGAACAAGGAGAAGGTCACGGTGAGCTGCCTGTCGGGTGCCAGGATCCGCCACATAACACAATCACTCAGGTCACTCCAAGGCAAGTACAAATACGACTCAGTCATTGTCCATGCTGGTGTGAATGACCTGAGACGTACCTCCCTGGACTACATGAAAAGAGACATAGAGGACCTCTCTGAGCATGTAGCCCAGGCCGGTATGACCCTGATCTTGAGTAGCATCTTACCTTCACCAAGAATGATGCCACAATATGAAGACAAGATGATCAATTTCAACAATTGGTGTAAGTATTGGTGTCAGTCAAAGGGGATCCAATGCCTGTCAGCCTGGGATGACATGCTCGACAAGCCACGATGCTTCACTAGGGATGGCTTGCACCTGTCACCCCTGGGCTTTCAGATATTGGCAAAGGCTCTTGCTAGCCCCATGGTGCCTTTTTTAGGCAAGGATCAAAAGACAAACCCACCTCCATAGGTATCACAAGGGATAAGAAACTAAGAGTAATGCTACTCAACGCCAGAAGTCTAAACCTCAAGATGCACACACTCGAAACTCTCCTTAGCATGGAGAACATCGATATCTGTGCAGTAACAGAAACCTGGATCAAGGCTCTCGAGAGCACCCCAGCACTACCAGGTTATACCTCATACCATGCTTTTCGGCCCCAAAACTTGGACCGAACCAGAAAAGGAGGGGGAGTATCAATATTCGTCAAAGATACCCACACCTCCAGGTTGGTGGCACAGCACGAAGCATCAGAGACTATCTATGTGCAACTAACAGTGGGTAAAACTGCCTTCCAGTTTATAGCCTGCTACAGACCACCCTTCCAAACACAGGAACCCCACTCAGCCTTCCTGAGAACACTGGAAAATATGAAGGTCCCTCCAAACATCATTACATTGGGTGACTTCAACTACCCAAACATAGACTGGGAGCATTACTCTAGCTCCAACATCCTTGCCCAAAGGTTGCTAGAATTTATAAACTCAAATGCTATGGAACAACTTGTTACCACTCCCACAAGAGGGGAAAACATACTGGACCTGATCATCACCAACATGGAGACTCTATGCTCCAGACCAGAAGTGTATCCCTCACTGGTAAGATCAGACCATAAACTAATCTCACTGGATATTCACATCCCGACCCCACACCCTGCCCAGAAAACCACAGTGAAAAACTTCTCTATAGCAAATTTCACACTCCTCAAAACCGAGGTGGAATCCTTCAAAGCCCCCGGGCCTGTGGAAAATACGGCCCAGACTGCAGAATCCTTTATAAACGCATTCTACGACCACCTTCAGGAATGCATGGATCATGCAATCCCAAATAAAACTAAGACCCAATCCTCCAAAGGCAGACGTCCTGTCTGGTGGACCCCAGCCATAAACAAACTATACAATAGAAGGAGGAAGCTACTACATGATAGAGCAAAACCCCAAAAAGGGAAGGCATCTCTGATCAGTATTAGCAAAAAATTACGAGCACTCATAAAATCGTCTAAGGCCAGCTTCGAGAGAAAAATTGCACAGGACACTAAGGATAATCACAAGGCTTTCTTTAGTTATGTTAAGAACCTGGGTGGGAATTCCCAGATATGCTCAGAATTAGTCCAAAATGACAAAAAATACACCGAACCCACAGACATTGCCAACATCCTAGCTGACAGGTTCAGCGCAAACTTCTCCCCCCCCCCACCAAAAGCGCAAATATCTATCCCAGCAGAGTGCTGCCCCCCTGACATCTCAGATGCTCAGGTAAGAGCCGCCCTCTCCAAAGCAAAAAACACAGCATCAATGGGACCAGACGGTGTCCCGGGCTGCGTCCTACATGAACTCCAAGAAGAGCTAAACCCAAACATAAAACTACTGTTCAGTCTCAGCCTTACTACAGGATATGTACCCAAAGAGTGGCGTACAGCAACAGTGGTCCCTCTCTACAAAGGTGGTGCCTCAACGGATCCTGGAAACTATCGCCCCATAAGCCTGACTAGCTTTGTCTGCAAAGCTATGGAAAGGATCATCATGGACCTCATAAATAAAGATATTGGGGACCTACAGACACTGGATCCTACCCAGTTCGGCTTTGTTAAGGGCAGATCCTGCCTCTTAAACCTGGTCAATTTCTTTGAAACAGTCACCAAGGCCATTGACAAGGGGAAGGTGGCCACACAGCCTACCTGGACCTCACAAAAGCCTTTGATACAATACCCCACTCGGGCATTATAGATAAGCTCACCAGCTTAAATATAAACCCCTATGTCACTAGATGGGTTGCAAACTGGCTCAAGGACAGAACCCACATGGTTAGAATTGCTGGAGCCATGTCAGACTCCAAACCAGTTACAAGTGGCGTCCCACAAGGCTCAGTCCTGGGACCTCTCTTGTTCGGTATATATTTCTCGGTAGTACAGGCCAACATGGAAGGACTGTGGCTGGCCAAGTTCGCAGATGACTGCAAAGTGGGCACCATAATCAACTCTCCAGCCAACACAAGCATCCTCCAAAAGGGCCTCATAGAAACAGACAACTGGTGCCAGAGCCATGGCCTCAAGCTAAATGCCAAAAAGTGTATAGTCATCCCCTTTGGCAAAAACAAAGTGCCCACAAATTACCACATAGGTGGTAATCCATTAAGTACATAAGAAGTAATTAGGGACCTGGGGACCCAAGTTGATAGCAATCTCTCATTTGACAACCACATGGCCAAAGTGGTTAGAAAAACATTTTATATAGCCCACCTAATCATAAAGGGATTCACATCTAGATCAGGGGAGGTCATTGTGCCTCTTTACTCATCCCTCATCAGGCCCATTATTGAGTACAATGCCCCTTTTGGGATGTACCTTACCAGACACCTGCAGCAACTGGAAAGACCCCAAAAGTACCTCACCAAGAGGATCAAAGGGCTCAAACAGATGCCATATGCTGCCCGGTTAAAGAAACTCCAGCTCTACTCAGTGGCATACCGCCTGCTCAGAGGCGATCTGTGCCTGACGTATAAAGCCATGTCCAACCTGGAATTAATGGACATGCTGCACCTCAGAAAATCCAAATCCCATCAAGCTACGCGCTCGAGAGACTTGAACCTCAGCACTGAAATAAATGGGACATGCTGGAGGGAGAGATTCATAACCCAGAGGCTCCCTTCACTCTGGAATAAGATCCCAGTCCAGGTTAGGCAGAGTCCCTCATTGACTCTCTTCAAGAGGAATCTTGATGAGTGGATGGGAGATCATAGGTTTACTCTGGGTATCACTTCTGTGTCACTGTTAGACAGAGGCACAGTATACTAACCTCGAAAAAGGGCATAGCAAAATTAATTTAAAATGGGTGGCGAAAGCCAAACACACTCTGGCTAGGCTTATAAATGCCCTAGGGCAGATAGCCTAGTATGAACCTATGAACCTATGAACAGGAAATTCTCCATTTTCCTCACTGTAGTGCGATCTTGGAGTTGGTATTGGTATATTTCAATAGCGGGGTGCGTGGGTTGTGGAGGGTATCTTGCCCCCTGCAAAAACATCGAAGAACATGGCTTTGTGTTCCTTTTAGATTTATTTCAGAGTTTTGAAGTTCTAAAACTTCGATTATATGGTCCCGACCATATGAAATTCGAAGTTTTGGGATTTCAAAAATCTGAATGGAATCCATATATATATATATATATAAATAAATATATATATATATATATATATATATATATATATATATATATATATATATATATATATATATATATATATACCCACACATACACTGTGAGACATACAAATCATGCAGACACACACACACACACACACACACACACACACACACACACACACACACACACACACACACACACACACAGTGAGACATACAAACCATGCAGAAACACACACACACACACACACACACATGTGCAAACATGCACGTTTCAATGGAAAATGTGGTAAATGTAAAAATGTTAACATATCTGCATTTTTTGTTTCAGCATTTGTTAATCATCTGGAGACAATAACCAAATAGACTCTTTTAAGCTCTTGCCTTCAAAAAATTGCAGTAAGACTTGTACAACTACATACAAAAGCACAAAAATATTTTGAAATATAGAGCAAATCTCTGACAAGCAGACAGGCATTAGTTTTCATGTGAATGCACAATACGCTTTTAATTGGGTAACTGGTATTTCTGAAAGAGGTGTAGGGTTAATTGATTCCAAAACAGATGTACTTTCTATACATTTTATTTTATTTTATTTTACTTTTTTCATGAACATCATGAACTTCGTCAACTTAGCTGGTGTTGGTAGCTATTGCCATTGAGTAGCGTCCACAGAAAAAATAGTTTGTCTCGTATCAGGTTATTATGAGGATCATAGAAAGAAGTTTGATGGAAGAAGTGGAGTTGAACACTATTTGCTGACTGTAATGTTTATGTAAGAGATGTTAACAATTAGTTTATTTTCCAACAATTAGATAGTGATATGGTTGGTCTTGTAGTACAGGGTGATATATCCCCAACTGCGACCCAGATGACCTGGAACTAATTTAATACCTGAGCACTGGAAGAGGTAAAAGAAGAAGAAGTGAGTGTGAGTGAGCAGCCAATGCAGACCCACCTACTGCAGGTGAGGAATGGTAGCACACTCTGCTACATTACTGATACCATATGCAGGTCATATGTTCCAGGTAAATGAAGCACCGGACCTGGAAGGATCCTCCACATAGCAATATTTATGCACAATGCAGAAGACATTAGAGATATGAAGAGGTCTGCACTGCAAGACTTCATCTCGCTCAAACTGCTGTGGGGGTGTGACATAGCGCAGACAACTTTAATTGCTGCTTGCATGATAGCCATAATAGAAATGAGCTAGTCAAGTCAGGAGACTAATGGTTAGCATGCAGTGGGGATTAAAATAGACAATAATGTTCATTTGAAGAAAAAAAAAACTTACTAAGGGTCTAAAATATTTTGTGAAAAAGCTGCAATAGGTCACACAAACCCATCTGTAGAATGTAATACTACTTTTACCATCATTCTAACAGTGAGAGATATGTGTGCAGCAGATGCTAAGTGTTATATGCTCCCTTATTACACACAGATTTTGACTAGAGTGTGTTAAAGCAGAGAAATAAAGAAGGAACAATGGCAAGGTGGAAGTAGAGAAACAAAAAATAAAATAAGATGAAAGAGAAAGAAATGAAGAGAGAGAAAAATGAAATACTTCTATGTAGGAATTCTTCAGTATGTTGTTGTGGTTTGCCAACACTTATATTTTATTCATGTGTTTACTAAATAAATGATTCTAAATTTGTTAATTGAATAATTCAATGATCTCAGTTCCTATTTCAAACATAGTTTAATTTCAGAACAAAAGCAAAATTCATTATAAATTATCAAATGCTTAATATAATACAGAACAAGACTTTAAAATACATGCTACTAGTGCAGACACAGAGAAACAGCCTATGCAATATGTGAATACTATGAAGAGAGTAATTAATGTGGATTCTAATTATGTCTAACATAGGTTGCAGAGCCACCATTTTGATCATGGAGATGAAGGTGTAAGCTTAATATCAAGGACTGTATAGAGAAAAACAATATATTTATTTTACAAGAGTATCCAAAATGTTTTGGTCAATGATACCCATGTTTGGGGAAATGTGGCATTTTAGGAATTCATTAAGAAAGTTTTGCAACTAATTTTGGTACAACTTGTAGTCCATAGGACTATGGCCAAGTAATAATAAGCCTTCCCCGAACAGGACATCAATGCAATGAGAGCATAGATTTTATTGGGAGGTAGAAAGTGGAAATCTGCCATCTAGATAAGGTTCAGATTCCAATTTCAATAGCATGAAGAAGGAAAATTAAAGCAGTAGGTATGAATTGCCTACTTAAAAACGTTTTTATTATCTATTTTTTATTATTATTCATGCCACACTTTCAAGTGCAGCTACCATCTATGTACATATGCATATTTTATTATATATTTTTGTACCATAATCTATGTAAATACACTTTTACCTAATTGACTTGTATTAACTTTAGCAAATTTATCACACTCTGTATTTTTCACTTTTGTACACGATGCCTGACTACTTTGTACATGACTTCTCTGTCCTATATAGCTGCTCAGTACTGCCTTATGTCACCATCCCTTCAATTTGTTATGGCTTTGTACTAATCTTTTTTGTTTGTATTACTATGGAGCTTTTCTCCTCAGATCTCCACTAAAAATGAGCTTCTGACCGAGTTAGACCAGCAGTGTTAACAAATGTCAAATAAATAAATAAATAACATTTGCTGGGCAACCTGGCTGATCACAGACTATTTTCACCCATAGCCCAGGCAATAGGAGGCATTTTCAGCCATAGCCCAGGCAATAGGAGGCAGGCAGTATAATTCAGATAATAAACAATATGATGAGCATACAGATAAAAAATAAATGGCAAGTCAAGTACCCTAATCATTCTTTGTTTCCTTACTGGCATCTGGGTTCCGTGTTGGTCATTAACGCCTGAACATAGGAATACATAAACTATGAAACTATGGAGTAAATTCCAAGGCAAATATGATTGCAAAACACTGGAACCATAGTCTGACATAAAAGAATATAAAGATTAATCCACCACTTAAACCCAGATTTGTATTGTACTAATTGCTATAGTTATTTAAACAAATGAAAAACAAAATTCATTATACATTTGCAAATTTTATTTATTTATTTATTTTTATTTATTTAAATTTGTTGACCGGGAGTGTCCGACTGGACGTGGGTCCATTTTCAGCGGAGGTCCGGGGAGAAAAGCTCCACAGCAAAATAAACAGACAGTAGTTACATTGGATTACATAGTGATTAACAATTTAACACAGAAATTACTTACAATGTTGTGTCTTTCAGCTTTTCCCGGGTAGGGGTTGCCACAGTGGAACTCTGGTCCGCTAATGATTGGCAGTAGATTTTTACATGCCGAGTTGCCAGCCCTGATGCACAACCTTCAACGAAGGTACGCCCATTCACACATGTCTCCACACAGAAAATGCTTTAGCTGAGAATCGAACAGGACACCGTCTAACTGTGAGGTGACAACGTTACTGCAGCACCACCACTGCAGTTCATTATACATTTGCAAATACTTAACAAAAATACAATATAAATGCTTTATAGCAAATGGCAAAATGCATTCCATAACAACAGTCTTTCTGGAATCACAGTATGTTGTTCTAACCTGTTTATCACTTTATACAACAATAAGCAATTGTGTAAATGTTGAACATCATTGCTAGTCAGTAAAAGCATAGGCAGAGCAGGAACTTCATAGAAAACTGTTGAAAGCAGAGCAAATTATTAAAAACAAAGCATTGGCAAGGAATAAAGATGGAAGAGGGGTATTGTCTATTGTCTGAAAAAGTAAGGGACTATATGAATAATTATACCGCTAAAATGTTGATCACACTGATTGAGAGTAATGTGCAGATCTGAAAACAATTCAATAAGTATGCATTTATTTATTTGCCTTTGTTTACTGTGGAAGTCTAACTGTGCATGTAACCCCTTTTCAACCGAGACCAAGGGAGAAAAGCTCCATTAACAATTGTGTGCAGTTACTAGATTTATAAATAACATAAAATACAATGTTAAAAAAGGAAAAATAATGTTACAAAGAATGTATAGGTTGTTGTTGTGTCTTTCGGCTTTTCCCGGTTAGGGGTCGCCACAGCAAAACTCTGGTCCACTAATGACTGGCAGTAGATATTTACATGCCGAGTTGCCGGCCCTGACGCACAACCTTCAATGAAGGTACGCCCATTCACACATGTCTCCACACAGAAGACGCTCTAGCTGAGAATCGAACAGGACAACGTCTTACTGTGAGGCGACAATGCTACCGCAGCACCACCACCGTAGAAGAATATATATGTACAAATAGTTATTTACATAAATAAATAAATAAGCAATCAATAATGTAAAAGAGGGATAGAACAAGAGTTGTGAAATGATTATATAGAATAGAATATATCTAGAGTGCGTCAATTAGCAAGAATAAACAAATTGATTGACATGAGCTAAAAATTTCTGTTTAAAGGGACCTAGATTGCCAAATCTTTTTATCTCAATAGTGAGATAAAACGGTTGGCCTAAAAGGAGACAGGAAATAAGGGTACATTGTACTTTGCACAGCAGGAGATATTGATCATAATATTCAGAAATAAGTGTATGTAGTAGGAAGGCAATAAAAGCGTAGTTATTTTACATATGGGTTCACCATTCCTAGTAATTTAGATGCAGTGATGCACTCCTAGAACTTAGAATTTGACAGAAAGGTGGAGACACATGCTTATGTAATTTGGCTGCTCTACTGCTGCTCAAGGGCAAACTGTTTGAGGAACAAATTTGCTGAACATGACTCGCCAAAGTTCAACTATGCAATCATTGTTCTCTATAAGAAGTCACTGTTGATGTGGTTTATAATTGTGTACCAGCAACATTTCCTTTCTTTTGTGAAAATTTTCCCTTCTTTAATTTTGTGCTACTATGGAGTTGTCATTTATAAGTTCTGGGGGATGTGTGGGGACTTTTCTCCCCCATGAGAGGTTTGCAATAATTTTTTCACTAACTTGATTTTTGGCAGATTGTGTTTCAGGGGTTGCTGCCTCAGGAAGTTGTCATCAGAGGACTCATTGCAAATGTATGTGATGTATGTAATTTGCAATTATTTCACATTACAAAATGATTTACTAAAGGGCATGATTATTTTGCTATGAGAATGAATACATTTTCTCTTCCACAGTGTCATTTGATCTAAATAGTTCAATGCTGTATATCACTGTATATGCATTATTTAAATTATCTCACTTAGTGACAATATGATGACCATTTGAAGTGCATTTCTGATATTTCTGTATTATATGCTGCTTGAGTTACATTCTATGCTGTTTTTGTATATGTACATAATATTCTAAGAGGCAGTGATCGTGTCTGATAAAGGTGCTATAAACAGTGAAATTGCAGAAATTAGATCAAGAACAGAAATATATGGATAGCTTAAATTATGGCATTAGGTGTTTAATCTTGTAAACAACATTTCTGTGGTTGCTTTTAACACTGATTTGGGAAAATCAGTCAGTAAATGTTTCAGGATGTTAACGTTATCTCAGGATATTTTCTGAAACTAAGTGATCATTTCATACTCCTATATCACGCTGTAACATTTGTTACTCTAATAATTAGTGAAAGTCTATTAAAAAGTAACATTCTGGTCTACTGGCTTTGATGAATGCTGAATAGTGAAGAAAAGCAGCTTGTATAATGAGAAAATAATTTAGGAGTCTCTCGTCAGTATGTGACAGTCAGCTACTGACCCAAAACAGTCATTCTGTTCAGAGATGAAAGTTCTATATCAGACACAAACATCCTAAACATTATATCATTTTGTTTTATTCCATTCATTTATTTAATCAAAGCAGAAGTATTCATGAAAAATGAAAAAGTAGCTTTGTGTACAGAATAAGCAGCTCTACAATTAAATAAGATTATGTTTTTTATTTCTTTGCTTACATTATTACTTTTAAATGTTAATGGACAAGTGGGTTGACCAAGCAAAATGATTCCATGATTCCAATGAGTTACTTATTAACCAAGTTATTAGTATAACTAAAGGCCTGGAATTTAACTATTTGGTCAACGTTTGGCTTTCTGTTTATATCACATTGTAGGTTGCACATGCAGATAAGAAGGAGGCATCTGTCATGGAGACCCATATATCAGCAATCAAGACAGGAGTGCATGGCCCTACTAATTAAGGTTCTGTGGCCCTACAGCAATGAAAGAAGTGTATGTGGAATTAGGATAGCAATGGAAATTCAGCTTTCTATAATGAATTTAACTCCACATTGGCATTCCAGATCACACATATTAACAGTGGTCTGAAAGAAAATATTTTAGACCTTGCGATTCTCTTGAGAATTTATCAGATGATGAAGATACCTTTGTGATTTCACATATGCAGTTAGTAAACATAGTAGAATACGATGTTACTTGAATTAGTGGAACATTTCTTTGTAAACTGTAAGTAAACTAATTAGCACTGAATGCCATTGAAGGCTTAGGACAGTGCAATTTCATCAAAATACATATTTTCTGGACAGATTTTTAAATAATGACTTCATTCAGTCTGAAAGAGTTAGGCAATAAAATGATGTTAAGCAGAGGCAGATGAAAAGAATGCAGTCAGATGGAAAATAGTTTACTATTTTACAATTCAGAACAGTTTGAACTGACAAACAGGATCAGTAGACAAAGCATGGCAAAAAAGAAATCTGGAAAAAGCAAGAATGTTTGCCTAAAATTACCGGATATGTAGCATCAGGACTAATTATAATTCAGTAGTGAATATGGGAGGAATGAAGTCCCTAACGTCCAAGGTACAGAAGGTTTTGTCTTTTAAAAAATTATTTTGTCATCATTGCATTTCCCTGTCACTTTCAGGCATATCTATGCAGAACTGTTTAACCTCTATTAAGTGTACAGGTTTATGCTTCTGTTTGTACATTTTGGAATGTATTGAGAGTACACTGAAGCCAATGAGTACAAAGCCAGTCACTGCATATAGGAAACAGATCAAAGAGAAGTTATAACATTGGCAAAGTTTTTTTTTTCAGAAATCAGTCATTTTTTTATTCTGCTGTGTTTTCGGATGCTTTGGAAGAGAGGCAACTTATCTTAGCAGGCATCAGGCAAAGGCATAGAACTATTATTGCATGAGATGTTATTGCAGAATCCTCTTATACAAAATGTATGCACCTCTTC
The DNA here is from genome assembly GCF_019279795.1 of Protopterus annectens. Classification (NCBI taxonomy): domain Eukaryota; kingdom Metazoa; phylum Chordata; order Ceratodontiformes; family Protopteridae; genus Protopterus; species Protopterus annectens. The sequence continues at coordinate 250,100,263 of NC_056744.1, forward strand.
TCTTTGTGACATAAACACCCCCCCACACACACACACACACACACATGTGTGGATGCATACATGCATGCGCACACACGCACACACACACACACACACACACACACACACACACACACACACACACACACACACACACACACACACACACACAAGCACAGAAAAATAATCCAGTCTTTGATTTCACATAGACAATATCCCAGGGCAAGAAATGCACTAGAAAATCAAGCACTGTGTCAGCAATGCTAACAACTGTACCACTGTACCTTATTCACTATCCCCCTTTGGACTATATAATAATAATAATAATAATAATAATAAAATGGATTTTTATGTCAAGCTCGCAGTTTTAGTGAGGAAGTGTTACAGATAAAAGTATTTCTAAAACAAAATGACCAACACAGTTGCAGGAAAACAAATACACAAACGTTTTGAGAAAAAAAAAATTTCAGCATTGAGCAAGAGAAAATACACTACAGCAGAAAATACATTACATAATCACATGCAGGTCCAGTGGAAGATAACGGAAAATGAAATAAACAAGTGAAGCAGATGGAAACCTGAGTTGAACATTAAGGATGGTTATCTATAAAACATATGAGCAGAAGAGCAACTAAAATAATTATTAAACACACAAGAAAGTCAATACCTTTAGATGTATGGTGAAGCTGAAGAGTGATTAGGGAAAGATATTGATAAGTTGGAAGTGCACATAAGATATAACAATAATCTTTGAATAAAGATTATGGCATCTGAATGGAGCCCAGGTCACACAGTACCAAAGCATTTGAAGAATAATACAAACACTCAAGAGAGAAAGAACACATCTACAGGGTATACAGTGTATTGGGTTGTGACACCCTGGAAGTATAATAGGTGACAACTGCAGGTTTGCCTCATGCAGGAGTATTCACATGTTCAACAGAATAATGACTTACTGCAAGGCAGACAGGTATTGTATAGCCATAACTGTATATCATTATGGACAGCTGTCATTTATTGCAGGCCATCATATTCATTCAGACTCAAGCTGACTATTTAATAAAAACAAACAACGAGAAATAACCCCTAAAATCAATGACACAAAGGACTTTTCAAGACTCAATACACTGCTCAGGTTTCTTTATATATTCTATAAGCAATTCTTGATGTGAAAAAAAAATGTCATATTGTACTGAAAATGTTGCTGCTGCATTAATTAAACATAGCATTTCAAAAGTTAATGACATATTTAAATAAGTTTCAGTGGGTATTCTATGAGATCTTAATAAGGCATCTCAACCAACAGCAATGCAATAAGATTGTCTGAATTTTACTTAAGTGCGGGGAGTGCCTTCTGTGTGGAGTCTGCATGTCCTCCCCTCGATTGGGTGGGCGTTCAAAAGACATGCGTAAATGGGCATGCCTTTGTTGAAGGTTGAACATTGAGCTGACACCTCGGCATCCATGAAAATCTACTGCCAATCATTAGCGGACCGGAGTTCCGCTGTGGCGACCCCTAACCGGGAAAAGCCGAAAGACAAACAACAACAACAACGTTCAATTTATATGGGCACAGTCATTAATTTTATTTAATTCACATCATTTAATGGTGACACAAATATCAGTCAAATCCTAAATAGTAGGTTTCTTTCATTTTGATATTATTCCTTTCCTCATAGAATGTGGAAAATAAGAGACGCAGGAAGCCAAACAAATACCTAAACATTTTGCATCTAAGTTTTTGCATCTATTGGTCACCTCATACGCCTGCTACCTAATTTTTCTTTACATAAGATTATGCAGTCTTCTAGGAAAACAAGTTTTAGTTTTCTAGCAAAAACAAATATTTATTTTCTTGAAAAATATGTGACTTTGTAAATGGAATATATTGGTAATAGGAGTGAAGCCCCTCTGTGGAGTACAGGATAGTGTTTGTCTACAAGCAAAAGTTAATTGTTTTGTACATATCTTAAGTAACTTAATGAATGTTATTGAATGTTGATATCTGAAAATGGAATTTGTCAATCTTTATCCCAATTTATGAGCTGTGTGGTATGGTATATGTCAGAGCTTCCACTGGATGTTACGGCACATGCCAGAGTTTACACTATGTTGCATGTACATTTCAAAGTTTACGCTGTGTGGTGTGGAACATGTCAGAAAATACACTGTGTGGTATGGTGTATGTCAGAGTTTACACTCAATGTTATGGCATATGTCAGAGTTTACATTATGTTTTATGGGGTTACCTTCAGAGCATCGACAGACCATTTCATTGAAACCCATTTCACTGACAACTAGTACATGCAGGAATTTAAGGCAAATAACAGGGATTTGTCCCCCTCCCCAATGTTGTGCAACCCTGGAGTTAGTATATATAATTAGGGGGGATTTGGGGGGCACAGCCCCCCACCTATTTTTGTATAAATTCTGTACTTTTTGTGTTATTTTCTTCTTTTAAACCAAAATAGGTGGGGGGCTTCACACCCCCACCCCCCTAACTTTATATACTAAGTCCAGGGTCGCACTACACTGGGGAGGTGGACAAATCCCTATTTGCCTTAAATTCCTGCAAGTAGTAGTTGTCAGTGAAATGGTCTGTCAGTGAAATGGGTTTCAATGAAATGGTCTGTCGATGTTCTGAAGGTAACCCGTTGTATGTACATTTCAAAGTTTATGCTGTGTGGTGTGGAACATGTCAGAAACTACACTGTGTGGTATGGTATATGTCAGAGTTTACTGTTTGGTAAGCTGCAGTAAAATACAAACCTTAAGCGACTGGGTAGAACCCATTTCAAAATCCTGACAACTACTGCAGACTACAGCTGTTAAAAGCACTGTTTATCAGCAATACTCCATGCTGTCATATTGAGACAGAAGGAGTGAAATATTCAGAATGATGTTGTTTTCACTGTTCATGCATGCCTGCATAACACTGCTGGAGTGGTTGGATAGTGGGATACAGCAAATAACATAACAAAGACCACATGACAAACAACTTCCTTTCAAACTTACCCTCTGATTCGTAAAGACGGTTTGCAGATTACACATCTTGTGTATTTTTTAAATTGTATAGCTGATTACTATTGTAATTCAATAAAACTAATGAATGTAGTCCCCATGAGCATACTGGTGCATTCCTGCTTCTTTGAGTGGTGTGCAGGAGTACTTGGTACACATTAATGAACCAGGCACTCCCATGGTTCAGAATGGCAGATACCACTGTATAGCCTGTCAGTGTTACACACTGTTGTTAACATGACTATCTATAGTGCAAAAAGCCTTACCAGGTAACTACTGTACCTGCCTGGTAATGAACTCTGCACTGTACGCAGCTACCCTATGAGCTGTCACTGTTTGCCACTATCATGTATGATGCAATTCATAAATGACACAATCATTATACACAAAGGTGGCAATGAGTTTATTACCATAATATGGTAATGAGGGATCCAGTGCCTTGTGAGTTATTACTGAGTCCGCTCACAACATTAAACTATGAAGGCAGGAATCTGTTATTGTTTAATTCCAGGTCTGCCTGCACTGATGGGGACTCCATTGTCAGGAAGGAATTTCCTCAGATGCAATGGAGTCTAAGGGCTTTCTTTTTGCTGTATTTATTTAATAGACACTAATATAATGTTTGGCACAGTATGCTGGTCAACATACTTACAGTACATTGAGTTTGTTATGCAACCTGTCATTTTTGGTCCATAGCCAGGTGTCATTGTGGCAGGCTGGGACTGCAGTCATGTTGTCTTGATGAATGGCACACAGCTTGGGGGAGATTATTAGAGTAATTGTCAGGTGGTTTGAATGCAGTGGAATAAAATTGCATAAGCCCACCTGTATGTTTATGCTCTATTACTTGTTATTGCTTTATGAATCATAGGTTCATACTAGGCTAACTGCCCTTGCGAGCCATTTTAAGCCTAGCAAATTATCCCCTGTGAGATTCAAACCCTATACCTTGTGTTTGTAAGGCAAGCACCTTAACCATTAGGCCACTCTCCCAACCCATTCAGTGGTGCACAGAACTCTATGCTATCACTAATAAGGTTAATGAACAGACCTTCTGTAAGAAGGAGAGTACATGATAAGTGGATGTCAACATACTGTACTGCAATAATAATTTCACCTTTGTGGAAATACACCCTACAAGAATTACTGAGCAAAATGCAAGCTGACCATGTCACTTACAGAACTCACATCTGCCCTATAAACCATGGAGTGTTTTTTGAAGTGGCACTGGAAACAGTTTATAGGTTCATAATTGGTTATGAGGCTATTGACCCAAGCTGTTGTTCATAATGTTGATGATAAGAGGTTAAAAACATGAATGCAGCCCTGCACTGAAAGGCTCAGTCGTATTGAAAACCTCCAACCAAATACCAAAGTATCACAGTGAACTGATCCGGATTATCAAAGGACTGCCTACAGCAGATAACATACATCTGCAAGGCAGATTTCCACAATAGAGACACATGTAGTGGTATAGCAGCTATGATACACAAGGCTAATGTGGGAAAAAGTAGATGGATGCACAAGTACTAGAGTGTCAAAGAAGAGCTGAACAGATTTATGAAAGGCAACGAATAAGCAATGGATGGAGTATCACCTAGGATTCTAAAGTACCAGGTAGGCTTCTGACATCTGTGGTGTCAAAGTTTTATTGCAAATCTCTGATAACAGCTGACGTTTATAGGACAGAAAGAGGATTTCTGTAGTGCCCATACACACATGTATACAGGGCCACCACCAGGCTACCCTACGAATTATAAGTCAGCCAGCCTTACCCTTGCAGGGAGAGGAATGATCAGTTTTACAGGAAGAGGCTGGTGGTGTTGTTCAGTATAACAATCTTTAGGACACTAACCTGCATGTGCTAACAGCTAAACATTCCTATTACAGACACCAAATCCAACTCTAAGACTCAGTGACAACAGAGCATGACAAAGGAAAGCCATGGCTATGCCTCACTTGTAGAATTCAGCAGTCCATATAGCTCTCTCCTGCAAAGGGGATTAATAAGCAAGCTGTGTTAGATAGAAATTGGGGGGAGTCCTTAACCAGTTAGACGAGGTACATCTAGAGCTGTACATATCTATCTATCTATCTATCTATCTATCTATCTATCTATCTATCTATCTAGCTGTCTATTTGTGTGTCTAAATAAACAGATAGATATGTGTGCATTTGTGTGTGTCTATATATATATATATATATATATATATATATATATATATATATATATATATATATATATATATATATACATATATACATATATACATACATACATGCACAGCTATATGTATCTTTATTTGTTTAGTTTATCTTTGTTTACCGAAGTAGACCAACTGGGTAGTTAACCCATTTTCAGAGGATGCCCAGGGGGGAAAAGTCCCAAGTTACATACAATTCACTACCTGTTCAAAATACAGACATTTAAAATCACAGTTATAGTAAAACATAGAAAATCATAGAAGAGAGTAGTCATAGGTTACAATACTAACATCAGTTGTATATTCAAAGGAAAATTTGCACTAGGTACATAGTATAAGAGCAATAGAGTTATATACAGATTGGTTCAAAATTTGAGTTATCAGTCAATATGTTATATATATATATATATATATATTTATGCTAGATGCTAAGGTTGAAAAGTAGTCATGGATATTTAAAAGGTAGAATGTATTATGTATAAACAGTTGAAAGTAAAACTAGTCACTAGTCACAACTCTAACTCACCTTCTTCCCCTGCCAACCACATCAACAAAAACCTCTTTTCCTTCCATCCTGTTTCCACTGCTTACATCAAATCACTACTGCTCAAACTCAAACCCTGCTCTCCCTCCTCTGATAACCTCCCACCCCACTTCCTAAAACTAGCTGCTGAATCCATAGCCTTCTCCATATCCCTATTAATCAATAGATCTAGCCAAGAAGCTACAGTCCCTGACATTTGGCAATCCTTCTTCACCATCTCTCTGCATAAAGGAAGAAATTCTACTGACCCATCCAACTACAAACCCATAGCTATCCTTTTCCCACTATCTAAAATACTTGAAAAATGCATCCACACTCAACTATTAAACTTTCTCCTACAGAAAAAGCTTCTTACTCCCACTCAACATGGCTTTTGGCCATACTACAGCACCACTACTGCCCTCTTATCTTTTACCCACAAGATAGCTGAGGCCAGAGATAACAACCAACTCTTATCCTCCCTTTTCCACGACCAATCCAAAGCCTTTGACACCATCTCCCACCCCATTCTTGTATCTAAACTTACTAACCTCAACCTCTTCCCCTCCTTCACTTCAATGGTTCACCAGTTATCTATCTAACAGGCAACAATCTGTCCGATGGCTCTCTTCCTGCTCCTCCTCACTTCCCATTTCATCTGGCATACCTCAAGGCTCCATCTTGACTCCCCTTCTGTTTAACATCTTCACTAATGATAATCACACATCTTGCAAACTATCCTCTCTTATACAATTATGCTGATGACTCAAGCTCTCATCTCCATTTCCAAAAACATCTCTGATCTCCAGACACAGACTCAAGATGCCTTTCTATCCACTGAAAAATGGCTATCTGATAATCAACTTATCCTAAACCCCCCAAAAAACTAAACTCCTGCTCTACCTCCCTTGTTCTCTCTCCCAACATAAGTCAGCCTTTCACATCACATCCTCCAAGAACACCATCACTGAATGTGAACCACACACTAACCTCTTGGTACCATCATAGATGATGAGCTCAAATTTAACTTACATGTTTTAAAAATCATGAAAAAACTCACCAAAAACTAGATGTCCTATACCAAAATAGAAAATTCCTTACTCCCAATGCTAGACTCCCTCTGACTCAGGCTCTACTCATCCCCTCCCTCCTCTACGCTGCCCCAATCCTTACCAACTTCCAAACCGCAACCTTGTCCAAACTCCAACAAACCTACCACAAGGTAGCTAGATTTGCCACCAACTCACATCACGACTCTCACCACTTCCATTCACTCAGCTCTCTCGAATGGTTAGAATTCCCTCAACAACTCCTACTATCTCAGTTGCAAATCTTACATGGTATAGTATACAAACCATTGACCTGCTCAGCCTTCTCCTCGCTGGTGTCTTATTATACCCCTACACATACTCTACGCACCTCCAACCAATTACTCTTGAACATCTACCACCCCAATAAACCTGCTGACCAAACTACTCTACAAATCCACCATAGCCCAAGCTTGGAACAAACTCCCCACTCCAAACACTTCAAAAATAAACTAAAACTCTAGCTTCTTAACTCTAAGACTTGTCCTTGTCATGCCCCTACCTAATCCACTACGCTACTATATTTCATCTCCCCCTCTCCACTGACTCCCATCTACTTATCCCCCATATTTCTATTTTTTATTTTTCTGTATTCTCTGTATCCTCTATCTATTTGCTGTATTCTCTGTAACTTATGTATAATATGTATAATGTTTCTCTATTCGGGCATGTGACTACTACTGTAATTTAGTCTATATTGAAACTCTGTATGTGCTAATAACATTTGTAATGTAAATGTCTCTGTTGGAGCTTTTCTTCTTGGGTCTCCACTGAACATGGACTACTAGCCCAGCTGGACTAACCCGGTTAACAAATGTCAAATAAATAAAATAAATAAATATTATTATTATTAGGGGTATAATTATAAAACTGTGTCACTGTATATAAGAAGGAAAATAAATCAATGACAGTAGGATTAAGAGACAGTAAGAGTAGTAGTGTAGTATCTAGTTATGGAAAGAGACAGGTGGGAATTATGTGCGAGTGTGTAGTTAAGTGGCTACAAGTAACGGTCCTTTCTACATCATTTTCATCTATGGCATGAGCGACAAAGGCAAGACTGAAGTCATTATATGTGGACATCTGAGGCTAAATAAACAACCAGCATGTTATGGGATGTAGAACGTAATCAGGAAACCCAGATGCCTTAATGTCAAAAGGTGATATGTTAGGCAGAAGACTTGCCAAACGCACATATAAGGAAGGAATTAGGAAAAGGTAGAATGTGTGCTCTTATGAGTTTTTCAACTTAATGTTTTTATTTGATAAACCACCTTCAAACAAATACTGAAAAATCACCTCAACTCTCCCTCGCTATGTACCTACTCTATAATGTAACATCCTCCTTCTCATTGTATGATAACTAAACTCATGTGCTTTTTGCTATTGCTGACTGATAATATTTTCTCCATAATTATTATTTTTTTATCACTTGCTAATACTGGTACAATAATGCTGAGTGATATATATCTGTTTGATTGAATTCATCTGGCAACCGAAGAATTCCAGCTTTTATCATCGGTTCATAGATTAATACTAAACTAACTGTCATTGCGAGCCATTTTAAGCCTAGCCAATTATTCCTTGTGAGGCTCAAACCCTGCACTTTGTGTTTGCAAGACAAACACCTTAACCATTATGCCACCCACCCAACCATTCTGGATATATTACTGTAATCACTATGTTTAACACTGTATCTACTTTTGTACCAATTAATGTTTAATATTTTCTGTATCTATGTTCTTGTCAGAGCATTTCTCCCTGGGCCTCAATTGAAAATGGGCTCTTTTATGCCCAGTGGACTTTGCTGGATAACAAATGCAATAAATAAATAAATAAATATGTTAAGATAGGTTAATAATTCTATAGTTTTCATAAAAGGCATGTGAAATCTCCATATATCTGTATTTGGGGAAAAAACTGCAAGAAAGATGCATCCAAGCTAGAGTCTTCACTGTATAATACCTTAAAACTCCTATTGTGAAGACCAATGGGATATATGCAAATGACCTCATTGATGTACCATTGTTTCCGCTACAAGACTTCTAAGTGTCAATGCCTTTTTTTTTTCTTTTTTACTTTTCTAAGTCTTAATGGGTACATTCTGCCATTAATTTTACTTGACTGAATGTACCAAGTCCTTTTCTATGAAATTGAATAATCTTACTTATCAGAATTACAGGTTTTTAGTTCTTAGTATATCTAGATTCTTATTTTGCCATGTAAAATTTGAACAATGACTGGTGTATTCAAATTGCCCTCTTTCAAACTTTCATTGCATATATTAGACATCACTGGAAATAACTTCTCTGATAATTCTCACAAGCATAATCTTATATTAGTGTGAGCCTAGTGCAAATGCTCTGAGGATGCATAATTATGGCTTTTTCAGGTAAATATAGTCTCAGCTACAGAAAAATTGATGGGAGAGGCCTCTGTTACTCTACATGTAAAAAGTATGTTGGGGTATGTCTTTTCTGAAGAACAGTTAAGGACACAAATGCTTATAGTCACTCAATGCTGGTTTAGAACACTTGCTTAAGTGTTAATAAAATCAACACTACAGTGAGATCAGTGAATGTGCCCTGGTATAAGTGCATCACCAATTGTCATATCTGTGGTTATGTGAAAGCATTACATCATGTATATGAATCGAGGAATATGTGTCCCTGTAATTACGCAGAAAGAATCTCACTGTATGTCAGAGAGTATAACATGATGCTACGTATACCCAACATACCTGTAGTCCCCTGCTGGTGTCACTGTGATGATAGAACAACAATTATGTACAATGTGGATATAATTCTGCATTGGAACACATGCCTTACTTAGCCAACAGCATACATTACACTGTCTGATATCCACAGTCCTTGGGGGGGGGGGGGGTCTCACTTCAACTGTGATGGAATAACAGTCGATTGAAATGACAGCAATGGTCTTCAATACAACCTTTCCAAAGGAAATTAAGAATATACACTTATAACATGAAACAACATCTGCACATGAACATAACACATGAGGGTAACAACACTTTTAACAACATATGCACTGACTGTAAGCAGTGATGTCAGGATTTGAACTATATGGCTAACATCACAGGCTAATGAAGGTTTGCTGAAACACAAAGGCAACTATTACTTTATCTGATGATGGTGACACTTCAATGGAAGACATCACCAGTCTGTATTACCTTCATGTTTCCACTAAAAAGTGATATCACAGTAAAAGCACATTGTATAGATATACTTCATATATGTACTTGTACCCTGTTTTGCACAGTAAGAAGAAAAAGAAACACACTCACAAATAACAATCATTCTTGTGTTTGAATTCCCTTCCTATGGTGCTACCAAAATCTACAAACAAGTGTATTATACACATGCACCACAAGAGAAGTTTGACTGCATGTGAGCCACGAGTCTATACTATAATGTTGACATGTTAAAATGTCGACTCTGACTTGTTCGACATGAAAATGTTGAACTACTAGATTACCGAACAGCCAAATCACCGATTTCTTTCAGTTGGAAAGAAATCAGTTGGCCAAACACCAACACCACACAAAAATAAACATATGTGCCCCCTACACCACCCACAACTAAATATTCTAACTCCAAGATCGCACTACAGTCAGGGAAAGGGCAGGTGTAAGAGAACGGCCAACCGCTTTCTTTCCGTTAGAAAAAAATTGGTGATTTGGCCATTCAGTAATCTTGTAGCTCGACATTTTCATGTCGAACAAGTCAGAGTCAACATTTTAACATGTGGATATAATAATGTAGACCCATAAGCCACCCTGCATCTTTGATAAGATGACATACAGTAAGCTTTGTCATGCAAAGGAGATGTGTGTGCAAAAATTACTTCTACAGCTGTATGTAATTCTAAATGTTGTCAATACTAAGAGGTGTAAGACACCTTTTCATCCTTTTGTATTCTCCCACACACACACACACACACACACACACACACACGCACACACACACACACACACACACACACACACACACACACACACACACACATACACACACACAATCAGAAGTGTCTCACTGCTGTATTCATACTCTCTACATATTGCCTGATGCAGGTTACAAACAAGTGTATTATATGCACACGCCACAGTAGAAGTCTTTTATACATTGAGCCAAAGTACATCTATGAAAGGATGACATAAGCTTTGTCATGCAAAGGAGATGTGTGTGCAAAAATGACGTCTACAGCTGTATGCAATTCTAAATGTTGTCAATACTAAGAGGTGTAAGACACCTTTTCATCCTTTTGTATTCACACAGACACACACACACACACACACACACACACACACACACACACACACACACACACACACACACACACACACACACACACACGCACACGCACACACACAAAATCAGAAGTGTCTCACTGCTGTATTCAAACTCCCTTTCTATTGGCTGATGCAAGCTACAAAAGTGTATTATATACACACACACACCAAAGGAGAAGTCTAATTACATGGAGCCATACTGCATCTTTGAAAGGATGCAATGAGCTGTGCCATGCAAAGGAGTTGTGTGACCACAAATGAGTTCTTTAGCTATGTACAATTCTAAATGTTGTCAGTACTAAAAGGAGTAAGATATGCTTCCATCCATTTGCATTCATGCACACATAGTCAGGAGAGTCTCACTGCTGTATCTAAATTTGCTACCTATTGACTGACACAATTTACAAACAGGTTTATTATACGCATGCACCATAGGAGCAGTGTGAGAATGCATTCTTGAAATGAAATGATGACCTCATCAGTTTGTTGCAGACAGCAAGCATTTGTGTTTGTGGACAGAGTGAAAAGAAGATGTGGGATTGATCTGACCATGTAAATGCTTCTCTTGATTGGACATCAAATGGATACACCTATTGAATTATTCCTCCAGAGATGCAATGGATCCAGCATCACATAGACAAGTTGATTGCTGAGAGGTTAGAACCCCTAATAATTTATTTTTGCAATTTAGAGGATACAGTACTTGGCTCAAGCACCAATTTATAGAGAATGACATTAGCATTGTGTTGCTGAGAAAATGATGTTGGAAGAAGGGTCTGACATTGATGTGGATTCACCCTGCAAGCTACAATTTTATTTAGAAGAGCAGTAGTTAAGGGCATATTTACACAATTTCATATACATGCACGCAAGTTAACTGCTGTGAAATTAGAACACCCTAGCCATCCAGGCATGCAAGCTAGAGGCCTCAGTACTTAACAGAAGTGCCACCGCAGGTCTGACATTTATAGTGTGAGATTGCACTTTACAGAGGATGACATCAATGTGGTGCTGCAGAGAAGATGATGTTGGGAGAAAGGTCTAGCACTTATATGGGCATACTCTGCAGTGTAAAATTAATGCCAGGCTACTACTGTACTGTGGACAGCAGTAGTTAATGTCATGTTTACACAACTGCACACGCACATCCAAGTTGAGTGCTGGGAAATTAGAACCCCTTATCTATCTACCTATGCAATCTTGTGGAAACAGTACTTAATGCAACTGCCAGTGCAGATGTCTGACACTCATAGTGTGAGAGTGCACTTTACAGAGGATGACATCAATGTGGTGTTGCAGAGAGGATGACGTTGGTAGAAGAGTCTGACACTGATTTGGGCTTACCTTGCAGTGCAAAATTAGTTTCAGGCTACTTCTTTATTGTGGGCAGCAGTAGATACAGTCATATTTACATGAGTCTCTATAGATACACACACATAGACACACACAAGTGGGTTGACTGCTATTAGATTAGAACATCATACCTATATATTGACACAGTACATAATGCAAGTGCCATTGCAGACATCTGTCTTTTACACAGTGAAGATGCAGTTTAGATAGGATTAGCATCTTATTCTGTGTCAAAGAAGATATTGTGATGTTGAAGGTTTTCTCCAAATCCATATTTTTTGATATGATGGAGTAAGTGCAATGTTATCAGTAATAATATCTAATAATAATAATAATAATATGTAATATATATATATATATATATATATATATATATATATATATATATATATGGGTCTACTTTATTTGCCCGAACTTTCATTTGCCCGACACCCATTTGCCCGAGACCAAATGACCGAAATTTCATTTGACCGACACTTCATTTGACCGACAAGTATTATTGGCAAGAAAATGGGATATGCCTCCTTCCCCACTGCAGTGCAACCCTGGAGTTAGAATATATAGTTAGGGGGGGGTGAAGCCCCCCAGTTACTTTTGTGTTACTAAGCAATATTAAAGCAAAACTAAACATTATAATAAGAGATTAAGTGGGGGGCTTTGCCCCCCACACCCCCCATTGCGGGGGCTGTGCCCCCCCACCCCCCTAACTATATATTCTAACTCCAGGGTTGCACTGCAGTGGGGAAGGGGGCATAACCAATTTTCTTGCCAATAATACTTGTCGGTCAAATGAAGTGTCGGTCAAATGAATTTTGGGTCATTTGATCTCGGGCAAATGGGTGTCGGGCAAATGAAAGTTTGGGCAAATAAAGTAGACCCATATATATATATATATATATATATATATATATATATATATATATATATATATATATATATATGTGTATATATAAATAATAGTAGTAATAGATATAATAATATCTAGTAATAGTAAGAATAGCTTAAAAAAACTCCTAAAGGAATACATTACTCAACAGTGGCTATGCTCCTGCAATACTCCTGGTTAGTTTGTCATGTCTTCCATCAAATGTTTTCGATTCTGCTATCTTCTTGTCTTACTTCTACCAAATGAAAATACTACAATTTTTTTTTAGTTACATATCTAATGAGTTTCATATTACTGTCTGTAATAAGGCTTAAGAAATGTAATGTTTTCTGTTTTATATTCACCTTTTTGTAAATTGTGATTTTTGGCAATTGTCAAACTTTTTGTATATTGTTTGTAAATCTTTTAAAAAGTTTTGTGATATTTCTGTAATATTGTTATGGAGATTATCTCCCCGAGTCTCCATTGAAAATGGACTACTTGCTAAGCTGGACTCTACACAGATAACAAATGTAAAATAAAATAAAATAAATATAAATAATACACAGATACTGCAGACCTATGCCAGCTATGCTATCATTAATGTAAACTGCTGAACTGGGTGTGACATGTTATGATGCCTGTGCACTGGCCCAACAATCAAGGATCCTCAATCCTCACCACTAATACCAGTAAGGGGTGTCCATATAGAGAAAGGATAATAAATACACACACAGCAAAGTGCAATTTCTCTTAAGAGCACACAGAGATCACAGTCAGTCAGGAGTTAGTTTCTTCCTTTCTCTCCAAGTCCCCAACAACACTCCCCACTGGCACAGCTATAGGGTCCTGATCTCAGCCTAGTGGGCAAGCTAAAACCTCCAGCACCCTCTCTGTCAAACCAGTGCTTCGTGTCCCTGCCCAAGTAGCTGGAACACACACATTTTGAGATACGATTTATATACAACCACACAAACATTTCTGGGGAAGGCTGGCACAGGTTCTCCAGCTGTGCCCCTTTTCTGGTCAGTCTAAAAGGAAGTACCAGCTGCCACCACCCACTAATATTAGCTACTCAAAGGCCCTTCTGAAAGGGTGTCCACTTATTACTGTGCAATATTATTATCCAAATGGTAAGTGTGACTGAACAGTCAAGGCTTACTAGAGTGACTTGGTACAGTATCACTATATACAAGCAATGTACTCTAGAGCTTAATTTAACTCTACATAAAACAGCTACAGTTGACAGGTTTAAAAATATTTAATAATAAATAATAAAAACACAAGACAATACTTCTTACTACACAGTGCTAGTCAAGAGTTCAGGGATCACAGAAAATACTTAAAATAACACTGTAGAAAATTTCTGACATCACAGAAAAACAAACTAGTCTAATCTTACCATTTTCTAGCTATATCTAAGAGAAAACACAGTTCTAAATAACTTACATATAGCACAAGGCAGTGCTGGTGATGGATGTTCTCAAGACAAAATGCTCAGAGCTCTCTGATTCTCACTCTTAAAACTGATAACGCAGAGCTGCTTCACATGACTTCATTCTTCACACTTCTCTGGTGTTCCCAGTCTAACATAAACTATATTTACATTTGTTACACCTGGTCAGAAAACAGAGCAATAAAGGAAATTTATATATGCAAATTCTATCCATTAACTCTTGTCTTAAAACAATAGGCAGGATGCCTCTCTCTAGACACATCAGCTCCAAATTTTGACATCATAGACAATCATAAAATGCTTGACTTAGCTTTCTTACAGCAGAGTACACTGTTGTTACATTTTACAGTTCAATATCCAATGCAGTCTTTTCACATTTAAGAGAACAAGCCTGTGGCTTGCATTAATATTTACAAATGACAGAATTATCTACAAAATTCTGTCTGACTAAGCTGGCAGCCTTCACCTATCTTCACACATCTCCACCCTAGAGAACTCAAGCTAGCTTTTCAAGTGACCCTTCAGAAATGTTGCTTGAGAGGGTTAGGTCTATCTGAGTACACCTTACCCCATTCCCTGTCTTGAGAGCCCATCTGCATTGGCATTGCTAATCCCACTGCGGTGCTGCACTGACATATCATATGCTTGCAACCCTAGGCTCCATCTTAGCAACTTGGCATTTTGCTAGCTGGCTTTGTTTAAACATGTTAATGGGTTGTGATCTGTCACGACAGTGAATTTTCTTCCATACTGATATGGCTGAAGTTTCTGCAGTGCCCACACTATGGCTAGACATTCCATTTCCACAGCTGCATAGCATTCGTACCTGGGTTAGAGCCTATGACTGAGATAAACCACTGGTTGCTCATTTTCCTCTGAAGAAATCTGGCTAAGTACACCCCCCACCCCATGGTTTGAACATCCACCTGTACAATAAATTATTTGCTGTAATCTGGACTGGCTAGCACAGGGGGTCCTCCCAAAGCTTCTTTAAGCTTCTGGAATGCCTGCTCACATACTGTGGTCCACACTACCTTATCTGGTCTGTTCTTCCTTGTCAGGTCTGTGAGGGGAGCAGCTATGGTACTTTAACTGCAGCTGGACTTTCTGTAGTACCCTGCTGTCCCTAAAAATGCCCTCACCTGCTTTTTGGTAACAGGTGCAGGCCATGCCTGAATGGCTTCTACTTTGGCAGGTTCTGGCCTGATCTTACAACTCCCGAGTCTATGTCCCAGGTAGAAGACCTCTGCCATACCCACCTGATATTTGCTCGGCTTAATGGTCAACCCTGCCCTCTGCATTCTGCCCAGCACCTCCCTGACATGTTGAATGTACTCTTGCCTGGAATGGGTGTAGATGGCAATATCACCTAGGTAAGCAAGGTCAAACCCTCCTGCTCCTACTAGGATATGGGAGGGTGGCCTAATGGTTAAGGTGTTTGCCTTACAAACACAAGGTGCAGGGTTTGAGTCTCACAAGGGGTAATTGGCTAGGCTTAAAAAATGGCTCGCAAGGGCAGTTAGCCTAGTACTAACCTATGAACCTATCTATCAGCCTCTGGAAAGTTGCTGGGGCATTTTTCATCCCAAAGGGCATCTTTGTGAACTCATACAAGCCAAAAGGAGTGTGATGCCCATGCTCTGGCCCAGCAACCAAGGAACCTCAATTCTCACCACAAACACCATTGAGTGGTGTCTCATTTAGGAGGAAAGGATAACAAATACTCACAGTAAAGTGCATTTTCCCTTAAGAGCACACAGAGATCACAGTCAGTCCAGAGCTGGTCGCTTCCTTGCTCTCCAGTTCCCCAATAAGACTCCCCAGTAGCACAGCTATAGGGTGCAGATCTCAGCTTAGTGGACAAGCTAAAACCTCCAGCACCCTCTCTGTCCAACCAGTGCTTTGTGTCCCTGCCCAAGTAGCTGACACACACACGCACACACACACACACACACACACACACACACACACACACACACACACACACACACACTTTGAGAAGAGTTTATAAAACCAAAGACACTCCTGGGGAAGGCTGGCACAGGTTCTCCAGCTGTGCCCCTTTTACCCAGACTATATGGTAGTACCACATGCCACCACCCGCTAATATGTATAAGCTACTAAAAGGCCCTTAAAAGGGTGTCCAATTATTACTGTGTAATATTATTATCCAATTGGTAAGTGTGACTAAACAGTCAAGGCTTATTTGGAGTGACTTGTACAGTAATCACTATAAATATGCAATGTACTCCAGAGCTTAACTTGTCTCTACACAAAACAGCCAGAGTTGAAAGGTTTAAAAATATTTAATAATAAATACTAAACACACAAGACAATACTTCTTACTACACAGTGTTAGTCAAGAGTTCAGAGATCACAGAGAAATACTTAAAATAATTCAGTAGTACAGCTCTGATATCACAGTAAAACACTTAATCTAATCTTTCTAGTTTCTAGCTATTTCTAAGAGAAAACACAAGTCTAAGATAACTTACATATAGAGCAATATTAGTGCTGAGTTGGATGGTCAACACAAAAATGCTTAAAGCTCTCCGATTCTCTCTGTTTTTAAAATCACATTCCTGGTTCCCATTACATCATTCTTCACACTTCCCTGGGTTCCCAGGCTAACATAAACTATATTTACATTCTTAACATCTCATTGTGTTATCTTGCAGCTGGTCACCAAGCAGAGCAATAAAATACATTTACATGTTTAAATCTAGCAATTTAACTCTTGGTTAAAACAATAGAAAGAATGTCTTAACCTAGACTGGCCAACTTTAAAGATCAAGGACAGTCATAAAATGCTTGACTTAGCTTCCTTACAGCAGATTGTACTGTTGTTACATTTGTTTTCAGTTCTACATATAACTCTATTTTTACCATTTAAGACAACAAGCCTGTGATTTACATTAATATTTACAAATGACAGAATTATCGTAAAATTCTATCTAGCTAGGCTGGCAGCCTTCACATTTCTCTGCCCTGGATTACTCAAGCTAGTTTTTTAAGTGACCCTTGGGAAACACTGCTTGAGAGGGTTAGGGCTATCTGAGTATACCTTACCCCGTCCCCTGTCTTGAGAGTCCATCTGCATTGGCATTGCTAATCCCACTGTGGTGCTGCACTGACATATCATATCATATGCTTGCAACCCCAGGCTCCATCTTAGCAACTTGGCATTTTGCTGGCTGGCTCTGTTTAACCACGTTAGGGGGTTGTGATCTGTCATAACAGTGAATTTCCTTCCATACAGATAAGGCTGAAGTTTCTGCAGTGCCCGCACTATGGCTAGACATTCCTTTTCTACAGCTGCATAGCATTCCTCCCTGGGTTGGAGCCTATGACTGAGATAAACCACTGGGTGCTCTTCTCCCTCTGAAGAAATCTGGCTAAGTACAGCCCCCACCCCCATGGTTTGAAGCATCCACCTGCACAACAAATTATTTGCTGTAATCTGGACTGGCTAACACAGGGGGTCTTCCCAAAGCACCTTTTTAGGCTTCTGGAATGCCTGCTTACATGCTGGGTCCACACTACCTTATCTGGTCTGTTCTTCCTTGTCAGGTCTGTGAGGGGAGCAGCTATGGTACTTTAACTGGGGTTGGACTTTCTGTAGTACCCTGCTTTCCCTAAAAATGCCCTCACCTGCTTTTTAGTAATATGTGCAGGCCATGCCTGAATGGCTTCCACTTTGGCAGGTTCTAGCCTTATCTTACCACTCCCCCACTCTATGTCCCAGGTAAGAGACCTCTGTCATACCCAGCTGACAGTTGCTTGGATTAATGGTCAACCCTACCCTCTGTAGTCTGCAGAGCACCTCCCTGACATTCTGAAGGTGCTCTGGCCAGGAATGGCTGTAGATGGCAATATCATCTAGGTAAGCAATGGCAAACCCTCCTGCTCCTGCTAGGATACAATCTACCAGCCTCTGGAAAGTTGCTGGGACATTCTTCATCCCAGAGGGCATCTTTGTGAACTCATACAAGCCAAAAGGAGTCACAAAGGCTGACTTCTCTCTAGCACTGGGAGTCAAGGGCACCTGCCAGTTACCCTTGGTAAGATCAATGGTTGTAAGATACTTAGCCCCACCCAGCTGCTCTAGAGCCTCATCTGTCCTAGGCATGAGGTAAGCATCCAACTCTATGTGACTATTTAATTTCCTGTAGTCCACACAGAACCTGGTGCTGCCATCCTTCTTTGGCACCATCACCACTGGTGAGGCCCAGGGACTGTTGGACTCTTGAATCAACCCTAGTTCCAACATCTCCTGTACCTCCTCCCTCAGCATCTGTTTGAGTCTCTCGGGCACTCTATAAGGGGCCTGCCTAATAGGCCTTTGGGGTCCTGTGTCCACCTGGTGCTGCCCCAGGTTGGTGCACCCTGGTTTCCCAGTGAACATGTCCCCAAATTCCTGCAACACTGCTCAGATTTCTTGAACCTGGGTAGGAGATAGTTGTTGGGACATTGCTACCCCTTCCACTGAGGTGTCTGCCCGAGCCTCACTGAGGAGATCAGTCCCCAGATCTCCCTCAGACTCCTCCTGCAATCCACTGCAAATGCTCAGCACAAGGGCCCCCCTATCATGGTAAGGTTTCATCATGTTAACATGGTACAATTTGTGCCCCTGCCTTCTGCCTAGCAGTTCCACCATGTAGTTAACATCACTTACCTTTCTTACCACCTTGCAGGGTCCCTTCCAAGCTGCTTGTAGCTTGTTGTGTCTGAAAGGAATGAGAACCATTACCTGATGCCCCACAGCATACTCTCTAGCTTGAGCATTCCTGCCATACCACACCTTTTTCTGTTGTTGGGCTTCTGCCAGCTTCTCCTGGGCTAAGCCCATGAGTTCCCTGAGCATTGTCCTGAGGTTTAGGATGTATGCCACAACAGACTCCTTGTGAGATTCGCACTCACTTTCCCACTCATCTCAAATTAAATCTAGAGGTCCCCTCACCCTATGCCCATACAGCAACTCAAAGGGTGAACAAACCTGTGGATTCCTGGGGAACTTCTCTGTAAGCAAACAACAGATGGGGCAAATATTTCTCCCACTCCCTCTTAAGCTGATCTGCAAATGCCCATAGCATGGACTTGATTTTAGAGTTTAACCTCTCAACAAGACCATTAGTCTGGGGATGGTAGGGTGTGGTCTTCATATGCTTCGCCCCACAGGACTCCCACAGACAAGCCAGCAGGTCTGACATGAAATTGGCACCTCTGTCAGTAAGTATTTCTTCTGGGAAACCTACCCTGCTGAAAATCTCTAAAAAAGCATTTGCCACCTTCTCTGCCTCAATGGAGGACAAAGCCACTGCCTTAGGGTATCATGTAGCATAATCCACTACCACTAGGATATACTTTTTCCCTGTGGAACTTGGAGTACTCAGAGGACCCACTATATCCATAGCTACCATCTGAAATGGCTCCTCAATCACAGGCAAAGGCATCAAAGGAGCTCTCACCTTGTCTCCTGCCTTGCCTACCTTTTGTCACTGCAAACAGGTCTTGCAGTACCCTTTCACCTCTCTGGAAATTCCAGGCCAATAGAAGTTCTGCATAATACGTCTCTTTGTATGTTTTATGCCCATATGACCTGCAAAGGGAATATCATGGGATATGGCTACACGCGCCAGATGGTAGGCTTTAGGCACTACCAATTGCTGCAATCTCTTACCTTCTAGCCCTCCCTCAGGGGTCCACTCTCTGTATAGTAACCCTTTGTCCCAGTATAAAGATTCCCCCTTTCCTTGAGAATCAGGTGCCTCCCTAGCTAGCTGCCTCAGACCTTGTGATGTAGGGTCTGAGAGCTGAGCCTGTCTCAACTCTCTCCTTGTAACCCTTCCCAGCTCCCCTTCCCCAGGAAGTCTGTCATCTTCTGACAGTGGTGCCTCACTGTCAGCCTGGGTACTACTACTCACCTCTACATTTGCAGTCACTCTGTCCAAAGGGCCATCAGTACCCACAAGCAGCTGTGGCTCACCTTCAGTCTCACTGCTACAGAGTAGCTCCCTCCCTGAAGTAACCACCTCACCAGTCCTGGCTGTAAGTATGCAGTCTGTCTGGGTCTTCCCCAGGCTACCAGACCCACATGCCTGTCTCATAGCCTGACCATGTGTAACTGCATAAGCACATGGTACTGCCTCATCTAAATCCTTCCCTATCAGGACATCTGCAGGATGGTAGTTCAATACTCCTGTTGTCTCAAGACAACCTACTATTGGCATTTTGTCTTTCCCACTTACTGGCTCCCTCACCTTTTGTTCCCCACCTTGCCTTTGTGGACACCTGTATGCTACATGGCCCCACTGGTTGCATTCAAAACATTTAACCCTAGCTCCTGGATGTGTACCTGGACTAGTGGCTTCCCCTGCTACAGGCAGATTATGTTGGGGAAATCTGTGCTGCCCAACATGGGTTCCTTTAGACCCATGAGCAGTACTGGGGTACCTTTCTGGTGCAAGGCTGCCCTGCTTACCAGGTATAGGTCTCCCTTCTTCCCCAACTCATCTGAAGTAGCACATTGTCTATCAGCAAACCAGACCCTCATGTCCTCAGGCAAAGTGCTAAGGGCTTGTTCCCTCACCAAAATGTCTGCCAGCCCTTGAAAAGTGGTCACCTGACATCCACTCATCCACCTATGGAAATAAGTGCTCAGTTCAGCAACATATTCACACACACTTTCATCTGCCTTACGTCTATGCTCACAAAACTTTTTCCTTTATGTTTCAGGTGTTAGCTTAAACAATTCTAACAAATGCTTTTTAACAGCAGTATAATCAAAACATGCAATGTCAGACATTTTTGACAACACAGTTACAACTTTATCATGGAGTAAAAGCGTCAGGATCCATACCTAGATCCTTTGGTCAACCCCATACTTTTGGCATACCCTCTCAAACATATGAATGAAAGTATCAAAATTACCCCCCTCTTTAAACCGTGGAAGAAATTTACTGACCTGTTGTGCTTCTGGGGTCCAGTTACTCCCTTCCCCGTTACCTCCATGACTCTGGCAAAGAGTCAGAATCTCCATCTCATGCTGCCTCTGCCTCTCCTTTTCCTCATCTTCCAGGCATAACAGTTTCTCATTCTCCTCACTCTCTAGATGCCTCAGTCTCTCATTTGCTTCTATTTCCACATGCCTGGCCTGCAACTCAAGTCTCTTTAGCTCCAGATGGATTTTTAAGTCCTCTGCAGAAAGGTTGAGTTGTCCATTCTCCGAGGGTATTATATCTCCATTACCAGTCTGATTGTCCTCCTGGTTGCTGTTTTCTGATGCAGCTCTAACCAAGGCTGCAATCAGGTCTGTCTTAGTCAGGTTTCCATGCACCAATCCCCTAGCCTGGCACATAATCGCCACCTGGCTCCTTGTTAGCTTTCCATACTCCTCTGCTGACATGCTGCCTGCTCACCCTGACTAACTAAGCTAACAAAAGAAATAAAACAATTGTGATCTGAACTCTGAGTATTCACTGCATGGCTGTTTTAGAGTACAAAACACCTTCAAAGCTCACTGTACACAAGCTACAGGAATTCACTCTACCCACACCACTACAAGCCAATTAATATTTGCTAACCAATTGATATGTGGTGTGGATATCCCACCACTGCCAAACAATTAATATGTGACACCCATGCCCTGCCCCAGCAATCAAGGATCCTCAATCCTCACTACTAACAGCAGTGAGGGGTGTCTCATATAGAAGGAAAGGATAACAAATACACATACAGTAAAGTGCAATTTCCCTTAAGAGCACACAGATATCACAGTCAGTCTGGGGCTGGTTTCTCACTTTCTGTCCAGATCTCCAATAAGAATACCCACTGGCACAGTTATAGGGTCCAGATCTCAGCCTAGTGGGCAAGCTAAAACCTCCAGCACCCTCTCTCTCCAACCAGTGCTTTGTGTCCCTGCCCAAGTAGCTGATACACACTTTGAGATAAGAGTTATATACAACCACATAGACACTCCTGGGGAAGGCTGGCACAAGTTCTCCAGCTGTGCCCCTTTCCTGTCCAGTCTAAAAGGTAGTACCAGCTGCCACTACCCACTAATATCAGCTACTCAAAGGTCCTTCTGAAAGGGTGTCCAATTATTACTGTGCAATATTATTATCTAAATGGTAAGTGTGATTGAACAGTCAAGGCTTATTAGAGTGAATTGGTACAGTATCACTATATACATGCAATGTACTCTAGAGCTTAAATTAACTCTACATAAAACAGCCACAGTTGAAAAATATTTAATAATGAATAATAAAAACACAAGACAATACTTCTTACTACACAGTGCTGATCACACTTTCAGAGATCACAGAGAAATACTTAAAATAATACCGTAGAAAAGTTCTGACATCACAGAAAAACAAACTAGTCTAATCTTCCTATTTCCTAGCTATATCTAAGAGAAAATACCATTCTAAATAACTTACATATAGAGCAAAGCAGTGCTAGTGATGTTGAATGTTCTCAAGACAAAATGTTCTCAGCTCTCTGATTCTCTCTCTTTAAATTGATAACACAGAGCTGCTTCACATGACATAATTCTTCACACTTTTCTGGTGTTCCCAGGCTAACAGAAACTACATTTACATTCTTTACACCTGGTCAGAAACCAGAGCAATAAATGACATTCATACATGCAAATTCTAGCCATTAACTCAGGTCTTAAAACAATAGGCAGTATGCCTCCCTCTAGACATATCGGCTCCAAATTTTGACATCAAAGACAGTCATAAAATGGTTGACTTAGCTTTCATACAGCTGAGTGCACTGTTGTTACATTTTTGCAGTTCAATATCCAATGCAGTCTTTTCACATTTAAGAGAACAAGCCTGTGGCTTACATTAATGTATACAAAGGACAGAATTATCTACAAAATTCTTCCTGGCTAGGCTGGCAGCCTTCACCTATCTTCACACATGTACCTACCTGTCTTGTGTATATGAAACACATGCACTTGTGAAACACAGGATGGACAATGAATCATTCATGGATCATTACGATATGATGATGATATGTAAACCTTAGTGAATGTTACTGATATTAGCAATGGTTTGTGCTCATGTATGTGCAATGTGGCCTGCCAATACCAAGCAATACTTAATGTTCCAATGCAGGAGGGATTAAAAATGATAAGTGATGTGTATCAAGGATGCATGTGGTTGTATATCATTTGTAAGTGTCAGTGCTGCAGTGCAGACTCAACTATAAAGAATGAAGTGTTCAGTTAAGCACACAGATCTCTGCATTTCACATGAGTACATTAAACAAGTTCCATGCAATGAAGTAATATAATCCAGTAGTAATAGTTAATTTTGTACCATATCAATTTCTGAAGTTCAATGCTGAGAAAGGTATTTGTGCGGATGTCAGCAAAATGTTAGCGCATTTGTGATTATACTTTGATGTTTTTAACTCAAGGCTGTGAAGTACCAGTGTGTTCAGTTGTGCTCTACACTGAAATTTACACAAATAAGAATCACAGAGGAAATATTGTAATTCTGATTACAATTACAACATATCTGTTTTATTTCAACATGTTGCAGACATATGCTCCACTTGTTGTATTATACCTTGTTAGCTCCAAAGCTCAGTTTAGAAACAAAGTGTTGTGCTTGTCTTTCTCATATGGATAAGGGCACACTGTGGGTAAACAGAGTTCACTGGTAAAGGAAAAAGTGAAAGACTTTAATTTGGTTTGCCTTCTACATAGGAAACAAGCTTAGTGATGATGCACGCCATCAGCACTCTGGACGGTACTTAGTGGAGAAAGTCCACCTGACAACCTATTTTTTTTTCTGTGGCACAAGGTGTAAACTCTAACAGCTAAATGAAGAAAGCAGAGTTGAAGCAGGGTTTGACTCCAGTATGCATATCATTTTACAAGAGTGTCAGAATGTGATTATTATCATGACTTTAAGAAGAACTAGGAATGACTATTAAGTATGTTGCCTGGAAAGAACGTGTGAGTAATAGCTACTGAAATAATCTTTTATACCTACTACATACAAGACATGCTTTGAGGTAAATCACAAGTTAATTGGGTGTACAATGCAGTGTAAGGCAAACACTGAATACATTTTGCAGTAACATGAAATGCTATTTAGCATCACATACTAATGTTGCTCATTGACAGACCTTGCTCAAATGCTGAGGATGACAGCTGATCAAACAAAAGGGGCTGAGACAGATACATAAGTAACCCATTCACATGAAAAACACTGATAAAAACAGGTAGTAAGAGTTTCATCTAATACTAGATTTGAACCATTGTCAAGATGAAAGTTTACAGACTTAATTATCTCTACACCACACCAAGAAAATCATACTTCACACCTCTCAAAATCACACCTTTGAAGAGACAGTGATGACCTATTCAGCCAATGGAAGATGTAGGTTTTATTCTTCAGCAAAGTAATTGCAGACTGAAAATGCCATCACATGACATTTACATCCATCAGCCTAATGAATAGTCAGTGGTACAAAGGGGTGAGACACAAGGGGTGAAGACAGAGACAGATATACAGACACATATGAAAGGGTGGTGGTATGTGTCATTAATGCATGTCTTTATGGTGTGTCCTCATTATTTATCTGTCATGCTTTGTATCATTAACTGAAGGTTCTGGGGATCAAGAAGCTATAGGTCAGACAAAACCTGATTAAGATATGAGTAAAATAAGGGTTGTTTACTAATTCTTCTGTATGATTATGGATGTGTTTGCAATTTTTTTTACAACAGTATTCAAAATCTGTTAATTAAAGGCTGTAACTGAATAAAAATTAAGCTGTATGTCATGAAACATATCATAGAAGTATAACATCACAGTAAGAAATAATGTGGGATACATCTGGAACTATGTTTGATGCTGCCTTGATGCTATGACCAAAAATCAATCTTCAGACAAGTGATTTATGTCAACAATCCACAGAGGAAGTCGTACTTTCTTGTATCTGGAGCTGTAAAAGTAACTGTGGCCTAGTATAGCCATTATTCTGCCTTTACTCTGTATTTCAGTAGTGATGCATATTTAAGTACCTTTGTCTGAGGATAACCAGACTACTCCAGGTGATGGCAACAAGTGACCAGGTTTTTCCATAGGATGAAAACAGCCATTTACTGTCACTCAGCATTAGTGAGTGATTCCAAACTCTTTGCAAAGGCTGAAGAAAAAAGTGAAGGCTTTTTAATGGGCCATTTCTAACCATGTGTTATGTGCGATTCTATTTTTGACCAGATTAAATGTGTGAAAAAGAGGTTGAGAGGAAAGTGGTGAAATGGGGGGGGGGGGACAGGTAGAGGGGAGGACACAGGGGAAAGAATACAGGAATTTTCATGTAGATAGTTGGAGAGAATCATACTTATCCACATCTCCACAACATAAATGTAGAGGTGTAGCCACCATTTGCTGACTTTGGACTGTCACCACACCAAGGGTAGGTGCCAACAACAGAATAATGTTGTACAGCTAATTGCACCAAATCAAGTGTGTCAAAAAGACACAGAGGTGAAGTAGAGAGCTATGTGTGGGTCTTTATTTTATTGTGGGACAGGTGCCCATTTATATTTATTTATTTATTTATTTATTTCAGTTTGATTACCGGGGAAGTCCACTGGGCCAAGAAGTGCCCATTTTCAGTGGAGGCCCGGGGAGAAAAGCTCCAAGAACAGTATAATACAATATAGGTTACAGAATAAAAGCTACAAGAACAGTATAATACAATGTAGGTTACAGAATGCAAATAAAGGTTACAAAGTAAAAATACATGCAATATAGTTTATAGAAACAAGTAGGGTTAATACATTTGAGAATTGCAGAGAACTTGATGGCAGATTTTTTTTTTTTGAATCAATGCTTACAGTCACTTAAAGTCTGTTAGTTGTGGGTATTTTGAGAACTTAGAATATGTATGAGAGTATAGCGGAGTAGGAGTGCTTAGTTAGGAGTCCCTATGGAGTTTAAGTGGGGTGAAAGCAGGAGCATTTCCATTTGGAGGATAGGTGAAGAAAAAGTTGAGTTTTGAAGGATTCAGTGTTGGGTATAGTCCTAAGTGAAGTAGGCAGAGAGTTCCATTTTTTACCTAGTGAGAAGGAGAGTAAAAGCTGGCCAGCTGGTCATTTCGGTTTCCTAATGGAGATTAGGTTTTGGTTTTCGGATCTCAGTGATCTGTTAGGGATGTATGGAGGAAGGATGTCCTTTAAGGCTGGGCATTTATTAGGGGAGAATATTAGTTTGTGAGCGGTGGTTAGTTGTAGATAGTCTAGATGAATAGGGAGTTCTAACCAGTTCAGAGAACGAAGGCTGTGGCAGTGGTGAGTTGATGTTTTGGATTTGGTGGCAAATTTAGAGATCTTATTATAGCAAGCTTCGAGCTTAGAGGTGTTGGTAGCAGACAAGTTGGTTAGGAGAGGGGCTCCATATAGAAGGGAAGGTAGGAGGAAGGATGTTGCCAGGGTATGCCTAGTGGAGTTTGAAAGGAAGTGATTGTTCCTATATAGCATACCTAGCTTTTGGTGGGTTTTCTTAATGTTATGTTGTATGTGAAGATCAAATTTGAGGTGTTCGTCTATGGTGATGCCAAGGAGTTTTGCAGAGGGGACCACTTCAATGGCAGTGTTAGTTTGGCTGAGAACATTGAATGTGTTTTTGTCCAGACAGGAAACTTTGGAGGGGAGAAAAATTAGTATTTTGGATTTATTAGAGTTGAGAGAAAGGTGGTTTTGGTGTATCCAGTTCTCTGTGGTAGTAAAGGCTAATTTTTTACCTTTTTTTTTTTGACTTCTTTCAAAGAGAAAGGAATGTTGGGGATGGCACTTAGGAATATGAGGCCCAGGAAGTAAGGTTAGTTGAGGAAGGAGGAGCAGATATACAGGACAAGAAAGACACAAAAGATTGAGGGGCACAATGATTGTGGATAGGTAGGGGACATCAGAGTCTCACTCACATCAAGCCTGAGAAGAGTGAGAATCTAGTCCTTAATCTCAGAACTGTCATCACTGTTTCCTGTCTCAGTTTCCTGTGTCAGTGCTCGACATGGCATCATCTTGGCAATATGGCAAAGCACCTTTTTGACACAGATGATTCGGGCACTGAGGTACCTTTCCATTATACCCTCTACCAGCCCTGTCGGCTCTTGGCAGGTGACAAAATCACCACCTCCACTACTACTACTACTACTCCCAGATGGTACTAGCACATTGTGCCTCTCTGAGTTGATTTAACCTCTCTTGATGTACCTCATGGTTTGCTGCAATGTCTTCAGCAGTTATACAACAAAGAAAAAGAGAAGAGACATGAAATCGTGTTGAATAATAGTGTCAGGTGTGTCCTGTATTCTATAGCATCTAATACTGATGGGTCAGTATACTTACACAACTGAGAGATTTCAGCAGTCCTAAAGTCATCCTCCATTTTCTAAGAGGGTCTTTCTTGCACTGTTTCAGGTCAAAACATTTCTTTCCAGTTCATGTAATGCCAGTTACACTGGAGAGAACCCTGGCTAATCTGTTCCAACCATCGGTCTTTTACCGAGGCACAGTATAGTCCCTCCAGGCAGCGGCCTACAGGTGTAGTACTTCATGAAGACTGTCACGTATATCTTGAACTCTTCAATACCCCATTTTTGTGCTCTAAATTCAGCCCCATCATCTCCTCCACCATCCATTCCTGCAGAAGTTAAGCAGCAATTCTAAATCTAAATTGGCACCAACTTCCAATCTCTCATTTAATGGCTAGAGCACAAGCACACACACACGTGCACGCACACACACACACACACACACACACACACACACACACACACACACACACACACACACACACACACACACACACACACACACACACACATAACCATGTCAACTGCATTTGCACAATGGTAAGCACAGAGAGGCATTTGTAAACAAATGTATCCTTGTTTCAGATGGTCAACACTGACAACCTCAATGGCTTGCCTTGTTATCCTTTTTGTTCTGTATGTTAAATAGGATGAATTGGCATATAACCACTATTACTTTTTATAAATGTATGTCAAATGGAAAGGCTTTTATGAGCTGATTAATACAGGTTGCGTTATGCTACATACATTCTTCACTACACATACTGTCCTACAAACAAAGTCGGGTTGCGTGAGGAGAGAAGATGATTTTAACTTGGGTATTCTGCCCATCAAAGATATGCAAGTGCATTTTTACTCCACACATTCAACTGTGTTACATAACTAAATCAGTAATGATATATGCTACTTAACAAAAATGAATTTATCAAAGCATTAATGAGACATGTAGTGCAATAAACATAATTACAGTATCCATTTGTATGCAGTGTCACCTTCCTAATCAAAGAGTTACAAGGAATTGCATTCTGCCATCCTTTGTAAAGTTAAGTTTTATATACATTTGAACCCTGGTGCTCATGTTCTACTTCTAAAGTCAGTGTACTTAAACCTTGTGCCACAGAGATAAAGGTAGATATTCTCTACTCAGTACTGTCCAGAGTGTTGATATCTACACATTGCCGCTAAGCCTATTTATACTATAGAGGGCTGCCCAAATAACATTTTTCACTTTTTTCCTTAAGCAGGAAAGATGGATTGTGTGCTGCTCAGCAGTGAGCAAGTGCACAAGGCAAGAAACAGAAAAACAGCATATGATCTTCTGATGAAAGGAATTCCTACATCTGGAGTAATAATTACCACATTTCCTTCACACTATATGGATTGGTACCCCACAAAAACTGTGTTACGGGACTAAAGTCACTGCATTTACAGCTTCTGCCACAGAAACAGGTATACTAAATGTGTTCATCACTCACTCATTAGAAATGTCGCTCATTGATTGTGATAATGAAGATTACAGAAATGAAATTTACTATTTTCTTCAACTGTGAGCCCTTTTTGCATCCTGCTAAGCAGTACTGAAATCACACAGGCAAAAGATCATATATAAAAATACATATTCCACACAACAAAACACAGGCTGCATTTTTACATCTACTGCAAAACAATCCAGGTATCACGTGGCTTCAAACCCTGCATCATATTTTCTATTTCTTTAAAATAGTTTCATTTAATCCATGTGCTGCAAAGATACTTAGATGTAATGCAGAATTTCTTCTCTTATTGCTGTTCAGAATGCTCTAACAAAGTGCACTGGTGCCACTGTGAAATGCGCTATTAATGTCAAGACAAATACATTTCTCTGTTTGTACATTTGGCAATGGACTATCATTCACTGCTTCGAAACTCTACCAGTCAAAACTGCACTCTGCCAAAATACACACAAATGAGGAAAAAATATATAATAAACAATTGTCAGTATTAACAATGATAGGGTAATACTAATGCAAAAGCAGGACTGTGAAGTCTCCTAGATCTGTATGTGGTATAACCTCATCATATCCTCAGAAAATATGCATTAACTCTGTCAGATGGCACACTCTCTGGAATTCATCCCTCAACTATGTACAGTAACAATACACACTCAGCTGTGTTTCTAATCCCTCTTTGCTGCCAACACAAGACCAGACAAATGTCCCTTTCTCATTTGCTTGAACATGTCTAGATCAGTGTCATACTGACCAATACTTTATGCTAATAGTAGTCCACACCATTTTAATGTTAGGTTGCCAACACTGCTGGCTGTTTCTTCTCTTTATTTTTTAAATATTTTCCCCTACTCTCAGCTTAACTAAAGAAATTCAGTGTCATGGCCATTTATTTTCATCTTTATGTCAATGTGTAATATAGCTAATCAGCATTTCAACACATTTTAAGCAGAGGACAGACAGTGTGCTGTTACTACAAGGATATCACTGTTGTTGAGATGGTTCTCATAGCTGCCAAGGTGCTTACACTTTTTTTTAAGTCTACTCTGCATGAGACAAATAGTTCAGAGAGAAGAGGCACTTCAGTATTGCTTGTTGTTGTAGTCAGAGGAATCACTAACACTTGCAAGCCATTAACAGCAAACTATTGTCATTGCTCCTTCCTGCAGTCCTGGGGCATGTGCATACAGTTGTGTAGCTACTTACACAATGTTTACATCCCTTATACCAAGTGATTGATTCATCACCTCATTTGGGAAGTGGAAGGAGGGGAGACTGATTGCATAGAAACAGACCATTACTGCTAGTTGCTGTGAGGAGATTGTTCTACTAATTACTGTACTATTTCAGAAGGTATGTTTGTCCTCTTTATAACCTGCCTTTATTACCATATTTTGAATGTATTTCAATAGGTAATAAAAAATGACGTGTATGCAATTTTAAAAATTCCACTGCTGGTATACTGCACAATTGTCAGTTTTTGCTGTGCTTTCAGAGTTAGTATGGTTAAATCACAATATTATGCTATCATTTGCTATTGGAATTAGACCAGGTACTGCAAAAAACTGTATTGTGTTTAGCATTCACTTCAAGGGGTTATGCATGTGTTGCTAATGGGGGTGTCAGGTTTCTCAGATGGCCCCTGGTGACCTCCACAGCAGTAGAAAGACCATTGTAAATTGTCTGGGCAGTTAGATTTTGAGTTTTTGCCTAGTTATTAATAACACTGCCATCAAACAGACATCTACACAGCTGCTGTTGTCATTGCAGATGTGTTTTAACAGAATGGATGTAATTGTATTGTATTAATGATTCTTTTTATGGTGATACTACTTAGCTTGTGTGTAGTCCAAAATAAGCATTGTGTGCTTAATTGTTTTTTTGTTGAGGAGTGGTGCACTGATTTGGTTTGAGGAGAATGCTTTCTGTATGTCCTACAATTTTGTCTTTTGTTTCATGTCATACACAGTTATGGCCCCCAGACCATCTATTATACAAAAGACACCATTCAGTGATGCAGAGAATGAGGTCATCATTGAAGCCTTACATTGCCACAGATCCTTCGTGCTTGACAGAGGCAGAGGTGATATGTTGGCCTGTAAAATCACATGGCAGCAGGTGGATGCAGACATAAACACAGTGGGCAGATATGCCAGAAATTATAATGATGTGTGGCACTGTGACACTAATATGATTACAGCCACATGCAGGAGGGCAGCTATGGTAGCTGTAGAACATATGGCTATGGGGGAGTCATGTTATAGAACTAACACTCACTGAAAATGATCATTTCCTGTCCACTGTCAGAGATGCAGACAGCTCAGCAAATGGTTTATGCAGACTCCTTAATGTTGGTGCTGATATGGACAATATGCCAAGTGGGTTCCAAGAAGAAATCCCTGGTCTACTATATATCAAAGCCAGTTAAAAAAACACAAAAAGAACAATTTAGCAAAGCTAAACTTTCTACTTTGTGATCTCTTGTAATAGAGGCAACATGGGATTTACACAAACCACTCTTTAAAGACATTAGGTGCTTCAGCTAAAAGGCAGATCTGAACATCCACAACTTTTTCTTTACTGTCTATTCATAGACAATATCAGGACAAAAAAAAACAGACTCCATTAGCTGTGTATATACATATTTCTGCCTTCTTATAGCATCATCAACACAACATAACTGGAATGTTTGACTATACCCAACTGATATCCATGAACATTAGGGTGACTACAAAATAGCCCAACTAACAAACTAAAATTAGTTAAAATGTCACACAGAAAAAAAAAACAACTGGTTAAAAAACACAAAAAGAAAAATCTAGCAAAGCTAGACTTTTCACTGTGTGATACCTTAAACCTCTTGTAATAGAGGTGGCATGGGATTTATGCAAATCACCCTTTAAGGACATCAGGTGTTCCAGCTAAATGGCAATTCTGAATGCCCATGCCTTTTTATTTTAATTGTCCATAAATAGACTTAAATGAAAAAGTCATGGACATTCAGAATTGCCATTTAGCTGAAACACCTGATGTCCTTTCTGCGTGACCTTTTAATTCATTGTTTTAGTATATATATATATATATATATATATATATATATATATATATATATATATATATATATATATATACTATTAGATTTTCCAAGCGAACTCCATCGACTGCACTGTTGTCGAACACGGAAGTTCGAAAACGGTAATATCGAACACCAAAAGCCAACCTAGAAACAGGTTTTAACATGGGTCAAGATAGAGGAGACGTTTGTAGTTCAGCAATAACACTGAACACCTATCTCAACCCATGTTAAAACCATTCCTAGGTTGGCCTTTGGTGTTTGATATTACCGTTTTTGAACTTCCGTGTTCGACAAAAGTGCAGTAGACAAAGTTCGCTTTGAAAATCTTATAGTAAACTATATATATATATATATAGAGAGAGAGAGAGAGAGAGAGATACCATGTAATTCCATTGTACACATCTTTATGAGTTTCTACTCCTACATCTGAAAACATAAATATGTGCGCCTTACAAGAGAGAAAAGTCCCACAGAGAGATTATGCTGGGAAAAGAATGGCCAGTCTGCTTGATTCTGATATTTATTAAGGGGAAGATAGGCAGAGCATTATTTTCATGTTTGTGTGTCATTTGTATTATAATGCTTATTATCATTCTTTCTAATGCCTTTCCCTTTTTCCAAGGAAATCAGAATTTACATATGAAAGACCACCTTTGGGTGGTAACCACAAACTTACTTAGATGTAAGTCTGAGGAGAAAGTAAAATGTATTGTATTCCTTAAACATCTGAAATTGCTTAACAAGTGTGTGCAAAACCAAGCTAGATCATTTGCACTCACTATTTCTCTTCTTCTTGTGTTTGCTGTTTATTATCACAGGTGATTCTGACAGTAGCAGTGTAGAACTCATACCACCTGATGTCAGAGTATCTGTATCCTCTGATGACCATGGTGATGATATAGAGGAACAGTCAGGGGGTGCAGAGATTTAGTCTGACACTGAGGTTGTGGCTCACATATCTATTGCCTTATTTTGGACACAGGCAATATGCCTACACATACCAGTTTTACTCAGGCATCACATATAGGGCAGGTTGAGGGTGATACCTTTGATTGGGGTATTGTTGTAAGTCCAGTTGCAGAGCTGGTTGAATCTGCCCATAACTGTTGAGAGGGTATGGAACAACACAGGAAGTTTGCGAGAGGTGTTTGAAGGATACCTACTAGCCACCCTTGTCCAGCTGCTGTTGTGTCATTACATGCCACAAGTCATATGTATAAGGCCATCATGAAGGTACAGGCATGTTATAAAAAGCCCTTGGAATTGATTGTGTGAGATATAAATGTGGCATATTCTGACATATGTGACTGCCCTAACTATGTGGGTGACTCATTGCATAGACTGAGTGATACACTGGATCGAGCAGTGTCTGTGATTGAACAGCTGCTGGGGCAGGGGTGGCATCCACGTATTTGTAGAGCTACAACATTCTCTGGTGTTAACCGGCATAGTTTTGCCAGATTGTGCTCCCACAGTGACACTACTTCCATTGCTCCATCAGTGATTGAGGTGTCTCCACTCAGTTGTAGTAGGCCACATGGTTGTGGTCCTCGATGTAGTCATGAAGACAGCTCCTCCAGCAGACATTGCTCATGTTAGGGTAGCACCCTCACTTTGAACTGGTGATGTGAACATGGCAGTGTGACTCCTAACAGAGGCAGTTTGCATGGTCAGGAGTGATGACACCGAACTGGGAACTGCACCATGCATAGTTCAAACCTGTCTGACATGGAAGGACATAGTGCTATCACAGAGCTTCATTGTGTTCATGCAGACACATACTCACACACACTCACACACACACACACACACACACACACACACACACACACACACACACACACACACACACATGCATTTCATAAAAACTGCCCATACTAACCCACACACATGCAAACTAAGAAAACCTTAATGTTGATTGGGATATAGCACCTGTCAGTGGTCCTAAGATATTTCCTAATTTACTGAATGTCCTGTGTTTCTTACTCACACATGCTCACTTCTTTGTTATCAGCCTTTGCCTACTATCCCTCAAAATCATGAGGAAATGATAATGACTGTGCCATGCTTTTTGTTCATTTTTTTATGGTGACTTTCCCAAAGTAGGAGTCATCTTCAGAATTCAAAAAATTCATAAAAATGTCACTAATCCGCCATTCTGTCCTATCGTCTCTGCCCAGTATTGTAAAACTGAAAACATTCCAATATATTTGGATTCCATACTTAATCCTATAGTGCAGAACCCACAATTTCATTTACAAGATTCTTGGATATGTTCTGGAAATATCAGTTTCTTGGAACTGAAACTATGTTCATTTCTATTGATGTTGTTTCATTATACACCTGCATCCTGTGGGATCTGGGTATAGGTTTTCTTCAGTTATATTTATGTAACTGTACCACATTGCATACTAGTCAAATTAATATTTTATATTTATTGTTAGATTTAGTTTTAGCTAATAACATTCCATGTTCCAAAACAACATTTACCAGCAAAAAAGGTGTAGCTATGGGGGGCAGAATGGCCTCCATCTTACCCAATCTGGTAATGACATTGTAGGAAAGCAAGATACTCATTAAGCATCCTCTATATAGTTACGTTTTATCCTATAAATGTTATACAGATGACTTAACTTTTATATGGGATGTCACTTGGGAAGAACTTTTGACTTTTTTAGGTGATATCAATAATAGCACTGAGTTCCTTTAATTTACTGGCAGTGCCAATGGCACTTCAGTGAATTTTTTAGATATACTTATTACTATGGATGTGACACAAAATTTTTTTTAGTCAAATTTTTCAGAAATCTACATTTGTAAATAACTATTTACATTTCCCTAGTATGCATCCCACTTTTACAAAGTGGAACATCATTAGAGGACAATTTATTTGTCTAAGCCGATTAATAAGCAATGATAACATTTTTAGAAGACGCTACTAAGTTGATTAAGTTATTTGAAAATCAAGGTTATTACACAACTAAATTACAAAAAAAATTTCAAAGAAATTAAAAATAAATTGTGTTCTATTTTATCCTGTTATTTTAAAGGGTTATAAGTTTATGGTTATAAAGACACAGGATGAGAAGTTTATAAATTCTCTTGCACTTCCTACATGTAGAGATTTTGTTAACGTTAGGGAGGTTGTTAACAATAATTGGAATATAGTACTGGGCAGTAAAGAATTGTGCAATATTATAGGTGCAAATCTTAATTTTACTTA
The DNA here is from genome assembly GCF_019279795.1 of Protopterus annectens. Taxonomy (NCBI): domain Eukaryota; kingdom Metazoa; phylum Chordata; order Ceratodontiformes; family Protopteridae; genus Protopterus; species Protopterus annectens. The sequence continues at coordinate 250,136,194 of NC_056744.1, forward strand.
TAAAAAAGTGCCAATTAATCTAGTTATTTTAACAAGTATAGATGTAGCCTTAGTAGTAGTTTTAATAGACCAGGTGGTACATATAAATGCTATAGCTGCAAGTTAGGCATGTATATCTTTAATACTAATTCCATAATTATGAAACATTCCAGTAAAATTTTAACTGTAACTAATAGGTATACCTGCAGATTCAAACATGTGGTTTATCTTGCTGTGTGCATCCCTTCTCCGACTTCTTATGTTGGAAAGACTAATAGATCTTTAGCAGAATGTATATACGAGCATGTCTTGGCTATTAAAAATAAGGATTTGAATAATGCATTAGCCAGACATGCTTTATTATGTCATAATTTTAAAAAGTTTGAATCTTTTGTTACTGATAGTTTGTCAGATATCAGTAGGCATGGAGATTTTAGTAATATGCTTGAAAGAAAGGAAACACATTAGCAGATTATGTTAGATGCAGATAAAGTTCCAGGTTTAAATGAAACTATAGATATAAAGTGTTTTTTTAATGTTGTGATTAAGTTTTATAGTTGAATTAATTGTTGGTGTATTTTTGTCAATACACCTATTTTATTTCTTTTATAATATTTATTTATTTACTTATCTTTTTAAAGTAGCGAGGATCTTTAAAGTTATCTTGAGTTTTGATTTGTCAATTTTATCATGTGATTTTAACTGGAAGCATTTAACAGACGGATTTGTGTTTTAAAATACTTTTTGTCTGAGGAGGTTCTATTTGACAATAAAGAAGGAAATCACTCACTGATAACTTCTGTTTCATGGCTGTTTCTGATGTTTTCTATTGGTCTCTGTTTGGCTAAGCATGTTGAGTTTGTTCATTTGGATTTGACTTAGGGTTGCATATATGTCTGATGCACAGAGTAGAAAGCTAAGAGACTCTTTCTCTGTATGTTTATTATACGCATATTTAGTGCAAAATGGGGTTGTAGATGTTTTTGTAAAAATTCATTTCAGAAGGCTTTTTTTTAAATTTAGCATTTGTAAGTCATGCATTCAAACCAGGGATATTGCATTCTTGCTCATTATTCTCCTTGTGAAACTGTTGATATAATTGTGCTATTGACTGCTTTGTGTACAGTGGGTATGTGACTGGCATGATGCCAGTTATTGTGTATGATGCATATCTGTATATATCATTCCTATAAGACAAGAATGTCATTGGTGGACACCTTACACAGGTTCTGACTGAGTACATTTATGACTGAAAGTATGCAGGTAATTTATATTCTTATACATTTGTTTGTATAATACAGGATTCCCACTTATCTTGACATTATTGCAGTTATGATTTGTGTGCTTTGGGTTGTCTCTATCTGATGGTATCCATAAACAGACATTACTTGGGTAAGTACAGTTTGTGTACATCGGATGGCATCACTTTTAATGTTTGCATGTGCTTAGGTTGTTATATGTATTCTTTCTCTGGCTAATGTGTGTGCTATAATTTGCCTCTTAATTGCTGAGTGGGTATGCTAACCTTTCAGTCTTAGGTGGGGAGCATGTGTGCTATCCTTTGCCACTTAGCCAGGGCAGGGGCATACTGTGCACACCTATGTCTGCTCTTTATCTCTGCAGCTGGAGGTTCTACCTCAGAATCCTAGTCTGTGTGCGCTGGAGGGGTTGGTCCTGCCTGTGGTACAGGAATGTGTCATCCTGACCCTTGCTTTCCCTGTTTCAGCTGTTTCCTTAAGATGATATTGTGCAACATGGCACAGACTTTGAGAATTTCTGAGCAGGTGTCTGGGTGGTACTGCAGGGCAGTATGTCAAAACACGATCTGTGATGTTTCTAGTTTGAACATTGCTATCATTGTATCTTTCTTTTGTGGTGTGTATGAATTTCTAATGAGAGTCATGAGCCATGGCTCCAGTACATAACCTGAGTCACCCAATAGATGGCCTTGTGGAACATCACTCATAGCAAACCTTGTGTAAAGAAGTGAGGTGTGTGATATGTGTGAGTCATGGTAACTGCCTGTGTTGCCTGCACAGACATTGAGGATGACCCCACGGGCATTGCAGACAACCTGGCAGTTGATTGAGTGGAACCCCTTCCTGTTGATGTATGTCCTTCCCTGTTCACCAGGTGGTGGTTTTATTTCTATCTGAGTACAGTCTATGGCCCCCAAGACTTCAGGGAAGTGAGATACAGCATGAAATTCTTGCATTGTTCTTCCTCTGTCTTCTGGAGTATGTGGAAAATAGATGTATTCCCTTGCATGTTCTAGCATAGCATTGAGACACTGGTGAAATATTCTGAAATATGAGGCCTGTGACACCCCTAGTATACCCCCTAAGGGTATCTGGAATACTCCAGTAGCTAATACACTTAATGCAACATATACCTTAGTTTCCTTCGGTATATGCTGTCCTTGATTTCTCCTGGGTCTGAGTAAGGTGTGACAGAGGTTGCAGAGTTCCTGTAGTGTTTTTTGATCAACCCTGTATCACTCAACAGTTTCAATATTATGTATTCCATGATATGTTAAATGAGGTCTGACCACCCTTCTTCTGCTTGGATGAGGTCTATCAGCAGCAGCAGCATAGATTCTAGTCATTTGCACTACACAAGCAAGAGGGTAGCAGCATCCCCTAATATTACCTTTTTTTCTAAATGTGATGGTGACCATATTCCATTAGGTTTTGCTGTTCAAGGCAAAGAGCTACAAAATCTCTCCATGGCTACTTTACAGATTCCTAAATGGCTCCACCATCTTGGATTAGTTCATTATGCTTACGTTAGCATACTCTACTCTTTACCTTTGTTTGGTGGCTCTACATGATGTGTAGAGCCCTTTAATGAATGCAAAATGGCATACTATTGTGTGTGCATTGCAATAGCATCTTGGAAATTAGATGTTCATGAGTCCAGCCCACAATCTTGCTTGCTGTGAACCAGTACTGTAGATATTGTATATGTTTCAACTTTTTTTTTTTTTTTATGTTTCAAAAAAACTGATTAACATTTTTACAGTTAAAATGAAGCTAATTATAGGTTTTGGTGTAAAAAAAAAAAATAAATAAATAAATAAATGGACAGGATGACTGTAAACCAGTTTTCATAGAAGTGTCATGCCTTTTTTAGTGCAATGACCATGTACCCATTGTCAATACGTATCCTCAAACTTTGCCTGCTTTCTCAAGGAGGAGAAGCTTTATATTTCCAAGGTAAATTTGAGATTACCCATCTAGTTGTCCAGGTTTACTTTTTAGGAAGATATTGATTTGTGTTGTATAAGCTAAAGAGCAACTTCTTTCCAGAGAAGGAGGAGGTGCTGGCTGAAGAATCTATCGTTACATCAATCTTCTGATGAAAGTTCGGGAGTCTGATTCTAGTCTTAGCTGATATAGAATGTAAAGGACCACCAGCTCTCTAATTGCACAGAAAGTAAGTAGAAGATCATTCATCAAGACTCTATAAGATGCATAGTACAGGGACAGGGCTTTCAGCCTCACCTGGTAAAGAAGATTCTTGAGACCAGAGATATCTTTAGTTAGGATCTTCTGAGCTTTTGCTGAGTTTGTTGATATGCTGTGAGGTACCCACCAAAGGGAGCATTGTACTCTATAATTGGCGTGATCAGTTCTGAACATAGCATCTTTGGACATAAATGAAATGCCTTTGTTTATGAACTGTGCTAAGTAGAAGGATTTCCCAATTACAGTTGCCATGTGATGATGAAAAGGCAGAGAACTAGCTACCCAAGTACAAATGTCCCTGACTATGTTTTTGTTTTATAAGGGAGGGTGCCCTAATCTGTATGTTATAGGTAATGGCTGTTATCAAAATGAAACAATACTATACTTTTTGCATTCAATTTAAGATGATTATATGAACACAAGGTATTAACAAGGATAAACTCTTTCTGAAGGGTACAATTATCTGGCGGTGCTTTGACGTATTCTGTCTTTCAGTCATTTAGCTATCTGTTTTACCACAGAAGGATCTATGTTCAATGCTGATTGTTTCCTTACAATTCTGACATGAGGTATAGAATCAAATGCTTTGGCCAGATTGTTATAAGCTGTGCTAGCAGCATGACCACTGCTGACAGCTCGCATGGCTTTCTCGAAGAAGACAACAAGATTTAACAGGCATGATCCTCTTTTGATTCATATGTTCATTGGTTCATAATTATATACTAGGCTAATGACTACCATGGTCTTTATAAGCCTCTCTGTGCAATCAATTCAGTTGTGTCCCCATGTATCATGAGCATTTATTAAAAGGGAGTATGTTAGAGTGGAAGTTTCTTGAGGTTATGGGCAGGGGGGTATGTTAGTTTGGGCAGTATGGGTCTATATTAGATCAGCAAACGCTTAAAAAAGCGAACACCAATTGATCGACCTTATGTAAGCGAAAGCTTATAATCTCAAACTGTCAGATCAACGATTTTTTTCCTAGGGAAAAAAATTGCTGATCAAAAACACATACACACAACACAAGCACACCAAACAAACAGAAATCCACACACATACACCTAAAATCTGGCACCTAACCCTACACTAAACTATGCACACACCACTAACTATCCACTTACCTTAACCCAAACCCTAACCCTAAGGTCCGTCACTATCGCACACTCACCTCACCCGCTCCCTAACCCTAACTCACCTAAACCTGCCCTAACCCTCACGTCCACACAATCACACACATATCTAACCTGAGCCCTAACCCTAACTCACCTAACCCACTCTAACACTCACATCTACACAATCGCACACTTACCTGAATCTGACCTGTAACTTTCCACCACAGCACTGAAAATACTGAAGCAACAGAAACGGACAACTGAATTCTTTCCCTAGGAAAAAAATTGAGTTTCTGTTGCTTCGATATTTTTAACATTCGCTAAAATAAGGTTGATCAATCAGCGTTCGCTTATTTTAGCATTCACTGATCTAATATAAATCCGGCAGTATTACTTGCCTCTGTCTGTCAGAGATGTTGGGGACAGACCAGACTGGTGGTGAATTTCTGATTTGCCATCCATTAGACAACTTTACACTTAAATATTGTTAGGGATGGACTCTGCTTCACACTGATGGGGAGCCAGTTCCAGAGCATGAGGATCCTCTGAGATACATATCTGTCTAGCCAACATGTCTTATTTATGTAACAAGCAAAATATAAATCAATGGATCAAGCAGTTCTTTTGCTCTTCATTTTGTGGATGTGCAAAAGGTCCAGCAGAGCTGTATCTGAAGATGTATTGTATGTCAGATATAGATCACCTCTTAGTAACCTGTAGGAGACAGGGTATAGAGATGGGGGTTAAGGGAAGTCCATGTAGGACAATGTGTTTATACCCTGGATTCTCCTGGTAAGAAACCTTTGCAAGTGTTCCAACTGTTGCATATGTGTGGTCAGGTACATGCATTAGGGGACATTATACTCAATAATTGGTCTAATAAGGGCCAAATATAAAGTGGCACAATGACTTCCTTGGATCTAGATTCTATGCTCTAGCTTATAAGTTGAGCAACATAGAATGATTTTCATTCTGCCTTGGCAACATGTTGGTCTTCGTCCAGATTACTGTTTACATAGATTTGGGATACATAGTTAGGCTTAAAAAGGCCCTAGTAGTCATTAGTCTGGTGCACCTATGAACCTATCCCCTGCTTATACTTATCAAGGGTATCAGAACTTTTCAGAGATTTGCGATGCATGGCTAGGCTTAAAAAGGCCCTATTGGTCGTTAGTCTAATATACACCTTTGAGCATATGTTCTCAGATCCCTGGCTACTGGGTCAACCCTTAGGGGTGTCTTATCGATAGAGTGATTAGCCTGGATGGCAGTTTTGCCAAAAGGCACAATAATGCATTTCTTGGCATTGAGTTTTAATCCATGAGTTTGGCACCAGTGATTTTTCTGTGTTAGACCTTTTCATAAGCTGTGTCATAGGGTAAAATTTTATGATAGCTCCCAATTTGCAGCCGTCTATTAACTTGGTCAGCCAAAAGCCCCTGACATTAGCCTTTAGCTCTGAGAATTAGACGCCAAGTAGGAGTGGTCCAGTACCCCATTGGTGAGCAGTCTCTTAGCTAATGCGATCTCTCCAACCTGACTTCCTGGGTCCTTGATGAAGCCAAATTATTGTGAGTTAAGCCAGATGAGATTCTTGATTATGATATGCTCCATAGTTTCACAGATCCGACTCATAAGGCTGATCTATAATTTCCAGTTTGTGCAATACAGTCACCCTTGTGGTGAGACATCATCACAGCAATGTGTCAGGGTTTAGAAACATGGCCTGTGGATAAGCTTAGGTTAAACAATTTAAGTAAACATTTGATGAGAGCCTGTTTATCTTGGTTTATTAAGCTAACCCATGGAGGAAGTGTATTTGGTCTTTGATTAAACTTTAAGAACATGTCACTTTGTCATGACTTGAGCATTCTGGATGGAGTATTTGCAAAGGGGTTTTAGGGGTGAAGTTTGTCACAAATATATTTGGTAGTGTATTTCTAATGTCGACTCTAGTCAGAACAGCTAGATTAATGCCTTTATCTATTTGTGCATAGAGCTCCTTATAAAGCTCTTTAGTGAAGTTCACTGCTGTGTTAGGGTCAATGGCGGGAATGGTATGGGCAAATTTAGATGTTGCATCATATAAATATATAAGGTCACCCTTCTGAAGTCTATAAATATGAGGACTGTGGTTACAGGGTGGTATAATGACTCAGAGTGTACAATGTCATGAGTTTATAGCCCGACTTAAGTGGTGTAGCAGAGGCTTGGGGATTTGAATGAACAGGTAGAGGCATTATTTGTGAGAGCCAGATCAAGAATATTTTGAACTCTAGTGAATTTGCTAAGTATTTGATCTAGAAATTTTGTGTGTATCCAAATTCAAAACTCTGGGTACACACTATATTAAGAGTATAGCTGATCATTCAATTACCTCCCTATAGACCTACATATAAAATTATGGAATTGTTGTTTGCAGGACTTTCTTCTAAACCTCCCATGAATGTAACACAATGATCTGGGGATATTGAGATTCTGCAGTGTGGTTGTTTATTGGAAACTGTAATCCTAAAAGTTTAATTTTTGGATCTCGGAGTATCAGTCTAGATGAGTTGTGGTCCCTGACAAATATGGAGATATTATCACAGTTTCCAAAAGGCCTGAATCCATGGCAAACACAAAATTCAGGTATGGAGGTACTGCATTCTTTACATTTAAACCAAGTCTCTGTAACTACACATACATGGATGTGTTCCAAACGCAGGAACACTTCAGGATTGGGCAATGTGTTATTGAGACTTCTGACATTGAAAAGAATCACTTTAATGTGGTCCAATTTAGGGTTAGATGAACTTGCTAAGATACTATATCCATTACACGAACTCTACCTAAAAAGGCACTATGAGAGCAGCAGAGGGTTTTGCCACTCTGTAGATCCCTTGAATGAGAAATGCAGGCCATACCTTGCATAACAAGTAGGACTATTAATCTTTATGTGCCAAGCTGATGCATACTGAATCTCCATGGACACCAGCTACTAAGGCAACTGTTAAAGACAGATATCTTCTGTTTATACTTAAGCATCATTTTTGGTGAAGGAAGGATTCCACTTAAGACCCAGGATTTTACATGCAACTGTCAGATGCATACAAACTTCCAACATGTCTCTCTGTATTTCTCTTAGGGTTTTGTACCCTAGGTCATTCACTGCTCCATTAACTGTAACCATGTAGTCATCATACTTGCCTTGTAATGTGTCACCCAGGCACTTGAAAGGCAAACAACAGTTACTTTGTCATTGACCAGCCTTTTGAGTGAGGAATCTGTATGTCTATCAAATGTGTCACCAATCCGTTGTACATTTTTGTCAAAAGTCAGTTTAGGAATACTTAATTTTGAAAACGTTTGCTGTTGGTGGCTTGCTGATGTATGTGTGCATGAAGAAAGGACTACCAGGCATAGAATTATATTCATTATCATCAGTTATGAAAACAATATGTCTTTGGATCAACAACACCTATACAGCTGGATGGAAAGAATGTTTAGGAAACATTTTATGCATTCTAACTGTAATAGATATACTAATACATATGTTATATTAAATAACAGTTTATTTTGGTTATTAAAGGATTCCATTATAGGGAAAAGTCACCAGACAAGTGATTCTTACTTCATTTTGACTATATTAAATACTTTTAGAAATTGGATATATAGAAATCTGGCTTACAAAACATGGATTTTCCTTATGTTTCCTATAGCATATACTCAAAGTAATACCCCTACTTCAAATTTAGAAAACAATGCTTGCCTTTAAAGACAAGAATCTGTCGTACTGGTTTCAGTTAATGAATGACGAAAAGCTGGACTCAATAGATTACATTTGGAATAAATATAGTCTGGATAAAGATATGTGGTTAGAAAAACAATTTTGTAGACTATATATAGAAGGGGAAATTAAGTCAATGCAACCAATGTTAAGGGATCATGTCCCAAAATTGATTGAATATGTCATATTTTTATTGCTACAAAATTCCTTGGGACATGGTCTCTTGCCCAAATCATATAAAGTGGTAAAGAGGGAAACTAAAACATGTAATGATACATATTGGAACTATTTTACCCAAATCAATAATAGACCACCAAGTGAAGAAGACAAAAAATTATTACTATTATCATATAAACATACTACTTCATCTCTTAGATGGCATTTGTTTACATGGAAGCTTTTACATAGGTCCTTCTTCACCTCTCATAAAACTGAATTGATGTACAAGAAAAAGCAACGTTGTTGTAGATGCAAGAAAGAACTTAAAGCAGATTGGCAACACATGTTCTTTGATTGTACTGTCTTGATTCCTTTTTGGAATAGTAATTCTTTTTTACAAGCATTTTTGGAGATGCATTTATTTTATCTAAATCATTAATTCTTTTTAAAACCACTATTCCCACTTGTGTTAAAACAACAAAATAACAAAATATAACATATTGTGGACTGTATTGACCATCTCCAGAAAAGTGATCACACAAAACTGGAAAAATGAATTTACTCCCTCATTTAAAGAATTTATAAGTTTACCAACTGAAATAACTCATCTAGAAATTATTAAATCAGATTGAGAATAAACAGAATTACCTCTTGCCTCAATGTATGGACAAAATTTAAAGAACTGCTTGACAAGTGAAAATAAAAAAGAAGCATTCTGGAACTGAACAGACACAACAACAAGAATAACTAGAAGGTTGATGGACACTCTTGTAAATTGTTATTTTCTTTGTTTCTGTGTGTTTATAAGATTAGGTTGTTTTTTTCTTTCTTACTTTTAAATGTGTTTGTACATTTCTGATTACAAATTTTGTAATGATTATGTTTTATAAAAATGTAATAAAAACATTTTCAAAAAATAAGATGAGTGATTTCTGCTGAGGCCTGTTCACACAAGTTCTAGGAGAGGTTGGCAAGGAACTACTAGAATAATATTAGTGGCGTAAGTAGAGTGACATGTGGTGTGCTGATGCTCCATTCATAATAGAAGCAAATCAGAACAGCCAGATGAAGATACACATAAGGTAATGCTGCTAAGGGCACAATAAAGCCAATATTCAGTTACAGAAACAAATGATTTATGAGTACTGCTTGAAAAGAAAAATGCAGCCATTACCCATAATTCAGCTACATCTACCATGGTGTTCTGCAGAGTACAGCTGACCATGCAATAAATAGTAATTAAAGAAAACAAAAGAAACAAAGGTACTAAGAAGGAAATATCTCTGGGAGACCCAAATGCACCCAGACACTCGGAAAATTCCAGCAGTTAACCTTCTCTCATAAGAATAGCTACTACATGTTTCAAGATGGCCACATTTATTTTTGTGGTAATAGCTACATAATATGACAAAAAGTCAATAACCTGATGAGTGCAATTTCATTTCTTTAAGGGTGTTAGGGCTTTTTGATGTGATTATTTTGGGTAATTTTGTTACTGTTGAGCTGCAGGCCTTTTATAAAAGGCAGACAAATTTAATTTGAAATGGAATTAAATATTATTTATCAAAAGAGTATGCTCTAACCATCCATAGTTCTCACTCTGCAAATATAAAACATAGGAACCAAGGGAGTTACAAAACTAAGCGCATCCAGCAAAATATCAGGGCATCTGCTTAGCATCGATTTTGAATTCCAAATAGAACATTACTCTTCCCATTTCAATTAGGTATATAGGACACCACTCAGAAGAAAATGACAAAAATGATGGAAACATTTAAGCACATTATCAAACAGATGGTGGTACAGCGGTAGCATTGTTTCCTCACAGCAAGAGGTTCTCCTGTTCGATTCTTGGCTGGAGTGCCTTCTGTGTGGAGTCTGCATGTCCTCCCCGTGGTTGAGTGGCCTGTGAAAGACATGCGTGAATGGGCATGCCTTCGCTGAAGGTTGGGCATCAGGCTGGCACCTTGGCACCATAAAAATCTACTGCCAATCATTAGTGGACCGGAGTTCCACTGTGGTGACCCCTAACCGGGAAAAGCCAAAAAGACAAACAACAACAGCAATCAGATGGTGTCAAATCTGTAGGCTTTAATGAAATGTATTGCATAATTCTATCACACAAGGTTATTTATTTTTGGCTCAAAAATGAGAGATGTAAGATGTATGCTTTCTTTCTTTAAATTACTGTTGCCAATAACATGTTTGTCATATAGTATGGTTTTCTATGTACTAGATTGCTTAAAAATCACAGATGAGAGACATTCAGAAAATTGTCTGTATGGGGTTGAAAGTAGGTAAATACCTCCAAAAGACAAGGAGATCTTGTGCAGGGGTAACTCAGGTCCCAAAACAGGAAACTTCCTCTAAAGTAGGGACATCTGAGAGGTCTAGATGCATCATACTACAACAATTTCTGGCAAAGTATCCTATACACATTTCTACCTTACTATTAAAGAAAACTCATTATTCATGTCTTTGTTGCTATAGGTTAGTGCATGCTTGCTGCAAATTAACATATTCCTTTTATTTGAATGAACCAAAAATGTTTAAGAAGAATAAGGAAATGTGCTGCAAAGATTTTGTTAGTACATCATTTGCATTCAAGTCACACCAGACTTATGACATTAATAAGAACCACCTTAATGTGGACCAGCTTAAGGCTAGAGGAATTTGTTAAGTTGCTATATCCATGAAGCATGAAATGGAAGGATGTTAGTGGCATTATACAAAAATCAGGAAGGTGGTGTTTCTGTCACTGAAGATGTGACTGTTACTTGCCTTATGCTGGGTGGTTAGTCAGATGACAAATTTAAGCAAGTGATGGTTAAAGCAGAACCTATGGATTGTGATACCATTTCTTCGAGTCAAATAATAGATCATCTGGATGACAAGGAAGCCAGATACCTGGAATTGATGCCTAGCGGTCATAATACTCTTTCTGCAGCTCTGACTTCTGTTTGCCAGTCATCAGAGATGGATGTTGCATGAGTTCACTCTCTTCCTTGACCACTTTCCACCCATGCTGACATTGTTTAAGCTAGTTTTGCTGTATCATCATAGGTAATCCCTAGAGTAAGTAAGCTGACAGTAATTTGGATATCATCTAAAAAGTATACTGTTATTAATTGTTTTGAATAAGGGACACAATTATTATATCTCTGTGTATAACATTGACAGATGCAATTGCATTTATACATGTGGGAAATACTTTTTGTGACTTTACCTTAGAGAATTCAGCAATAGCAGAACACATTCTTACATAGTATAATGTTTACTTCACATTTTTGGACAGCAGACATCGATGAGATGGATGTTAAATCATATTTTTGTTCTTATAAACTAAAATCATATTTCTTGTTCTTGTAAAATGGTTCACAATGTTGTTAAAAGGTTAGATAAAAGAAATGTGTAGACTGCAGGGTGAGATATATTGCTGATTTATGGTGCAGCATTTAATTAATGACTCTGATAAAAAAAAGTGTCATCAATATGCTGAGACTGGACATTCTATTAAGAATTGTAAAAAAATGTAGAAAATGTAAAACAGTAGAGCATTTTTTGGTAAAATTGATTTCAAATATTAGCAATTCGGGAACAGGAAAATATGTCTCTTGTCCACATTACAGCTGAGGTTGAGGTTGTTAATAATACCATTACTGTGAACAAACAGTATACTGAAGATGTTAGTAATGATGCAGTAGAGTAAGATGATAGTGATAATATATTTGACACTATTGCTAGTGATAACATGGAGGCTAATCTAAGTGTCAGCATTCACAATACGTCTAATCCAATTTACCTTCATTAGCCTGAATGGCATGCATTCAAGTAATCATATGCTCGACGTACTTCCGCAAAATGTCAGAATGCCGAATTATGGTATACCTGACATGAACACCGAACCTTGACACAACCTACCCCTCTGGGCCTAGGAACAAGTATTAACTTGGGTTTGGAAGGGGCCAAGATTGGTGAATTAGAAAGGATGGTATTCATCATTCCTGTTATTCCGGATGTAGGAAGTTGTGCTATTAGTAAACATGGAAAAATGAAGACATGTTTGGCACATAATTAAAAATACAAAAAAGAGAAAGGTTGATTTTAGTTTTTGATGCTTAAATGTCAATAGAATTATAACTGAGAAAAGACGTTTTTAGTCATCTCTTTTTGTTACACAATTGGCTCTGATAGCTGCTGTTTATTAAATACCTGAAAAATGACAACTGTACAGCAAATGCAAGTTGAAAACTATTTGAATGGGTATATTTTTTGGTCAATTGCAGTGGCATTGCTGTGTTGTATAAAACTCGTTTGCAGTTTTTGGATTATATTATAGTTTGCCCAAGCAGATTAGTCGTTTGTGATTTTAAAATGAATTTGCAACTTTTTCAAATTATTTGTGTCTCTGCTCCTACTAAGATGAGAGAGAGAGGGAACAGCTATTTGAAAAGCTTAAATATTATGTGATGGTCAATTCTCTTATTATATTACTAGACGATTTTAATTGTCACTTAACTCATTAACGCCTAAGTGGTGTGGAATGTTATACATCTAACAGCCTGCACACATGTTGCATTTCAAAGCATTTTCTGAAAAATAAACTTAAACAAGATAACATAAACAAAATTAATGCACATCTTGCATTCTAGAGCATTTTCAGAAAAATAAACTTAAACAGGACAACATAAACAAAAGTAATATTTTGTGAACAAGAAAAGCTATTTCAACTATACAAATTGCAATGCTATCAGTGACAAGTATTCTTTGCAGTGAAAATAGTAAGTGCCTTCATAGTCTTTCAATAAATATTGTAAAATATTATATTGACACAAACCCAAAATTATATATTTTTGCTAAACTTTCACAACAATCTGTCATACCTTGGAAACTGTATAACCTAGACATATATTGTTAGAACATTTTTGTTAAATAGACATATGTTTTCACATGACAATTCCACATGTGAATGTTTACTGAAATATTTACAGAATATGGAAACATGTTTAATTGCATAATTAACATTGAAAAAACACTGAATATTTCTCAATTTTTGCAACTTAAAGTGCAAATTTGAAAGAATGTTTTATTCAACAGCATCAAAGGTTTCAGCTGATGTCATGGAATAGATTGTAATTTACTTGTTTCTTGAAGTATTAAGAACATATGGAAATATTGTTTTCATAATTACTAACAACCTGCAATATATCAGGTGTAGTGTGATATAAATGGACATCAACAACTGCCATAGCATATCATGTCACACCTCTCAGTAACATGTAGGGTTCTCAAACAAAAGAGGATAGGCACCCAAAAGAAAAACCTGTAATCCACACAAAAAAGGTACCTCTGAGCCAAAGATAGTATGAGGTGCTGAATTAAGCCAGTTTATTCAATAAGCACAAATGCAGAAAACACAAACATTAAGGAATTGTCATTAATGCAATTCACAACACATGCATTTTCATCTCTCCACTGCAAGACTTCATCAAATGACCAGTGAAAAAAGTTTATGTTTTCTGTATTTTGCTTAGTTATAAACTTCCGAGGCAACTATCATAGCATATCACGTCACACCTCTCAGTAACATGTAGGGTTCTCAGTTCTGAAAACTAAACACAGATATGACAATATGAATAATAAGTGATGAGCAGCGATTAATTGCACTACTGTGGGACATCCTACAGGACATCTTAGATTAAAAATCTTGGTGTCATTGTGTTAATAACTCCTTGCACTTTTTAATATTGTGTATTATTTGCTAGTAAGTCACTTTGTAAATGAAGCCAGAACCCAAAAAAGGTCTGGATACCATAAAGAGCTATGTATGTGAATGGAAGCATTCACAAAGGTGCTATAGGCTTGAAAGAGATAAGAAAGCACATTGGGAAACCTGGAAAAGATATCCAAAATATGACAAGTTTTAAAATGCAGACAATTGCTGCTTATTCCGTATGAGGGATGCAATTATAAAAGGAGAAACAAATACAGATAAACTATTTTTTTATTTTGCCATTTCTAGGTTGATGTTACAGCACAGACATTTGCTTATGCCATTTACTGATCGTGTTTCTGTTTCATTTTGTATTAGCCCGAACAGAAATGTTGTATTAGAAGTTAGTATTTAAAAAATATACTGTCTGCGTAATACAACATGATCTTTAGATATATGAAGAGACAGTACTATGGGATCAACATTCATCTTTATTTTCTTTAATATGATTCATCCACTTCTTGGTGGATTGACTATAAAAAGAAGTATATAAAATTAATATTGTACCACTGAAAAACATATTTTACAGCATCAGAAGGATGACTAGTATATTGTTGATGACAGCTTTGAAGTTAATTCAATGCAAAATGAAAATATTACTGCAGAAAAAAAATGAATATGTTGCTTTTTAAAGAAAGACGTTATTAGTGGAAATAAGACAGTGATTTCTCCTACTCATTGTAAGGCATTTAAGGCAAAACATTTTCTGATGAATACTTTAAAGGATAGTCATGGGGTTGTATTAAATAAACCCTACATGGATCACTAAAACCATGTGTGTATCTTGCCATGACACGGACATGGTAGCATGTTGATTTGCACTAATTATATGCTTTCAACACACTTATCAGAATGTGTACACATTTACAGCATAAAACTCAATTTATGATCACCTGTCACCTCTGACTGTACCCACCACTCCCCAGGAGGTGTGTCTGGCCCATCTCAGAAGCATAACACCTCTGTCAGTAACATGTACATTACATTTCTCTGAAACAATGCAGAATATTGTAAATTATTTTAATAACACTTGTGATGAAAGTTAATAACCTGTGTCTATGTGAAATATAAATGTCTGCCAAAAATGCATCTGCCAACAGTGAACTGTAAGACGTGCATAAAGACAAAAGTACCATTTTCTACTGGATATATAAATTGCTTTGTGTCATGCTACAAAATCTAAAATGTACTCGAAAAATACAAGCATACTTTAGAAAAATTAGAAGCCTTCTCTGCAAATAAATCAAAATGAACATTAATCTTCTGTTTTGTCCATATACACATGTCTCCTCACCTTCAAGTTCCCTAGCTACATGGTTACCTTTTTATAGTGTAGATTCAGGTTTCTGAGCATGGTGAAAATGTAAATAAGGTGTGAACTCCTTAGAATTGAATGAATACAAAACTTTTGACTTTGTATAGCAGATGTAAATATAGTATATGCTCTTCGACACTGGTAGTTGCAAATGGATTCCAACTGTAAATTATTAGTGGAAGAGAAAAGAAACACAACAGCTATTCAGACTACCTTCTGGCAGTCAGAACTCATACACAACACCTGCAGATCCACAACACCTCCAGACAAGAAACAGTACATTAAAGATATACTGTTACTTGTTCTGACTTCCTGCATGCAAACATTCACCCCAGGATTTAATAAATTCCATGTAGGCACAGTGTATCACCTACACAGAATGTTACCATGTCTGTGTACACTGTTCCCCCTTGGCAGCACACCATGCATATTAATCATGGTACATTGCCAAGGGAGAGCCGTGGAACATGGTTAATAAATCAGTGTAGGGAGTGCAGTGCCAACTGTGTCCGCAGATGAGTAAGATACTCACTGCATTGTCTGACTATATAATGTCAATTATATATTTTATTGTATTGTGTTTATTTGTTTGTTTTTTTTTATTTTAAAAAGGATGTTTGTGTGGTGGGGTGCAGAGTGCAGCAATGCTAAGTGGTACCAAGACACCTGACAAACATCTAAAAATTGAAACTGGATGCAATTAATTATTTATTTAAAGGTCCTCTTTAAGCATAGCTGAGTGGGTTTGCATGCCATGGCAGTGCTTAAAAGGCAGGTGAGAAGTATATGTAAACATGTAGCTGAATTCCACATATCCTTGCAGCTAAATGAATAGTTATGGCCTCATGAGCAGTAGGTGCAGGGTTTGAATACATGCAAGGAAAAATAAACATTTATTTTCAAAATACAAATTATAGCAATTTAATTTAAATTCTGGCTGTTGCACTCCATGAAGCTCTACTAAGACCTTCTAAGCCCTGCTAAGCACCACATAAACACAATAATAGCATAAAATGTTTATGCAATGTTCGGCTCTGCTTAGCTGGTTTGTGCATACCTAGGCACTGTTAAGCATACAGAGCTTTGGGGTTTTTTTCACTGCTCAGCTTACCTGTGCTGGTTTGCGTACTGCTAAGTGATGTGCCTCATTTTTAAATATTGCCAAATGGCGTGTAAGGGCAGGAAAATAAGCTATATTAAGCCCAGTGGTTGGAATACAGCATAATCCATTGGAGTTCTGACTCTGGAAAATACTATGGCAGGCGTTTTTGAGGGTTCAAACTTTCAGGCACAGCGTTGGGGCATCCTGGAGTCCAGGGTCTTGGTTGGAGTCCTTGTGAAAAACCATGATGACTGGCTTCTGCAGGGAGGTTACCAGGGCTCAGAGTGCAAGGCAGATGCCTGGGAATAGCTGGCAAGAGAACTCACCAGTGCAACTTGTATCCCCCACCCAGGTGAGGAATGTCTTCACCACCATGATGACCTGAAGAGACATAAGGGGGATCTCTTGGACACCTGGTCCAATAATTTCTGGCATGGGATGTCCCACATGTATGTAAGTATTTTTACCTTTGTACCACCAATGTCTAATCTGAACGTCTGCTAAATGTGTATGCATAATTGTGTGCTTCTCTCCCAACAGCTGCAGAGGAGAGGGCTCGGAATCTTGAGGTGCATGCCGGGTGCTTGGTCAGGCTGCACCATGAGTGTGGTGAGTATGGATATATTTTCCCAACTGTAGTAAAATAAGCAAGAAAGAGTAAAACATTACCTGCTGTCAAAGGAAAAATATACTTTAAAAATTATCAAAACATGGTAGGTTCAGGTTAAGGCACTTTAATCTTGCAGCAAGCAGACAAAAACATGCTATTACAGAGTTTGTCTAACTAGAAACAGGAAATACTTTCATTTTTATACATTCTCTAACTAGACATGGCCTACCAAACTGATGTAACAGATTACCAGCTTTTTCATCATCATTTGTTGACCATCATTCCCATGAATTTCTGCTGATTTATCAATTTTTGTGAGAAACTTCCTGAGGAAAACAACATGGCCTTGATTACTACCAGTTAGATACATGTGATGTTACCATTCAAGGTACTATGGCTAATTCAAGCACAATGCTAACAGTTCATTTCTCTAATAATCCTTTGTCTACTTTATCTCTAAGCTTCTGCAGCTGCACATGTTCTCATGCTTCGAACAGAGCTGATTGTCTAAAATCATTACAATTACAGAATATAGTATTGTTCATTCATTCGTTCCTGACCTAGCAGATAAGCACCTGCTTCTCAAGTACATTTCCAAAAGGCATAAACATGAATGCTGCTGTGCTAGCAATTACTAGGTCAGAGGGCATCTTGCAAGTTTCAGAAAGCATACTGCAGTTTTCAAAAAGCATCTTTTTCAGTCTCATATGAAACTCAATTTATATAATACAGTGCATGTAAAATAGAATGAAAAGTGTATTAATTCTTTTGATTATTAATTGGCATTAAGCATACACACATTAATACATATTTTTCTAACATTTCCCTCCTGTTAATACTTTTTAATTCTATTTTCAAAAACGAATAAACAGTTTGCTTCTTTTCCTAACCTCTTCCAATTAGGATTTGCAGTTAAGAAAGTCATTCAGTTTAAACTTTTATGAAAGTGTTTCACATTCTAACAGCTCTTCAAATTCAGTTCTTTGATACATAGTCTCAGATACTGATACATCTATGAATTCTTTGATTAATTTCTTCATGCAAGGGATTCCACAACAAACACAAACTCCTATTATGAGTAATCCTACCCCAATGGCAATCAATATGTTCATTAGGATGGAACCCCACCCCCCAAATACATTCTGGAAAAAGTCTGTCAGAGGGTTTGGGCCTGGTTTGGTCATGGCTGACACTTGCTGAATCACCTCGAGATGATCGTTAATCTCATGCTGATGATCAGGAATAAATGCACAGCATTCTTCTTTGATTAAAGCGCACGTCCCACCCCTCGCCGCTAGGGTGAAGTCAAGAGCCATTCAGTTTTGGAGTTCTACAGTTCTCATGGCATTCAGTTCATCAGTTATCATTTCAAGAGCAGAAAAAGTCACATTACTCATTACTTCGAGAAGTTTAGACAGTTTTTGCAGCTCCCAAATCGATTTAACTGCACCATGTGCTGGTAATATACCTGCCCATGATATGACAGCATCACTCAAGTCCATGTGCGCAAGTTTGGTTCCCACATTACGATGGTCTTTCCAGCCTGCTTCAATCTGTCCCACTGGATTCTCAGGTTTCTTAACAGTCTTTTTGGTTACATCTCGGGTATTTCAAATACTTCCCTGAGGCAAAACTGCAGTGTGTCGTATGGCCGGGACCAGGTATCCCAAAAAACAACTGCCAGACCAATTCTCAGGTAACCATTTATATGCTTTTTTACCACACACAAAATAACAGTCCTCTACTTTAGTTGTTACTTTGTTATGAAATTACTGCCCTGCATGAAACATTTTCCTATCTATTACAGATAGTTGTTTAAAAAGTACAGGATTATGTTGTACCTGATCAAGAGTCTTATGCATAGATTTCAAAAATGAGTTATAATGTGTACTACAAGATCCACCCAAATCATTTGCTTTTGTATACCATTTATACCGTACGGTGACATTACACTTGCTCCATCCCACTTGGATGGTATCATTTTTGTAAAAACACACAATTCCTTTTTGTGTTACAGGCAAATACAGTGCTACCTTATCATGTGCTTTTATAGCAACTGTGTCAAAAAACAGATTTTCCCAGGTCTCATTGACCCCTAAGGGGATAGCCACCATCAATAAACCCCCGTATGCTGTTGGTATGGCCGTGCAGACCCAGCAGTTCGAAACATTAAAAGTCTCAGCATACACACATGTAATTGCCTGATAAGTGTTAAAGTTCGGATGCCAGTCTATGTTTGGCTCATTACGTTTAATCAGTCCAACTTTTGTGGCAGGAAAAAGGAGTGGCCACAAAAAAAAGAACAATGTGATTAGCATAGCTATCAAAATGATCATGCAAGTTTTCTGAGGCTGCTGAATGTCTCTGTTCACTCTGTACCTGGCCATTATGTTCTCGTTGTACAACAGTAACAAAGATTTTGTCCAATTCAAAGTTCTTAACCAGTTTACAGTGTGTCAAATGAATCCAGGAAGCTCGCTCCGCAATCTTGACTGCAGTGGGTGTCGGCAGTAGTACCTGGTACAGTCCTTCCCACTTCAGAGAACTCCAGTTCTTTTTCTTCACAATCTTCACCCAGACCCAGGTGCCTGGGGCTACTGGTGCTTCCGATTTCAGTTGCTCTTTATCTGAAACAGAGTTTAACTGCAAAAGTTTGTTATTCAAAAATCATCTCATATACCCTGCAAGTGAACTGTCAGCCTCTTGCTCTGGAGACATGAGAGGTTTCCACTGAGGTGTATAATATGCCCTCCCAAACAAAGTTTCAAAAGGAGCTAATCCCTTTGCATTTGGAACAGTTGTCATGCTCAATAGTGCTAGAGGCAAACAGTGCACACAGTTCTTCTGTGTTTCACTCATCAATTTCCTAAGCTTATTCTTCAACACCCCATTATGCCTCTCAACTAATCTTGCAGATTGGGGGTGGTAGGCGCAGTGATTTTTTAAAGATATTCCGAAATAACGACTAAGTTGTTGCACTGTTTGATTCACGAAATGTGTACCATTATCACTATAAATCTTTTCCGGTATGCCAAATCTGGGTATAATTTCTTTAACAGGGACCTTTGCAACAGTAGCTGCATCTGGATTTTTAGTTGGAAAAGCTTCCACCCATTTGGAAAACATATCTATAATGATAAGGCAATACTTTTTACTCTCACATTTATTCAGTTCTATGAAATCCATACAAATAGTATGAAACGGATATGGTGGTGTAGGGAAACTCCCTTGCTTAGGCTTCAATGCCCCTTGTGCATGATGCTTGTTGCAAACATGGCATGCTGCACAAAATTTTTTTGTGTAGTTTGTAAATCCATATGTTGTGAACACTTGATTCACTAACTGTACCATCCCCCCTGCTGAGACATGGCTCTGCCCATGGCTCAACAAAGCTGCATATCTAAACAAGTTAGATGGCAAAATTGGTTTCTTTTCCTTGGATATGTACATCCCCTTTTCAAAGATTGCTCCTCGTTTTATCCACTTCTGTTTTTCTACATTTGTAGTAAGTGTCTGCATTGTTTTTAACATTTCTAAATCTAAAATCTCAGAGGGTTGTAATTCCTCACTCAAAAGAAAAGCTTCTGAGGCTGAAGCTGTCTGTTTCACAGCTGTATCAGCCCGTGCATTACCTTTCAAAATTCTATCCTGTTGCTTAGTATGAGCTACGCATTTGCAAATAGCTACTTTTTGAGGTAACTGAATAGAGTCTAATAAATATAAAATAAATTGCACATGATTAATTGGTTTACCAGTAGATGTTATCATTCTTCTATTTTTCCACTGCTGTGCAAAAATATGTACAGTAGAAAAAGCATACTGACTGTCAGTATAAATATTCACTTTCTTACCTTCTGCTAAGGTACATGCCCTTGTCAAGGCAATCAACTCTGCTGCGTGTGCAGATAAATTGTGTGGTAAAGATTTTGCTTCTAATGTTTCAGTGTCAGAAACGACTGCATACCCCACTAGGATCTGTCCTGTAGGACCCCTCCTGCACGAGCCGTCCACATAGTATGTCACCTCGGCATCATCCAAGGGAACATCTGTAAGATCTTGTCTCGGTAATCTGTTTTGCTCAGTCTTCTGCAGGCAGCAGTGCAGTTTGCCATCTGCAGGGGTTGGGAGCAAGGTTGATGGATTCAAAGTTGTGCATCGTTCAATTGTCATATGAGGTTGGCTCAACAGTATAGTCATACAGGAAAGATGTCTAGCAGGAGAGAGATATGCTACTTTTTCTTGCATTAAAATAATTGCGACTGCATGAGGCACTCTCAATGTGAGAGGGTGGAATAACACTACTGAGGCCGAAGCCTGCACTGCTATTGCAGCCTCAACTACCGCTTGTACACAGTGGGGTAGGGACCATGCTACTGGGTCTAACTGTGATGAATAGTAAGCTATGGGGCGTTGCTTGTCCCCATGTTGCTGTGTTAACACTGATGTCATATAACCTTGCTTACAGTCTACAGTTTGAAAAAAATTGCTTATGATAGTTCGGTAATCCTAAAACTAAGGATTATGCTATCAGTTGTTTCAGCTTACAGAAAGCTGCTTCTGCTTCTGGTGTCCATTGTAATAAATCCTGTGCTGCCATTGGCCTTTTAAATATCAAATTAGTCAGTGGAGCAGATTCCAAAGCATAATTTGGTATCCAACTCCGACAAAAGTTAGTAGTTCCCAGGAAGGATATAATTTCCTTCTTGGTAGTTGGTCTAGGTGCTTGCAATATTGCTGTTTTTCTATCTTCGTCTAATATTCTACCTTCTTTGAATATTACATATCCCAAGTACTTAACTTGTTTTCTCCATAGTTGTAGTTTGTTCTTGTTTACTTTGTGTCCTTGAGTAGATAAAAACTGTAATAATGCTATGGTGTCCTCTTTACATTCTTGCTGGGTGGGGGCTGCCAGCAGAATGTTGTCTACATAAAGGAAAATCTGACTACCTTTTGGTGGGATAAATCCCACCAGGTTGCTTGCCATTTCTTGTGCAAATATTGTTGGACTTTCACAATATCCCTGTGGTAATCTCGTATATGTATACCGTTTCCCCTGAAATGTAAATGCAAACCAATGTTGGCTGTCAGAGTGTATCGGTATTGAGAAAAATGCATTACTAATATCTACCACAGAAAAATACTTTTATAGGTTCATAGTTTCATAGGTTCATACTAGGCTATCTGCCCTAGGGCATTTATAAGCCTAGCCAGAATGTGTTTGGCTTTCTCCACCCATTTTAAATTTATTTTGCTATGCCCTTTTTCGAGGTTAGTATACTGTGCCTCTGTCTAACAGTGACACAGAAGTGATACCCGGGGTAAACCTACGATCTCCCATCCACTCATCAAGATTCCTCTTGAAGAGAGTCAATGAGGGACTCTGCCTAACCTGGACTGGGATTTTATTCCAGAGTGAAGGGAGCCTCTGGGTTATGAATCTGTCCCTCCAGCATGTCCTATTTATTTCAGTGCTGAGGTTCAAGTCTCTCGAGCGCGTAGCTCGATGGGATTTGGATTTTCTGAGGTGCAGCATGTCCATTAATTCCGGGCTGGACATGGCTTTATACGTGAGGCACAGATTGCCTCTGAACAGGTGATATGCCACTGAGTAGAGCTGGAGTTTCTTTAACCAGGCAGCATATGGCATCTGTTTGTGCCCTTTGATCCTCTTGGTGAGGTACTTTTGGGGTCTTTCCAGTTGCTGCAGGTGTCTGGTAAGGTACAACCCAAAAGGGGCATTGTACTCAATTATGGGCCTGATGAGGGATGAGTAAAGAGGCACGATGACCTCTCCTGATCTAGATGTGAATCCCTTCATGATTAGGTGGGCTATATAAAATGTTTTTCTAACCATTTTGGCCACGTGGTTGTCAAATGAGAGATTGCTATCAACTTTTGCTGAGGCTTTAAATCATTCAGTAAGGTGTGCAGATCTGGCACCGTTGGTGCCCTGGGTATAACTGCATTATTTACAGCTTGTAAATCTTGGACCATATGCCATTCCCCATTCGCTTTCCTGACAGGAAATAAGGGTGTATTACATGGTGAAACGGGAGATTCTATTAAGACTCCTTCCTTAAGTAAGGCTGCTATTATAGGTCTGATCCCTATCTCTGCATCCTTTCTCAAGGGATACTGTCTTTTCTGAGGTCTAAATGCTGACTTTGGCATAATAGTAACTGGTCCTGCTGTTCGTATAAGTCCTACATCTGATTTCCCTGTTGACCAGGGAGTCTCTGGTATGTTTCGCAAGGCTTTTTCCTCTTCTTCCAATAAGAGTAATACTCAGCTATTCTCACTAGCCTGTGAGTGCACAGCTGGGTGTGTCTGTGTTATCCAATTCAATTTCTGTTTCTGTACTCCTTGTTCGGAGAATTCTAATTCTGTCTGCTTTTCCCACCTTGTGACTTTTTCTCCCAAGTCTACCCATTTCAGACTTTTACTCTTAGTTAAACTAACGTGGCAATCGATTAGATTTGTAAAGTGCTAAAAATTCCTGGGGCAATGAACAGCTTACTACACTGTTTCCTTCTGTGTCCAAGTACAAGTTTCGTAACACTAGTCTGTTTGATTGGTTCTGAAACAATTCCTGCTCATATTCTTTATCAGGTCCTGGTCTACTACAGTAATATAGAGTACAATGCAACAAATGCTGTTTGTCAATGTCGAGGGAGGGGGATTTACTGATGGCTACATTCATCAGTTCTTCGGTTACTGCCCCTGGACCAGTTGTAACCAAGTCCTGGCTGTACCAATAATATGTCTCACCCTCCGGTCGCACTGCAAAAGTTTCCATTTGTCGCTGTGCTTCCATAACCTGCATGGTTGGAACTACGGCTATGCCAAATATCTGCATTAAATCTCTACCCAAAAGATTTACTGGGCATTTTGCAGAAACTACAATTTTACTTTTCTGGGTCATTCCTGAAACAGGGTCTGTTATTGTTATGTCATGGGAGAGTGGCTCCCGATACAGCTGTCCATTAGCTGCCTTCACTAGTATATAATCTGGTGATTCTGAATCTTCTGGTAATTTGGAAGGATGTATCAGGGTCCGTGAAGCCCCTGAGTCACACAAAAATTTGACTTCCCTCCCGTCTACCAGAAGCGTCACTTCCGGTTTTGTATCTGCAAAGTAAAGCTCCAGGCTCAATAAGGCTAAGTCCAAAATTTCATTTTCCTCAATGTCTACAAATTCATGTACATCCTCTACCCCTTCTGTCACATCCTCTACCCTTGCTATCATATTTGCACTTGTTCATAGGTTCATAGGCTAGTACTAGGCTAACTGCTCTTGTGAGCCATTTTAAGCCTAGCCAGTTATCCCCTGTGAGATTCAAACCCTGTACCTTGTGTTTGTAAGGCAAACACCTTAACCATTAGGCCACCCTCCCAACCATGTCTTGTCCTGTTTATTTTCATTCAGTGATTCCTGACTATCATATAGCCATTCCTCATCCTCCTTATTTTCTGTAGTCACCTTTTTATTTAGCCTGTAATCCCTTGCTAAATGTCCTTTTTTCCCACATTTAAAACATTCACCTCTTTTCTTTCTTTCTTCAAAATCTTCTGAACGTTTGTCAGATTGTTTATTTCCCTGGGTATTTTTCTTACCCTTTCTCCCAGTTTGTACTACAAATACTTCTGACCCATCTTCTGCTGAAAATACTTGAGTTTTCTTTTTCTTTTTACTACTAAAATATCTTTCTGCATGTCTTGCATATTCAAGTAATGGCTGCAATCTACTCGTACAATGATCTACCATGTGCTTTGTAATAAAGCTGCTAATGGGAGTTATACTACCTTTTAAGAATGCATTCTTTAGCTATTGCTCATATGGGGAATCTTGTGTCTGGTTTTCTGGTATTTGCATTCCGCAGTGGTTATTAAAACACTCTAATAATCTAGCATGATATCTATCAACTGTTTCACCTTCTTGTTGAATGCACTGATTAATGCAAGTCCAATCAGCCCTAGGCTTCCATTTTTCAGAGATTCGGTCTGTCAGACCTTTCACTCTGCCATCCAATTCTGCATTAGTATGTGGGAGTGGTCTAAGCTGTGCATCACGGGGATTCCAGTCACCACTGATCATATGCCAATCTGGACCTACAATTTGTCTAACTACTTTTTCTACTTCTTCTCCATTCAAATGGAAACTTAATCTTATACCCTGTAAGTCTTCTAAAAATTTTTGAAAATTCACTTTCAGATGGGGAATTCCCTCTGTGGCTTTCCGGATATCTTCCGGTGTCCACGGTCTATAAACTAAAAGAGTCAGATCCTGTCCTGCCTGTCCTGCCTGAGGATTTGGTACTTCTATGAGTGGACATATTTCTTTCTCACTCATAGCTTGTGATTTTCTATTTATTTTACATAGTTCAATCTCCCTTCTCAAGTCATGTGTTCGAGACCTTGTCTCGATAGGATCCCTGACAAATAGTTTTGATGCTGTAGAAACAGCTGGGTATAGCGGAGGTGGATCAGCTTGTCCACTCGCTTCATATTCTGGTAAGGGAAGTGGAGGGGGCGAAGGAGGGGCCGTTGCTATTACCAAGTTATTATCTTCTTTGTCTAAGAACATTGTTTTTGAATTTTTAATCTTTTGTTCCCTGCGATTTGCTTCCTCAAGCCACCTATGCGCCTGAGGGACTCCTAATTGTCGTTGCTTTTTTAATTGACTGTTTGCATCTATTTTTAGTTGCCTGACAAGTTTAATAAGTGCAAGTTTATCTAAATTACCATCGAATTTATACTTATCAACCCATTTTGTATAGTACTTAACATTGTCGGCATGCTGTAATTGCATATATTTCGCGTCTTCAGTTAGGGGCGGGTCTCGGGAACTTTTCATGCACTGATTTCCCATTGTTGCCTTAGCTAAGCTGTAAATTGTTACATAACCCTTCTTATCACGTGCTACCATGGTTCTACACCTTTTCACAGTTTATCTAGAATAACTGCCTACCTATTCTGTTTCCCTGATCTATGACAAAACAGTAACCTTTTTTGTCCCTGATCTGCACATGCAAATCTTCCTGACAAAAACAGTTTCTGCAACTAGTCCCTGATCTTAAAACAGAAATAAGGTAGTTCCTCCTTACCTGACCCTCCGTGAGTTGATCCACCGGATCGTTGACTCACCCTCCAATCCCAGATCAGAAACAGTGGTTGGCCTCTTTCGAACGACAATTCAGTCGGAGGTCTTTCAAAACAGAAGAGCCAATTTGGCCTCTTCTCCATACGGATGCATGTCACTGGGCCCAATTCTGACCTAGGCCTAGAGCGAGAGGTACTTTCCGGTCCGAAGGACCAAACTGTCAAAGGAAAAATATACTTTAAAAATTATCAAAACATGGTAGGTTCAGGTTAAGGCACTTTAATCTTGCAGCAAGGAGACAAAAACGTGCTATTACAGAGTTTGTCTAACTAGAAACAGGAAATACTTTCATTTTTATACATTCTCTAACTAGACATGGCCTACCAAACTGACGTAACAGATTACTAGCTTTTTCATCATCATTTGTTGACCATCATTCCCATGAATTTCTGCTGATTTATCAATTTTTGTGAGAAACTTCCTGAGGAAAACAACATGGCCTTGATTACTACCAGTTAGATACATGTTATGTTACCATTCAAGGTACTATGGCTAATTCAAGCACAATGCTAACAGTTCATTTCTCTAATAATCCTTTGTCTACTTTATCTCTAAGCTTCTGCAGCTGCACATGTTCTCATGCTTCGAACAGAGCTGATTGTCTAAAATCATTACATTTACAGAATATAGTATTGTTTATTCATTCGTTCCTGACCTAGCAGATGAGCACCTGCTTCTCAAGTACATTTCCAAAAGGCATAAACATGAATATTGCTGTGCTAGCAATTACTAGGTCAGAGGGCATCTTGCAAGTTTCAGAAAGCATACTGCAGTTTTCAAAAAGCATCTTTTTCAGTCTCATATGAAACTCAATTTATATAATACAGTGCATGTAAAATAGAATGAAAAGCGTATTAATTCTTTTGATTATTAATTGGCATTAAGCATACACACATTAATGCATATTTTTCTAACACCTGCAATAAAGTATGTACATTAACGTTTGTATTGCAATAAATAATGCCAACTGTAGTGCAATAAAAACATGAAACAATACCATTACCTACATTCAAGTATATACAATAAAGTCTGTAGTGCAATAACTGTGGAAGTAAAGCTGTATTGCAAGAACTGAATAATGACAACTGTTATTCAATAAAAACTCAAAACAGTACCAGAAACTGCATGGAAGTATATACAATAAAGTCTGTAATGCAATATGTGTGGAATTAGAGCTGTTTGTCAAGAAACGAATAATGCCAACTGTTTTGTAATAACACATGAACCACTACCAATAACACCAAGGTAAATTGTGTACATCATTTTTTCTTGATTTAACCATGGCATTACAACTGTATGCATTCAGGTTGTAAGTTAAGGTGCTGCAGTCAAACATAACACTGTGATAGCTATAGCATACAAATATAATGGCAGCCAAATGTCTTATTTAACACATACAGTACCGTTCACGGCTGTTTCTAGGCCAATATTGTCCACATAGTGCTCTGTCTTCCACAAACAGCAGGCAAGCAAGGTATATGGTTGAAGTAGCCCACTCCATGATCTGATATTGTTTGTTGACTTCACAGATATTTCAAGTCAATAACAATATATTGTGTATACCTGCACTCTATATAATAATGTATAGATTACCTACTATGTCTGTCATGCTTATACTTCTTGCATGTGGGTTTTTCTGTCACTGCAGTCTAGTATGCAACTGTAGCAGTTTTACCAAGTCATATATTGCTTCCAGGTGAGCCCTAGGTAAATATCAGTCAGTAGTCAGTAGTGAGTCAGTAGCTCACTTTGTTAAATGCTCTGTCTTTAGTACCTTTTGCCATACACAGACCAGGATTTGAATCCAGTGCCATGTAGCACTAAATATTACAGTATCAGTCACATAATGTTTACAGAGTCCCTCTCCACAGGAACTACAAGTAAATGGGTCAGGTAACCCATATAATGAGTAAATAATTGTGTTGAGATGTCACAGACTGTTAAAAGCATTAGCAAGAATGTGAAAGTACAGCATGACATAAAGGAAATAAATATAATAATTCTGAAATATAATGAAATAAATAATGAGTAACCTAATATGGCTGTATCCCTGGAGTGACTTTTCAAAGTTGCTGCAGTCAATTCATACATTCCTACAGATACCCTCTGCAGTCACTGCTATTGGGTTCTATCCCCATGCCTGCCAAGCATTTTTTACAAGGCATGATAGTTGTTTAGGTTCAACACTGCACAAATACATGTCTCTCAAGTATCACTCTGTCACGTAATGTAATTAGTAGTGTATAATCCATCTTTCTCAGGATTACCATTGGCATGATTACCTAAATTGCAAAGTATCACTACATCAGCCCACAGTACTCCTTGGTAGTTATATAGGTCCACCTGATGTGCCACTGTTCGCTGTACCCGCAGATGTTCCTATTTGGCCCATACTGTCCCATGTGAATAGCTTGAGAGGTATGTCTGTGATACAGTATCTATAGGGGATTTGTACATATAAATACAGAACAGATCCATAGAGTAGATAGTAGTACTGTTGTCAAGAAAATAGCCTGCAATGTAACTAATGGACTGTTTTTCTCTCTCTCCCCCCATCCCTTGTCTTCATTTCATTGTTATTGTTATCCATTGGTTATGGTTTATTATTCACATATGTTGTTAAATTACCTGCATGTGGGGCATGTGTATTATTATTATTATTATTATTATTATTATGTATTATAATGGTTGCATATTAAAATATCTTGTTGAATTACCTATTTTGTTGGTCTTATGCTGTAACTGTTACTGGCATGTATTTATGTGTTTAACATGATATGCATTTATAGGTTCATAGGTGTGTACAAGGCTAATGGCCCTGGAGCCTTTACGACCTTAGTTCCCAGTGCCTCTGTCAAGTAAGGCCACTGGAGGTATCCCCGGAGTAAATTTTCAATTTGCCATCCACTCAAGATGTATCTTGAAGAGGGTCAGTGAGGTTCTTTGTTTGACATGTATGGGAAGTCTATCCCATAGCATGGGCAGTCTCTGGGTTATTAACATGTCCCTCCAGCACATTCTGCTGATTGTGGTAATGAAGTTGAAGTCTCTGGAGTGTGTGGTGTGGAGGGACTGGGATTTCTTTAGATGTAGCATTTGTAACAGAGCTGGGTCAGACATAGCTTTGTAAGTCAAGCAGAAATAGCCTCTAAGTAGGCAATATGAGACAGAGAATAGTTGGATTTTTTTTACTCTGTCCATATAGGACAAGTCTTTAAGGCCTAGGATCCTCTTTGTGAGGTACTTTTGCAGCCTCTCCAATTGTTGTAGGTGTCTAGTGAGGTATATGCCAAATGGGACATTGTACTCAATGACTGGCCTAATGAGGGAAGGGTAGAGGGAGACAATGACCTCATTCTTCCTGGATGCAAAACCCTTAGTAATGAGATGTGCCACATAGAAGGACTTTCTGACCACAGTGGCAATGTGGTGGTCAAAAGAGAGGCTGCTGTCAACCTTTGTTCCCAGATATCTTATAATGCCTTCTGTGTTCAGTGGACTACCATCAATGTGGTAATTCATGGGAACCTTTTTTTTCCCCAAAGGGGTTGATGACACAATTTTTGGCATTGAGCTTAAGACAATGGTTCTGGCACCAGTCGTTGGTCTCATTGAGGCATTTTTGTAAGATGTCAACATCACTTGGAGAGTTATTAATGGCTCCCAACTTGTAATCGTCTGTGAACTTTGTCAGCCAGAGTCCCTTCATGTTGGACTGGACTTCTGAGAAGTAGAAACCAAACAGGAGAAGACAAGGACCGATCCCTCTGGGACTCCACTCATGACTGGTCAACAGTCTGACTTGGAGTCAGCTATCAGCTACTTTCACACTGAGGTTCTATCTGTGAGCCAGTTTGTAACCCATCTAGTAATATAGGGCTTGATACCTAGCTTAATAAGTTTTTCAATGATTCCTGAGTGGGGAATGGTATCAATGGCCTTGGTCAGATCAACATAGGCTGTATGAATCACCTTACCTTCATCCACAGCTCTGGTGACTGACTCAAAGAGGTCGACCAAGTTGAACAGGCATGATCTACCCTTCACAAAACCAAACTGTGTCAGATCCAGAGATTGGAGATTCCCTATATCCTTGTTTATTAGGTCCATGATGATGCATTCCATAGCTTCATCATGAAATGTAATTGTGTTATTTCCACTGTTCTGACATACTGTTATTACTACCTATGTTTTGTTCATACCTAACCTATACTTATTGCTATACTTCCATCACCACAGCATGTCAGGGTAGGCCAGTTCCCAGTGATCTGCTTACCTTACCTTAACTGGTTGTGGCACCATGTCCTAGCAAGTTAGGGACCCAGCCCAGTGTATCCCCTCTGCTGCCCCTGCACCACCTGTGGCATTGGATGGAACCACCTCAGGGGATGGGGCCTGGCCTTCCCCTGGGAGCAGTAACGGAGGGGCTGCAGTCATCCAACAGGAACTGCTGGTCATAGTGAGCAGGATCATTCATCAGACCTATGAACATCACATGTGCAGGTTGAGGGCACACTGGACAAAATAGTGGGGCAGGCTGGCCGTGGTGCCCAGCCTCCAGCACAGCCACCTTCGGTCCAGTGAAGGAGCATTGTCAACTACCCATGGGTGGGGATGACAGTCATGCTGCTGTCGTCTGGAGGCACACGTGTCTCCGATTCCACAAAACCCTCACATTCCAAGGTGTTTAACCCCCAAATATGTCACACACTGCCCATGTCTGTTGTCTAGTCTGTCTTATGTGCCTGCTATTGCATCCTAACCTACCCAACTTACCTCCCCAAGCATACCTATGTCCCTTCCCCAATGTTCCACACTCTCCTTTAAAAAAAAAAAAAAAAACAAAAAAAACAAAAATAGGTGCCTGTCCCACAAAAAAAAAAAAAAAAAAAAAAAAAATTACCACATAAATAGCTCTGTATTTCGCAAGTGTCCAGTGGAAACAACTAATTTGATCCAATTGGCTTGACAACACATTTATGTTGTCCTTCCCCTTCTCTCTAGGGTTTGAGAGTCCAAATTCATATACAAAACCTCTCAAAATGCACATCTTTTGCTGTACAAGAAATGGATAGCTGTGGTTCTTTTCTATACCTATCCTGCAAATCCCTACCTGTCTGTCACAATGTTTTCCCCTTGCTTGCTACTATTTCAACACTTTGCTATCACCTACTTTTTCTTTATTTTTTTAGTGCAGTGCGGCATGCTGTGCAGCTTAAATGAGCTTTAAAGTCTATATGTGCCTATGATAGCGTTACTCACATGTAGAAATTAAACACGTTTGCCAAGTGTCAAACCTGGGCTCCTTTTAACTGTAGAACACTGCATTACCCACCACACTACTCCAGCTTTAAGTGAAGGATGTGTTTCCAACAAAACATACTGCCTGCTACCCACAGACATTATGCATGTAACTGAAATAAAAAAAAAAAAAACTAATGTGAAAACTGGGACTGTACCCTGGACTCTGGTACAATAATAAATAATAATGATTTAAGCAAAGCCTGTGATAGCAGGTATACATGTCTTTTTATCAGCACCTTGTGGTAAGGTACCTGCTAAGGCAGAAATGGCAAAGTACATGTACAACTGGGACCATGGTGCAGAAATACAAACATATAAAGTCACGCACATACTCATGGATGTGGAAATGTTTCTCACAGCCTATATATGTGTACATATATCCTGCAAATACAGATGCTTTTGCTGAGTCTCAGTAACTCAGTCTGTTTAATGCCTTGTATGCAGTACATTTTGCAACACACAGTCCTGGGTTTGAATCCCATGTTGTATCACACTTCAATTACATTATTGTGAAGACAGCAAGTAATGACTGAGTCACACAATCTTATACCCCACAGGTTACTGCTACTTAATTAACTGCTACCCAGTTTTGCAAGACAAAGGCCTGCAGGCAGAGACACAATGCACATATCCATATATCCTAACTATATGTTGCCTACTACTCTGTTACTTCCACTGTTGTTTAACAGACGTACCTTAAGCACATGCCCTGATTGCACTGTATAGAATACCATTGACCACCTGGCTCTGCTGTAATGACAGGCCTGACACAGCTGACACAGTTACATATACAGCTTGCTGTCCACAAAAGTGTTCACACTCCCTCCTATGTGTTGTAAGCCGCAGCAGCAGCTGCAGCCTGTAGCATACACAGCTGTATGTAAATGTAGCTGCTATATATCTCCCAAACACCTAGAACAAGGGATCTGGACACAACCATACTTAAAGGGGGGGCACAGGTAGGGACATGTGTAACAGTTTGTCCCTACAAAGATAGTAATTGATAGAATAACAGCTATTGCAGTAGCACGCATAGACTGATGGGTATGCAGTATGACATACACATGTGTCTTCCCTTATTGACCTCAGCCCACAGTGATTGCCACTGCACTGACAGATGACCACAATGATATGGGACATGGGTCAGACAAATGAGGTAAAACAATGGACATACATCATAAATCTCTACAGTGGACAGGGTTTGTATCTCTGCAATGATGTAGTCTCCACAACTTAGTAATGCCCATCTCATAAACTAAGACAGGAGACAAAACCTAAATGAAGGCCTTATATATTGCATTGTGGTGGCATGAAAATGGCTAATGATAGTGCAATATAGCTGTTTTTGCTGCAAGTAGCAACTCTGAGCCACAGAGTGGTACATGGGTAATTACCTGCTAATGAGCAGTACCTTACAAACTCAAGTAGATGATTATGGAGAACAGGTCTGTATGAGATATAACACACACACAGAGTGTATTTTCAAAAGATTACTTGAAGCAAAGTTCAACAAAGGAGTACTGCACTCCACCAGATATGTAATAGATTTCTACATATAACAGGATGCAGATTGGAGGATGGAGATATGGGAATAGGGATCACAGCAGTAAGCCTGCCTTAGATCTATGGTGATGACATGTCATTGAAACTCTGTTGTCCTACACTTACACGCATGCCTCTCAACTGTCCCTAATTTCAGTCACGTCTCAGGTCTGTCCCTGTCAATCCCATCTACAACAGTTGGCTGTTGTAGAAAAGCACATAGTGACAAGGGAGGATGTACACCCCTGTAATGTTAAAGTATGTTCTGCAATTCACCTCCTCTCATTCTGTCCATGTCTCACATAATTAGTTCTAACATTGTAAAAGTGACCCTGAGTGTTCTTGATGGACTCTGGCTAAGTCCCTGTATCTGATGACATTTGTCTCTGTTTTGTTGAGAGCTATGCCTAACATACCTGTCAACCTCCTACAGCAAGAACTCAGAACAAAGCCATAATTAATGGGGGAGCACATGCCCAAACTCATGGTACGTACCTAAGGCAGTGATAGTACTTCTGGCATATCATTCTCACTATAGGTGTACTGGGTGTTATGTTTAGTTCTATCACATACACTGTCATATTGCATGTGTTACTGGTGTATTGTACTGGCAACATTAACTGGATGTAGCTGATGGGCATATTTAAATGGGCCTGATTAGTCTGTGCATGCTGTTGTGAGTTTGTCTGTTGTGCATGGGAGCAGAGATGTGAAGATGTGGGACTTGCAGTGCAGTTGTGGATCATCATCTGTATGAGTCTGTGTGGATTACCATACATAATAGTGCAGGTAGTAATGTACTGTTGTCATTTTCCTTCTCACAGGTGATCGGGGGGGTTGGAGTTTGTCCCCTCAGAACCTCATATCATTGTCTCATTGGGTGCTGATGATGATGCTGGCCATAGTGAGGCACAGTTGGGGTTGTTGGTGGCTGAATCTATCCCAAAGGTTGACATCCCTCTTCACCTCCATTGCCACGACACACAGTCAGTATGCCCATGCATACCCAGTCCCCAGAGGCCACAGATAGTAGACATCCAGAAAGTGATGACATTAAACATTGCAGTGTGAGAACTATGGCTTCAGTGAGTGTAGACACTGGCCATAGCCAGAAAGCTGGTGAGGCCCCACACAGGCAGATTGACAGACGTGCTCTTGGAGGACTGATGTCAATGCAGCACCTGTTGCAGCTGTCACATCACAGGTTATTCATCACATGTTTCAGGCCATCATGGAGGCACAGACACGTTCTGAATGCAACACCACATGGATGCTTAGGGTTATAAATGCAGCACAGTCTGACATCCGTGACTGCCTCCAACACATTGGGGACACCCTGGATTGGTTCCCTGCTGTTGTGAATAGACAGTGGGCTCAGACAGTGTCTGTCTTTGACTGCGCGATGTCTGTGCTTGAACATCTGTTGGAGTTGTGCATTGGATACATGGAAGAAGGTCAGCAACCCCATCTGGTGGGAGTCCATGTGGTCATGCACAGTCATACTCCCATACAGGCAGTACATACAGTGCTACAGAGGGAATTGTGCTGTCCACACCATGACATGGAAGGCCATGGGCACATGTTCCTGGGTGATCCCTTGTGGGACACAGTCCCAGCATTTTGCAGTCACTGTCATGTACTGGTACTGCATCAGATCTTATACTGGCGCCGCATCTGATCTTGGGCATGGTGGTGGCAGTGCTTCTCCTGGCAGAGGCAGTTCACGTGTTCATGGCTGGAGACAGTGAACTGTCCACTCTACCATGTATGATCCACAGCTGTCCAACATACACATGTGTAGGGCTACCACTGGGCTTGACTGTGTGCATGCACACAGTCAAACACCTCCGTTGCATGCAGGGCACCAACACACAGACACGCACTGCACTTTTCCATGGCCCATCTAATCCGCACCCCTTCCTGATTCACACACATGCTGTCACCCGTTTGGCACAACCTAGGCTTCTGGCACCATCACATCTTGTGCATGTGATGATACCTGTGCCACATCCCTACCATCTGTGACATTGATGCAGGGAAATTTCTAATATGTGTCTAATGCACAGGGTGACTATATTACCTTACATGTACTTGTGTAGTGAAATATTGTTTTGCCATGTCACTTGCTGTGGGCCACTAAATTATTGTATGCTGGCATATGTCATGACTACACATCAAACTTTGTGTGACTTTGTTGCATGATGTCAGACTGGCAGTAGAGTTACAAAATGACCAGTGTAAAACAACAAGGACTCGAGTCAAGTTTGTAGTGCCTTTCCTTAACACCCCTGTTTGTTGTTTTACAGGTTTTGGCATTTGTTTTAAATTTAGAATGACAGATCTGTCACAGACCTGTGTATGTGCCCATTCCAGGTGTCTGAGAGGTTAAACAATGGACACATGGTGGCAATACAGTGGTATGCACAGCAGACATTTATTGTCAGCAGGGTAAGGCAGTATACCTGTATGTCTCCCTAGGTTCATATGTGTATAACAGCATATCAGGAACAATGCGGGTAGTCAGTGTAATCATGAATTCATACTTTGTGACAAGGTCTACTACCCTCGATACATGTCACCTGTTTTTTCTGAATGTACAAATCTAGAAGGTGGCAGACATCAGTTATGCTTATGTGGAGGAGGGCAATGTAGAGGCCAGCAGCTACTCACATGGGCAATGTAGAGGCCAGCAGCTAGTCACATGCCCATAAAATGCATAACTATTACACGGAGATAAAACAAATGGGCATGTCCATAGTGCTGTAAGGGGATACACACACACACACACACACACACACACACACACACACACACACACACACACACACACACACACAAGTTATATGATGTGAGATTAGAATTCCTACCTATCTACTACTATACAGTACAGTTCACAGTACTTATCCAGGGGCGGCTCGTGCTATAGGACTGCAGGACTGCAGCCCCTTCACCTGTAAAACTGGTACCCCACCTGTAAAATGGATTAAATAAATCCCCGCACCATAGAACATATTAAAATAAAAATTCTTAGACTCCGTGCTTAGTTCCTGACTGCTGTGTTAGGCAGACCAGATCTCCAAGCATGCATGCTCAGGCATTCTGAGCTCCAGACTGCTCTGTTAGGCAGACTAGAACTCCAAGCAAGCATGCTTAGGCATTCTGAGCTCCAGACTGCTCTGTTAAGCAGTCCGGATAGAGAAGGTAGGAACAAATTGGAAGGTCACCAGACTGCATCACCCGGAGGCTGGACCAACAGCAGGAGGCTCCATCCTCCTCACATCTCACGGGAGACCCAATGGCATGCATTGGCCATTATGGAGGACTGATCAGGCTACAAGATCGCTATGGAGGAGCTGGTCTGAGTGATTGCTGCGGAGGATGTAGCTGAGTACAGAGACAGGTAGGGTGTTTATGAGGGACAGAGAATCTGGTGTGTGTGTGTGTGTGTGTGTGTGTGTGTGTGTGTGTAATGCCTCAGTTGCTTCATGGTGGTGGGTAAAGAATAAGGCTTGAACCCTGTACCTTGGGCCCAAGTGACAAGAGCCTGAATTCCCTACCCACCACCATTTGTCAAACAAATGCAGATTTTTGCCTCATATTTGTTCTGTTCCTCATAAAATCTGTGGTTTCTGTATTTTTGTTACCTTACTTAACACAGCCAGTAGTGCAGTGGTGCACTGGTAGCAGTGTTGCCTGATAGCTATGGGTTGTCTGGTTTTATTCTTGGCTGGGGTGCCTTCTGTGTGGAGTCTGCATGTCTTCCCTGTGTTTGTGTGGGTTTGCTCTGGTGTCCTCAGTGGGTATTTGTCCCTATTTTTTGGACTGTATTCCCCCATTATTGGCTTCGTCCAGGTTTTTTGTGGCAAGGTTGAAAGCTATGGTGATAACTGAACTCACTGAATATGTTTGGGGGCTGTATTCCCCCATTATTGGCATTGTTCAGGTGTTTTGTGCTAAGATGTTGACAGCTATGGTGAGAAGTGAATTCACTAAATGGTAGCCATTTAAGTTTCAGTCTTCCTTTCTTTCATAAAAATAGATGATTTGGCATAGTGGTATGTTGCTCTGGCTGTTTTGCAAAGGGTCCTGGGTTAATACTTGGCAGTGAAATGTATGGTAGTAACACAACATTTTTTTCTAGCAACTTTCCAACATTATACAAGCAATGTTTAAAATGTGTCCCTGGTTTTTGGGCTTTTGTCCCACCCCAAATAAATTTTGGCTTTTTCCAGATTTCTTGTGCTGCAAAGTTCAGAGATCCAGCTGAGTGTCAAATAGATTTTACAAGGAGCTGAGAGCTGCAGGGGAACAAACGTTAAGTGCTGCTTATGCCAAGTCTGCTTGTATTGTAAATAGCACAACAGGTAGTGTACTTGCTTCTGATGTAAAAGGCTGTAGGTTCTACTCCCACAGTAGGTAGATCCATTGCTGATACTGTACTCTGTTGTAAAGGGGATGGATGCTTCAGTCCTCTTTGGCGAAGATACCTAGTAACTATGAACCTGTTATCAGTTTGCCATCCATTCCCTAATGTGATAATACTAGCATTATAATTTTTTTAATGCAACATAGGCAATTTATTCCTCAAGGGCAACAGGCACTTTATTTGTAAATGAAACAATGACATTTAAAGTTGTTTGCTAGCAGTAACCTCTTCATTAGCTAACAGATTTCTTTAATGTGGAATTATTTAGATGACTTTTACTTCTTCAGAGATTGTGCATATTTACTGATACTAGTGGACTGTAGAAGTTTGAGTAGACTTTTATGATGGAAATGTTCTGAATTGGGCAGTTTTGTCATTGTTGGTGTATGCATTTTGTTTCATTGTTTACTGGAAAAATGTTCAAAACAATACATTTAAAATTCCCTCTAACAACTGTACTGTATTGTACAAGGAATATAATTTAATACAGCCAGGAAGGTGCATCAAAGAGCATGTGTATGTTTTGTGTTCAAGGGGCCTATGATTTGAAAATAGCCCAAAATTAATCTTTACCTGCCACTAGCAAAATGTATTTTCTTTGAATGTGGGTTTCAATGCTGTTTCAATGAATGTGAGTTTCAAGGGCAGAGAAGTTTTAATGCTAAGTCTATTTTCATTGTGAAACTGCATTGCTTTGTTTAGCAGATATCTACTAGGGTTTATGCTGTAAAATATAAAACAAAACTTTCAAATGAAATCCATATCATCGCAGAAGTAAAGCAGTATGCACATTACAGTGTTTATGTCAAATGGGGCGAAATAACCAAGGAATGGGACATTGGAATGGCTGCAGGGGGGAGACTCCATTTGACCATGATTTTGTGAGGGGGGGAAGGGCAGCAAACTCAGACAGCCCCAGCTGAACTATACTTCTCAACTGTCCAGAATTTTGCAGAATGAATGGATTTTTGCTTCTTATTTTTGGTTTGTTCCTCATGAAATTTGTGGTTTTCTGCCAAATCATTTAGGAATGAAGTCACTAAATAATGACAGACATTGAGTTTCAGACATCATAACCTTCAGAAAAATGCATGCTAAAGCAAGACCTGTTATTCTATCAACTTTCTTTTTAGTACTGTTTGTATGTTCCCCCAATATATTTGGCCTTATCCAGATTTCCTGCATTAAGGGTTGGGAGGATGGCCTAATGGTTAAGGTGTTTGCCTTGCAAACACAAGGTACAGGGTTTGAATCTCACAGGGGATAATTGGCTAGGCTTAAAATGGCATGCAAGGGCAGTTAGTCTAGTACTAATCTATGAACCTATAAGAGGTTGAGAGGTACGTGCAAATAAATCACTTTATAGAATTAGGAATATCCAAACCTCTCAACTGTCTCCAATTTTGGCTCAAAATGTTGCTCTCCCCTAATAATCCCTCTGCAAAATGGCAATTTTGGAAGAAAACGTGGAGGGTTTACAATTATAAATAACTGTAATGATCAGAGTTATAGATTACTTTTATTTCAGAAATGCATGTAGATGCTCTTATTTTGTCAGCTGCTCAAGTTAACAGTACTAATTTTAAAAAGGTGTCCCTTCTTTGACAGGTTCCCAGCTGTACTGTGTGGCAATTTTATATTTTTGCATAACATATTTGGTCTGTTTTTCATAAAATTGTAGTTTTCTGGCAAATTAGTAGCAAATCATTAAAGATTAAAGTTAGAAAATAATGGCAGACATTTGAGTTTCAGATTTCATGCTCTTCAAAAATTCATACTAATGCAAGACCTATTACTATTTTATTATCTTTCTAAGTTTATAAGAGCAATATTTAAAAATTGTCTTTATTTTTGGGCCTGTGTCCCACTTCTATGTATGGCTTTGTCCAGATTTCTTGCTCTGAGGTTGAGAGGTATGAGTGTCAGAGCCATCACCGTCAGCCAGAGACATTTCAAACTGTGACCTACTTGTTGCACTCCACTCCCCATTGTAGTGACTCTGGATGTGTCCAAGCAAGACAAGGAGCAGTTATGCAGTCTAAGTGTGCAGAGTATTCCCCCATGCAAGGTAGGCCACAAATATGACCGTGGCTTTTCATCTGTCCTTGATTTTGCAGAATGTTCTGGTTTTCTGTCATATTTTTATACTGTTGATTTATGCTTCTTATTATTCAGAAAATGCATGCTGTTGCAGTGCCCTGTTGCTCTGTACTAAAGTAGCAATGTTTTAATGACCATCAGGTAAGCTTGTCGGAGACTGTAAGATGTAAGTAAGCTTCAATAAGCATACTGTTGAAGAATTACCAACATTGAAAACCTTTTCATTGTTGCCATGCAGAGAATATTTACATAACTAGATAATGTATAAGCCTTAGGTACTGAAATGCATATGACAGTATTTGTAATAAAGGACAGGATTACAGTATTTTCAGAAGCTCATTACATTTGTTGGAGACTTGCAGTTATCTTTGCAGGCTTTACCCGTAAATTAAACCGAATGCCAATCTATCATGTGTAGTCCATAACTTGTGCAGTAATCCTTTAAGCAATTTATCTTGAGCTTGTTTCTTGTTCATTGTTCATTTTTTACTTTTATCATGTGTTCTCCATGAAGCAAGTAGATAGTTGTTGTCAGGCAGCAGGTCTTTTTTGGATAAGAAACATTTTTACAAGTGGGGGTATCACAGAAATTGCTACTTTCAGCATGTTACTTGGTAATTTTATAAAGCTGAATATAAATTATAATTAGAACTGCAGTGCAAGGAGAACTGGTTTGAGCTGAGTGCTGCTTGTTTTTTTTTTATACTTGATTTTGACTGGCATTCCAGTAATGTATTTAAATAGCAATTTATTTTTTCATGCCTCACAACCTTTGTGTTTCCATCTAGATATTAAGTAAGTTGTCATGTAGCCAATGCAATGAAATATTTTTTCTTCTACACTTCATTTTGTCTTGACTGGACTCTCGTAATGACGGTTTGGCACCCAGGGTAGCATATTTAATTAAAGTTCCAGTTGTTGTGGTTTTGAGCATAGCTCCACCCCTTTCTAGTTGGTCACACCCTTCCCATTGGCCCCACCCATTCAGCTGTCTCCTGCAGCCCCCCTTTAATTTGAAGTCACTAGCCGCCACTGCTTATCACATGCATCATGGAGTTTATCTGACATTAAACACTCAGCCAGCACACTCAAGGTGGATGATATCAGCAGACATTTTAATAGAGGCCAGTGCAGACGCCAGCAGATACTCACAGGGCCTTAAAATGCATTGCATAGAGATAGGCAAGATGGGTATATCTCTCACAAACACACACAAGTTTCACAAGTTGGTTGATGTGACATTAGAACCACTACCTATCTAGT
This sequence comes from Protopterus annectens, assembly GCF_019279795.1. NCBI lineage: Eukaryota > Metazoa > Chordata > Ceratodontiformes > Protopteridae > Protopterus > Protopterus annectens. The sequence goes on from NC_056744.1 coordinate 250,177,275, forward strand.
ATTAGACACTACAGCTTACAGTAATTATTGCATGCACCACAGGTTATGTCTGTTGAATATGTGGATGCAGGCACAGTACTTGTGGAGTATGCAAAGTGGCCTTGTGTTAGACAGCATGTGTAGCCTGTAGAGTGATACAGCTTGGTACTGTTATTGTATCGACTGTCCAAGGAGTGGGATACCTTGTAATAGCCCTGCTACATGTGTACAGTTACCAGTATGGCCATATGTGGCTGTTTGCAGTTTGGTAGTTGGACATGTGGCCAGGGACAATATGGCCTGCCTTACACCACCTGTGTACCTGTGTCTGTCTACAGGGTGACAGTCTGCAGGCACAGGGGATCTGTGGGTGAGTGGATTATGTACTGTTATGGCCTTAGTCTGGTTCCATCAGGCAACTGTTGTGATGAGTAACTGCAGATAACCCCAGATGTCCAGGGTATGTGGGGACATTCTTACATCCCCACACTTATTTATATAAATGTGTATAACAGGAATGTCTCCTTAAATGTTGTTGTGTTTGTACATTATGCACGTGTTATGTAGATATATGTGAAGAGTCTATGTATCACTGTACTTTATATATATATATATATATATATATATATATATATATATATATATATATATCTTATCACACACACACACATGTATATATATATATATATATATATATATATATATATATATATATATATCTATATATATATATATATGTGTGTGTGTGTGTGTGCGTGTGTGTGTGTGTGTGTGTGTGTCACATACTGATAGATTCACTAATCAAGTATGAGGGTGATAGGGAGAGACAGATATGTATCCATAGCTGTATGTATTTACAGACATATTTCCACATACCAGGTATTTGGGTGGAAGAGGCAGTAGATTTGGGCTCAAGTTAGCTAAGTGTAGGAGCATGCTCAGTGTGATTGTCAGAACTTACAAGGTGACTCCAGGCCACAGCTACCTGTATTCCAGTCTGGGACTATGTGTGCTGCAGGCCATTGACTGCTGCAACTTTTGCCACAGTACTGCTAATCCCTGATATTGTCAAAGAAATTCGCCGGCTGTCTGGTGACCTTATTATGTGACTCATACCTCACAATTGTACATTGCTTCACAGAATGTCCAGAACTTTGCCTCATATTTTTGGTCCATTTTACATAATATTCTGTTTTTCTGGCAAATTAGTGGTAAATCATTGAAGAGTGAAGTTAATAACTAATGACAGACATTTGAGTTTAAGACTCCATACACACCAGGAGATTCATGCTAATGCAAGATATGTTATTCTATCAATATTCTATGTTTTTAAAAGCAATATTTAAAACATATCCCAATTTCTGGGCCTTTGTCCACTTTTATTCAAGGCTTTGGCCAGATTTCTTACTCTTAGAGGTTGAGAGGTATGATGTGACAGGTGAACATGATGTAACACCATACACAGGGTGACAGTCTGTATACATCTCCCTGTATATGTTTTTGCAGAATGTCCAGCATTTTGTCCCATAAGCCTGCTCTTTTCCTCATACATTTGTGTTGTTTCAGGTAATATATTGTAAAATATAGTCACTAAACTGTTGTAACTACTGAGACATATAAGTGATAGCCTTTAGATCCTGCAGCTAATCTGACCTTTGCCACATGCTGTTATACTAGCCAACTTCTAGGTTACCCTGAGCATGTATAATGTCTTTCTGTAGGTTTGGCCATTTGTCCCCCCGATTCACTCTGGCTTTGTCCAGCTTTCTTGTGGTAACAGATTGAGGGGGTATGACAGTCTGTGGGAATACCACTATACAAATACCTCAAATGCAAAAGATGTGGCTACTGCCAGATTAAACCATCAACACCATCACCCATGTTAATGTCCCTAGCCTACTGAGCCACACAGGCTGCCAGACAGGGATATGTCATTCATCACACAATCAACAGCATACAGACATATACATTATCACCCCTGCATTATGTGTGACATAGAATGTGTGGCCAAGTTCTGTCTCCATGTCACACTGCTACAGCAGTTGTATGTGTACACTGATGAGGTGGGTTTGATGGACATCCAGCCCATGCTCTGCTGGCATGCACAGTCATGCAACTGTTCTGTGACCCCACTGTTTGGCATCTCCCTTGAATAATGTAGTGGGGTTTCCAGCCATGTGGCCTAGTAAATATTATGGGTCACATACTATTGGACAGAGTACATGTTGTCCCAAGTGGCTGTTAGATCTCTGCAAGTATCCCAGTAGCCCACTATATTCTCTTGCATACACATGGCAGTTCCATACATATTCTACCATATCCTGGTACCTCTTACAAGTGGTGAGTAGCTGTTTGACTTACCTTGTGAATGCAGCAGTTGACAGACCTGTAGTTCGGGGCTATCTCTGTCTGATGCATGCAGTCCACAGCCAATACATAGTGAGGAACAGGCAGTGTGGGCTGGCATCATTTTTACTAATATGTATGTGAGTCAGAGTAAGGTGTCTGTCCCTAGGGCCCTAAGTTGTCAGTGCATGTTTTATGTGATGTCTCTTGGCCAAAGCCAGGGCATTCTGGACATGCCTTTGTCTGTCTACTGGGGCAACCTCAGGGTTTTCCTCCTTCGATTCCCCCTGTGGGTCTGGCTGCAGTGACTGAAGCACTGGTGATGGGCTGTGTATCCCTTCTCTTTGCTGATCCTGCTGCAGCAGCTTCTGCAGGATCACATTATGTAGCATGGCACATACTGTGAACATGTTTGCACATGTGGCTAGAGAGTACAGTATGGATCCATCAGATATCAAGACACTAGAACTGTGACATCAGCAGCCCAAACACACATTCTATGACATTCCTAGTTTGTGTGTGTGCCTCACTGTGGTGTTCTTCCATGGGTATGTGTGCATTTCTTATGGGTTTCATTATCCATGGTTCCAGTGCTTAGCCAGCATCCCCCAGTAAATGGCTGTTTGGGATTCCCCCCTAGCAGACATCTGGTACAGCTGTGATGCATGCCAGATATGGAAGTAGTGATAACTGCCAGGGTTGCCAGCACACACATTGATGATAATGCCCTGGGCATTGCACATGACCTGACAGTTGATGGAGTGGTACCACATGCAGTTGATCTAGAGTCTACTCTCCTCATCGGGTGGTGCCTTGATTGTACATGAATGAAATCTATGGCATCGAGTACCTCAGGGTAGTGTCATATATGGTAGAAGTATTGCATACTGCTGGCCTTCACTTCAGAGTGAGGGGAAAATAAATGTGCTCACTGGCATTTGGTAGCATGGCATTCAGGAACTGGTGGAGTGTCCTGAATACTGATGCCTATGAGACCCCGTCCTGTCCCCAGTTGTTCTTTTTAATGTACCTGTAGCTAGTATCGTAAGAGCTACATACACATTGGTTTCCTTTGGGATGGGTTCCCCTTTGTTAGCTCTGGATTTGAGTTGAGGTCAGCAGAGCTCAGTGAGTTCTTGTAATATGTCCCTTTCCACCCTGTAGTGCTCTACAATCTCCAGCTCATGTAGCCTCTGGAAGGTTACCCTGGGCCTGAACACTCTTATCATTCTCAGTCTAGGCCTATGGTCAGCAGCAGCAACAGCAGTATTGACCTCAGCATCTAGCACATACATATGTAGGAGACCTGCAGCAGCCCCTACATTTCTTCAGTTAAAAGTCCCAAGTCTGTACTCCAGTGGTGCAGAGTATGGGGGTGAAATCAGAATATAGGGTTTTTCAACCTTTATAATGTTCTGCTGTAGGTGCAGCCTTTGTGATTGGTTACCTATGATGCATTCCACCTGCCAAGTAGATCATTAAGGACTGTTAATGGCCCTAGTTCAAGTGGAACAGGGGTCATCAGTAATTAAGATATCATTGCCTTTCTCAGCCAATTTTTTTCTTTTTAACTGCCTTCCTCTCTCAGCACTGTGGTGCTTTGCTCAAACACATGCCACGAAGATAAGCAGTGAACAGCAGTAATTGTATATGCTGCCATGAAACGTCACGCTTAGTACAGTGGTGAACTGTGCAAACACGCTCAAACCTGTTGAACACATGCCCCGAAGGAAAACAAAGCTTAGCAGCCAGTGTACACACACCCTTGTTGAGTACAGTGGTGTCCCACGCAAACAGGCACCACTGAGCTCCAATGAGCTTAAAAGAATGCAGACACACCCCCTTTTGATATCAGCTACCTCTTATGTGGACACCAACAAGGTTCTCTGCCTACATGGATGGGATCTGCAGGCACAGATACCCATTTGTGCTATTCAGTAACCCCAGCTCATTTGCATAGAGATCTGTACACACAGCATATGAACTACACAGTTTCAGGCCCTGCCTCATTAGCAACCACAGCAGTTTGATAAATGTGAATCCTTATGGCAATAAAACCAAGAAAACAAAAAAAGAAGGCCATGGAGTGCCACTCACCACAGCAGTCTACAATTTTATATACTCCACGTAGAGTCCTATAATGCATTACTGTCACATACTACTAATTTCCATTTTTACACTTTTTACATTTTTTAACAGTATGTTTGCACATTGTGCCACCTGTGCAACCATATTCTGATTATTAAAAATAAATATTTTAAATCATTTTCCATTAGGTTTTGAGCACACAATAGATACCTTTGCACATATCTGTGTCTGCTATGCTATTTCTGTCCTTCTTACTGCACTTTTACAGCCCCTATTCTCTGTTTAACATCCTGCACACATAATATTTCCATGTATGTTGCGGACATTAACACGGGGTCTGCAAGACTGATTATCTGCTTGCTGGATCACTCTACCACCCTAATTTGCATCCAATTCACCTGCATATGAGGTGATTGTCATGCCATGGATACTTCTGTGTTGGTGTGCTCATGCACTCCCCTCACCTCTGTTTCCTGGATTGCAAACCTGCTTACTTTCATGTAAGCAGTGTGCCACTAAGCTTACACAGAAACTAAGTCAGCGTATGCTTTATTAACACCCCTCACACTATTTAATGTGTTTATATCAGTAATGCACATGTCTAACAAAATCTTCTTCTGGTCAATGATGAAAAACACCTTCGTGGAAGAGTATGTATTCTCTATTTTACATAGGTTTGAATCCCACATTATATAAATTACTTTCAGCAAGATACATGGCCCCACAAAATATATGTCAAGTCATGCAATTTATGCACCCCAGTTCACATCTTAAAAGTCAAGTAATTTAACAGGTATAGCAACAGGCAAGCCATAATGCCAACTGTCATGTCACCTTATCCTTCTATTTCATAAACAGACTTCCTCTCTGTTTGGCAATGTTGCTCTGTGCGCTCCATCGCACAAACACGGTTGGCATGGATGTGCAGTTTTGCACACTGGCCATAAAACACGATATCATGAATTGGCAGGAAAACAAGTTAACTGTTGTTGGATGACCTCGGCAAACATAGTAGAAGCTGGCAAAGATGGTGCCCAATTCAGGGCTCAAAGATGGTGTGTAGAGGAGTCAATAATATTCACTGAACTCCTTGTAAAGCGCCACAGCTGCAGGCTGCTGCAGGAGGTCTATACTAGATCTCAGTATACATGAGTGGTTTGGAACATTCTAGGGAAGACTGTCTCCAGTGTAACTGGCATTCCATTACTGGGGAGCAAAGCAAGGCATCATTACAGTGACCTGAAAAAGTGCAAACAGGCACAACTCAGCCAGTGGCTGGGTGAGTTTAGCACTGCTGACATCCCAAAGTTGTGTAAGTATACAGATAAAAATACTTATACTGATACAAAAAGCTAAAGATAGTCAAGACTGGTATGCATAATGTTTCTCTCTTTTTCTCTCCTTATTTACTTTTCAGCTGCTCAGTAGATTTCAGAAGTGTACTATCAAAATGTGGAAAGCAAAACATTTTTCTACAAAATGATTGACTCGTGTATCCAAATTAGCTAATTCTGAATTACCAAAATGTCAGAAATAGTAACCATGGAATCAACATTTGAGCACCAGAAGTTCTAATGCCAAAAGTCTGTGTTACAGGTAATGTTTTTTGCAGGAGGACAAGCCCATCTACAACCCCCACACTCCTGCACATTATATATATATATATATATATATATATATATATATTCCGACTCCAAGATCACACTACAGTGAGGAAAAGGGAACATTTCTAAATCCTTACTGTACTGCTACTCAATCCAAAACATTGACTTCATATTAATGAATATGTACTCACTTTCGCTAATATGCAGTCGTATATTTTCAATTTGACATTACAGGCGTTCGTGGAATATATGTTCGACCAACCATTTTCATCAAACTGCATTTCCACATTTTGATAGTAACCTGATTTCAGCTAGTAGGGAGGTCCATGATGAACACAGAAAGACTCAGAGAAGGAAGTAGTATGTTTGCAGCACAAATTAACATTATTTTATTAAAATTATTATTCTTTCATACATTACTAGCAATTTAATCATGCATATTTTAACCATAAAAGGAAAATTGCATGCTTTATTCTGTAGCACAAAGTAATTGTAGAAGTTCAATGTAATACTGTATTGAGATGTTGTAGGATCATATCCCACAAGTAATAAATACATACTAAAAACAAATATTTAACATTAAGTTTAACAAAACTGGTATAAATGCCATTTTGTAAACTTAATCTGTATTATTTGTAAAAGTATATGTACAATATATGCATACTGCAAGGAATATTTGGAACAATTCACACCCTGTTTTAGATTTTTAAAAAGTAGAGTTAATGTAAAAGTAAAGATATATTTTTATTGTACCAAATTATTGTATGTGACATACAATGGTCCTAATAATGTTTTTACTTTCTTTTTCTCTCTCTCTCTTACTCCACCCCTTCTCTACCTTTTTTATTTATATATCTGTGAACATACCATTCTGATATCATAATTTTCTGATAACCAACAAAATGATTTCCACCACAGGGATGTATGCCAACTGCTGCGGCTCAGCCTGCCACCCCTCCAGTGGCTGCCACACCAATGTTCAGCACATCTGGAAAGCAACCTTGGCAGTAGTGCCTTGACAGTCCCTGCACTACCTGGTCCCTCAACAACCGAGACCATTATCCCAGCAGCTGGTGCAGTGGTACCTTCCAGGATTAGTGAGGGAGGTGAGGATTTTGTCATCCCTGAATCCAAAAGATAGAAATAAGGAAATGGTATAGTTATCAGCAATTGCACAGGGTGTTGTATTGGGTGGGGGGGGGGCAGGTTGCCACAAAAGGTAGTGAGTACATATGAGTAAGAAAGAAAGAAAGAAAGGCAGGCGAACATTTAGATAATTATCAAATGGCCAGTGAGACAGAATGAGCCTCAAGCCTCATGAATGACTCATGAACCTGTTATGTGTGTGTCTCTATGTGCACTCAATGTGAAATGTGTGTGTCTGCAAGAAAACAGCCAAGCTTTGTGCTGCTCTACATCTGGGCATGTCAGACAGGTGTGAGTCATGCCTAGAGTTAACAGCTCATCTTTTTTGCTTGTGACCATGAGAAATGGCTTTGCCAGGAGTAGCACTGGCATGCCCATGCCCATGGTTAGATGTGTTGGTGCTAGCCGAATGTGACTGCTGTCTGCTGGATGAACGCTCTTCATAAGTACAACCAGGACCACAGATCTTATCCTACTACATCTGAGTGTGGACACATCAATCACTGACAGTGCAGTGGAAGTATTGCCACCATGGTAGAGTGATTGGACTTGTTCATCTTGGCTAACAGCAGATGATGCTGCTGACCTACATCCACATGGATGCTGTTCACCTAATAGTAGATGTTCCATCACAAACACTGCCCATTCCGTTGTGTCATTCATGTGATCCATTGAATCAGCCACACAGTGAAGGCAATCATGCATGTCAGCCTGTGCCAAATCTGCAATGCTAAACATGTCCTCAGTGGCACTAGTGGAATGTGCCTGTGCCTCCATGATGGCTGTAAATATATGTCAAGTTGCATGTAATGACACACCAGGATCAGGTGATGGGTGGACAGCAGGCATCCTCTGATAACCCTTAACAACTCTCCTGCGTGGCACTTTACACACACTTTGGCTCTGGCCAGAGTCAACCATCCCCGAAGCCACAGTAACCACACTAGCCTAATCAAGTGTTTCACCCTTCACCTGTCCAGTATCTGAGGGAATAGTGGAATAGATATGCGTAGGTATACTGACTGTGTCTGATGGAAATCCAGGGGATGGCTGAATGTCAACTCCACTGTCAGATTCAACCTCTGCATCTCCCGACTGTGCCTCTGTTTAGCCACCACAATCATCAGAGGCTACCAATACTCTGCCATCAGGTGATAAGAGTCTTACACTTCCATTGCCAGGATCACCTGTGGTAATAAGCAATACATACAAGAATGAAATCAGTACTCTAATATATATTGAAACAATTTATATGATAACAAACTGACATTTGCCCAGCTATCACAAATGCAATACAGACACTCATTACACCCACCTCACGCATACAGATAAATGTATATATCTGAGGGATGGTCATTAATAATCCAAAAACATTTTTTTGCTTACCATGTGTAGATGACTCCACATTTTGTAGGATGGATGGTCCTGGAAGAAATTAGGCATGGGAAGGGTGCAAATTAAACATCATAACAGGAATAACACTGGGGGCAGTGAATACACAATTGCTATATGTCTGGTAAGATTATTTTAACTGAAACTTGGTAACATGTCCATCCACAGACCATGTGTAATCAATAACAGTGTTGTATATGTCTATTAAGTTATCAATAGGTACAGTAAAAAAAAAATCCTACCCATGAAGTATTAGTCAAATCCAGATATGTTACTATACAAGCAAATCTATAATTTGTAAAAAAATGAAAAAACAAAAAAACTTCCAGGGTAAAGTGCCCCTCCAAGAAACAAACTGCAAATGAATAAAAAACAAAAAGAGGTACACCATGACAAGTGAAGCTAACCTGAAAAATTATATATATGTACATTGGTTGCAGAGTTTGAAGTTATCTGGGTATAAATGAATATGTATTACACATACATTTCACATTTTATGTGGAGTATGAATGAAGGGTTTTGATTGCTTTGTCTTTGTACCTTTAAAACATTAATGACTGCCTTAATATAGAGAGTAAATTCATTGGTTCATTAGTTTTGAATCACTATTTAAGAAGTTCTCATAGCTTGCATTTTTATGTTCTGATGAAGCATTCTAAGGGATGTGAAAGCGCTTACTTGTGGAATTAAAAGGTTAGCTTTGATTGTCGTGGTGTGCCTCTTTTTTTGTTTTTTATTCAAATCTGAAACTTGCCATAAGAAAGCTTACCTGGAAGCTACTCTTGGGACACAGTTGTCCTCCCAGACACATCAGCACCAGCATCAAGTACATGTTGGTGTGCAGTCTCCAGTGAGTTAACTGGATCTCTGACAGTAGACAGGAACTCCTCATTTAGTGTAGTGGGAGCTTGGTAGCAGGCCTCCCCCTGTAGCCAGCTGTTCATGGGCAACTGCAGCTGTATCTCTTCTGGGCTGAAATCACATCAGTAGCTCAATGACACACCTGATCATAAGTTCTGGTGCAATCCCCTACTATATTGTCATTGTTCACCAACTGGTTCCAAATCTTCATTCTGGCAGATATATCCACACGTCTGCTTTCAAGCAGAAAAGCACCCTGGTGCCTGAATGCTTGCACTATCACATCATTTTCTGAGTCATTGGAAGGGGGTTTACATGAATTTGTATGCTCAGGTGTCATAATTCTATGTGATGTAAAACAGAGAAGGATACAATCCATAAATATCACCTAACAAAAGTCTTTTTTACATACGCATTTGCCAACATTAAGCACTGTAAACACACATTTCAGTTATTAAAATTGAAGCTTATGTGGTTGTCCCACCTCACCCTCATACACAAACCAATGTTTGTCCAAACAAAGGAATACTACTTTAGTAAGTATTAAGTTTCCCACCCAAATATCAAGATGCCTACACATTTTCAGAAGAAAAGCACTTGCAACACATTTTTTTCTGGTAACACACGGATGGTAGGTGGCTCCCGCAACCCCAAAACAACAAACAAATGAAGGTTTGTACATACCAAGGAATACCACATAATTAAGTTGGTATATATGCTTTCAACACACTTATCAGAATCTGTACACATTTACAACGGAAAACTCAAATTATGATTGCCTGTCACCTCTGAGTGTGCCCACCATTCCCCTGGAAGTGTGTCTGGGCCATCTCAGAAGCACAACACCTCTGTCAGAAACATGTGCATTACATTTCTCTGCAATAATGTAGAAGATTATAGTTTTAATAATAACACTTGTGATGAAAGTTAATAACCTGTGTCTCTGAGAAATGTAAATGTCTCCCAAAAATCCCTCTGCCAACAGTGAACTGTAAGAAGTCCATACAGATAAAAGTTCCATTTTCTACTCGTTATATAAATTGCTTTGTGACATGCTACAAAATCTAGAATGTACTTGAAAAATACAAGCATACCTTAGCAAAAATTAGAAGCCTTCTCTGCAAATAAATCAAAATGAATATCAATCTTCTGTTTTGTCCATAAACACAACTCTCCTCACATTCAAGCTCCATAGGTACATGGTTAGTTTTTATAGTGTAGAGTCAGGCTTCTGAGCATGGTGAAGATGCAAATGAGGTGTGAACTCCTTAGAATTGCTGAATACAAAACTTTTGACTTTGTGTAGCAGATGTAAATATAGTATAGGCTCTTCAAGCACTGGTAGTTGCAAATGGATTGCAACTGTGAATGATTAGTGGAAGAGAAAAGAAACAGAACAGCAATTCAGACTACCTTCTGGCAGTCAGAACTTATACACAGCACCTGCAGATCCGCAACACCTCCAGACCAAAAAACAAAATACATTAAAGATACACTGTTACTTGTTCTACCTTCCTGCATGCAAACATTCACCCCATGATTTAATAAACTCAGTGTAGGCACAGTGTATAGCCTGCATGGAATGTTGCCATGTCCGTGTACATGTTTCCCCCTTGACAGCACGCCATGCATATTAATCATGGCACATTGCCAAGGAAGAGCCATGGAACTTGTTTATTGAATCAGTGTAGGGAGTGCAGTGCCAACTGTGTCTGCAGATGAATAAGACACTCCCTGCACTGTCCGACTATATAATGTCAATTATATATTTTATTGTATTAAGTGCTTATTTGTTTTGTTTCTAATTCTTTTTTTTTTTTTTTTTAAAGGATGTTTGCGTGGTGCAGTGCTGAGTGCAGCAATGCTAAGTGGCATTGAGACACCTGCCAGACATCTAAAAATTGAAACCGGATGTAATTAATTATTTATTTAAAGGTCATGTTTAAGCATAGCTGAACGGGTTTGCATAGCATGGTGTGGTGCTCAGCAGTGCTTATAGGCAGCTGAGTGGTATATGTAAAGGTGTAGTTGAATTCCACAAATCCTTGTAGCTAAAGAGTAGAGTTATGGCCTCATGAGCAATAGGTGCAGGGTTGGAATACATGCAATGAAAAATAAACATTTATTTTTGAAATACAAATTATACCAAATTTATTTAAATTCTGGCCTTCTGCACTCCACAAAGATCTGCTAAGACCTGCTAAGCCCTGCTAAGCACCACATAAACAAAATAATGGCAGAAAATGTTTATGCACTGGTCAGCTCTGCTTAGCTGATTTGTGCACTGCTAAGTGAAATGCCTCATTTTTAACTTTTGCTGAATGATGTGTAAGGGCAGGAAAATAGGCTATATTAAACCCAATAGGTGGGAATACAGCATAATCCATTGGAGTTCTGTCTCTGTAACATACTATGGCAGGCATTGGTGAGTGTTCGAGCTTTCGGGCACAGCACTGGGGAATCCTGGAGTCCAGGGTCATGGTCGGACTCCTTGTGAAAAACCATGAAGACCTGCTTCTGCAGGGAAGTTACTGGGGCTTAGAGTTTAAGGCAGAGGCCTAGGACCAGCTGGTAAGAGAACTCACCAGTGCAACTGGTATCCACTGCACAGGTGTGCAATGTCCTCACCACCATGATTACCTGAAGAGACATAAGGAGGATCTCTTGGACACTTGGGTCTGAGAATTTCAGGCACAAGATGTCCCACATGTATGTAAGTACTTTTACCTTTGTACCACCAATATCTAATCTGAATGTCTGCTAAACTTTTATGCATAATGGTATGCTTCTCTCCCAACTGCTGCAGTGGAGCAGGCTTGCAATCTCAAGGCACATGTTAGGCACCTGGCCAGGTTGCACCATTAGTGTGGTGAGTATGGATGTATGTTGCTAACTGTAGTGAAATAAGCAAGAAAGAGTAAAGCATTACCTGCAATAAAGTATGTACATTAAAGGTTGTATTGCAATAAAGTGGACTTATAGCTGTAGTGCAATAAATGAATAATGCCAACTGTAGTGCAATAAAAACATGAAACAATACCATTACCTGCATTAAAATATATAGAATAAAGTCTGTAGTGTAATAACTGTGGAAATAGAGCTGTATTGTAAGACCTAAATAATGACAACTGCTGTTTAATAAAAACTCAAACAGTACCAGAAACTGCATGGAAGTATATACAATAAAGTATGTAGTGCAATAAGTGTGGAATTAGAGCTGTTTGTCAAGAAATGAATAATGCCAACTGTTCTGTAATAACACATGAACCATTACCAATAACACCAAGGTAAATTGTGTACATTGTTTTTTTCTTGATTTAACCATGGCAGTACAACTGTGTGCATTCAGTCTGTAAGGTAAGGTGCTGCGGTCAAGTATAACACTGTAATAGCTATAGCATGCAAATATAATGGCAGGCAAATGTGTTATTTAACACATACAGTAACATTCAAGACTGTTTCTAGGCCAATATTGTCCAAATACTGCTCTATCATCCACAAACAGCAGGTAAACAAGGTATATGGGTAAAGTAGCCCACTCCATGACCTGATATGGTTTTTGACTTCACAGATATTACGAACCAATAACAATGTATGGTATACACCTGCATTCTATATGCTAATGTATAAATTATCCACTACCTCTGTCATGTTTGTATTTCATGCATGTGGGTTTTACTGTCATTGCAGTCTAGAATGCAACTGTAGTAGTACCACCAGGTCATATATTGCTTCCAGGTGAGCGCTAGGTAAATATCAGTCAGTCAGCAGTCAGCAGTGAATCAGTAGCTCAGTATGTTAAATGTTCTGTCTTTAGTAACTATTGTCACACATGGACCAGGGTTAAAAAAACAGTGCTATGTAGCACTGAATATTACAGTATCAGTCACATAATGTTTACAGAGTCTCTCTCTACAGGGACTACAGGTAAATGGATGAAGTACCCCCATATTATGAGTAAATAATTGTGTTGAGATGTCACAGACTGTTAAAATCATTAGCAAGAATGTGAAAGTACAGCATGACATAAAGGAAATAAATATAATCATTATAAAATATAATGAAATAAACATGTAACCTTACTATTGTTGTATGCCTGGAGTGACTTTTCAAAGTTGCTGCAGCCAATTCATACATTCCATGCAGATGTCCTCTGCAGTCACTGCTATTGGGTTCTATCCCCATTCCTGCCAAGCAAGGCATTTTAGTTGTTTAGGTTCTGTACTGTAGATTCTGTACTGTACACGTACATGTCTCTCAAGTATCACTCTGTCATGTAATGTAATTAGTAGTGCATAAGTCATCTGTCACAGGATTACCATTTGCATGATTACCTAAATTGCAAAGTATCACTACATCAGCCCATGGTGCACTTTGGTAGTTATATAGGTCCACCTGATGTGCCACTGTTCTGTGTACCCACAGTTATTGCTGCTTGGCCCATACTGCCCCATGCAAATAGCTTGAGACGCATGTACATGCTATAGCAGCTATAAGGGACTTGCACATATAAATACAGGACAGACCCATAGAGTAGATAGTAGTACTGTTGTCAAGTCAATAGCCTATAATGGTGCTAATGGACTGTTTTTCTCTCTCTCCCCACCCCTTGTCTTTATTTCATTGTTATTGCTGTCCATTGGTTATGGTTTACTATTCACATATGTTGTTAAAATACTTGTATATGGGGCATGTGTATTATTATTGTTATGTATTAAAATGGTTGTCTATTAACATATCTTGTTGAATTACCTGTTTTGATGGTCTTATGCTGTAACTCTTACTGGGATGCTGTTAACATACTGACTGTTCTGGCATGTTTTTTTGTGTTTCACATAATATGCATTGAAATGTAATTGGGTTATTTCCACTGTTCTGACATGCTGTTATTACTAACTGTGTTTCGTTCATAACTAACCTATACTTATTGCTATATGTCCATCACCACAGCATTTCAGGTTAGGCTGACTACCGGTGATCTGCCTACCTTGCCTCAACTGGCTGTGGCACTGGGTCCTAGCAAGTCCTGCACCCAGTGCAGCCTGCCCACTCCACTGCCCCTGAACCATCTGTGATATCAGGTGGAACTGCCTCAGGGGATGGCTCCTGGCCTTCCACTGGGAGTGGTGGCAGAATGACTGCAGTCACCCATCAGGAACTTCTGGTCATGGTGCACAGGATTGTTCATTGGACCTATGAACATTGCCTGTGCCAGATTGAGGGCACACTGGGCAAAATAGTGGGGTAGGATGGCTGTGGGGCCCAGTCCCCAGCACAGCCACCTTCAGGCCAGAGAAAGAGCATTGTTAACTACCCATGAGTGGGGATGCCAGTCATGCTGCTGTCATCTGGAGGCACATGTGTCTCCAATTCCACAACACCCTCCCCACCCAAGGTGTTTACCCCCACATATGTCACACACCTCCCCTGTCTGCTGTCTTGTCTGTCTGCTATTGCATCTTCTCCTACCCAACTTGCCTCCCCACACATATATATCTCCCTTCCCCTCTCTGTGGTATTGTCTGTCTGTTATTGCATCCTCTCCTGTGCAAATTACCTCCCCACACATACCTATGTCCCTTTCCCAACATTCCACACTATTCTTAAAGCAAATGGGCACCTGTCCCACAAAAAAAATATATTACCGCATACATAGCTCTCCATTTCACACATGTGTCTACTGGAAACACTAATTTGGTCCAATTGGCTTGACAACACATTTATGTTGTCCTCACCCCTCTCTATAGGGTTTGAGAGTCCAAATTCATCTACAAAACCTGTCAAAATGCACATCTTTTGCTGTACAAGAAATGGATAGCTGTGGTTCTTACCTATACCCATCCTGCACATCCCTACTGGTCTTTCACATTGTTTGCCTCTTGCTTGCTACTATTTCACCACTTTCATATCACCCCCTTTTTCTTTATATTTTTTTAGTGCAGAGCAACATGTCTTGCAGCTTAAATGAGCTTTAAAGTCTATATGTGCATATGACAATGTTACCCACATGTAGAGATTAAACACCTCTGTCAAGTGTCAAACCTGGGCTCCTCTTAAGTGAAGCAAACTACATTAACCCACCACACTACACTGGCTTTGGGTGAAGGAGGTGTTTCCAGCAAACATACTGCCTGCTACTTACAGACATCATGCATGTAACTGAAATAAAAAAAAAATAGTGTGAAAACTGGGAGTGTACCCTGGACTCTGGTGCAATAATAAATAATAATGATGTAAGTGAAGCCTGTGATAGCAAGTATATGTGTCCTTTTATCAGAAACATGTGGTAAGGCACCTGCTAAGGCAGCAATGGCAAAGTACATGCACAACTGGGAACCTGGTGCAGACATACAGCCATATAAAGCCAAGCACATACTCATGGGTTTGGAAATGTTTCTCACAGCCTATATATGTGCACATATATCCTGGAAATACACATGCTTATGTGGAGTCTCAGTAGCTCAGTCTGTTAAATCCCTTGTATGCAGTGGATTTTGCCATGTACAGTACTGGGCTTGACTCCAGTGTTGTGTCACACTTTAATTACATTATTGTGAAGACAGCAAGTAATGACTGAGTCATACAATCTTACTCCCCATAGGTTACTGCTACTTAATTAACTGCAACCCAGTTTTGCACGACAAAGGCCTGCAGGCAGAGACACAATGCACATAACCTTATACCCTAGCCATATGTCATGTACTACTCTGTTTGCACTGTTGTTTAACAGATGTACCTAAAGTACATGCCCCAATTGCACTGTATAGAATTCCCTTACCCTGGCTCTACCATAATGACAGGCCTGACACAGCTGACACAGTTACACATACAGCTTGCTGTCCACCGAAGTGTTCGCAATCCCTCCTATGTGTTGTAAGTTGCAGCAGCAGCTGCAGCCTGAAGCATATACAGCTGTATGTAAAGATAGCTGCTACAAACCTACCAAACCTCCCAACCACCTAGAACAAGGGATCTGGACACAACCATACTTAATGGGGGGGGGCAAAGGCTCACAGATAGGGACATGTGTAACAATTTGTCCCTACAAATATAGTAAGTTGATAGAATAACAGCTATTGCAGTAGCATGCATAGTCTGATGGTATGCAGTGTGACACACACATGTGTATGTCTTCCCTTACTGACCTCAGTCCACAGTGATTGCCACTGCACTGCCAGATGACCACAATGTTATGGGACACTGGCCAGACAAATGAGGCAAAACTATGGGCATCCATCATAAATCTCCACAGTGGATGGTGTTTGTACCTCTGCCATGCTGTAGTCTCCACAACTTAGTAATGTCCAACTCATAAAATAAGACAGGGGATAAGGCCTACATGAAGGCCTTATATATTGCACTGTGGTGGCATGCCATTGGCTAATTATAGTGCGATACAGCTGTTTTGGCTGCAAGTAGCAATTTTGAGCCATAGAGTGGTACATGGGCAATTACCTGTTAATGAGCAGTACCTTACAAAGGCAAGCAGATGATTATGGGGAACAGGACTGTATGAGATGTAACACACATAGAGAGTGTATTTTCAAATGATTACTTGAAGCATAGTTCAACAAAGGAGTACTGCACTCCATCAGGTATGTAATAGATTTCTACATATATCACGATGCAGATTGGAGGATGGAGATATGGGGAATAGGGATCACAGCATTAAGCCTGTCTTATATCTATGGTGATGACATGTCATTGATACTATACTGTCCACTTACATGTATGCCTCTCAACTGTCCGTGATTTCAGTCACATCTCAGCTCTGTCCCTGTCAATCCCAAGTACAACAGTCAGCTGTTATAGAAAAGCTAGTGGATTATGTGTAGTACATAGTGACAATAAGGGAGGGTGTACACCCCTGTAATGTCAAACTATGTTCTGTAATTCACCTCCTCTCATTCTGTCCATGTCTCACATAATTAGTTCTAACATTGTAAAAGTGACCCTGAATGTTCCTGATGTATTCTGGTTAAGTCCCTGTGTCTGTTAACATTTGTCCCTGTTTGGTTGAGAGCTATGCCTAACATACCTGTCAACCTCATACAGCAAGAACTCAGGACAAAGTCATAATTAATGGGGGGGGGTGGCAAATGTAGTACTGCTGGCATATCATTCTCAGTATAGGTGTACTGGGTGTTATGTTCAGGTCTATCACATACACTGTCATATTGCATACCTTACAGGTGTTAACTGGATGTAGTTGATGTGCATGTTATAATGGGCCTAAATTGTCTGAGTATGTTGTGAGTTTGTCTGTTTTGCATGGGAGCAGAGATGTGAAGATACAGGACTTGCAATGCAGCTGTGGATCATTATCTGTATAAGTCTGTGTGGATTACCATACATAATAGTGCAGGTAGTAATGTACTGCTGTTGTTTTACTTCTCACATTTGAGCGGAGGGATTGGACTCTGTCCCCCTCAGAACCTCATGTCAGTGTCTCATTAAATGCTGCTGATTATGGTGGCCATAGTGAGGCACAGGAGTTGCTGTCGATAGCTGAATCTCTCCCAGAGGTTGGCATCCCTCTTCACCCCCAGTGTCATGACACACAGTAAGTATGCCCACACATACCCAGTCCCCACAGGCCACAGACAGTGGACATTCTGAAGGTATGACAACTATAGCTTCAGAGTAGTCACTGGCCATAGCCAGAGAGCTGGTGAGGTTCCACACAGGCAGATTGACAGAGGTGCTCTTTGGAGGACTGCTGTCCATCCAGCACCTGTTGTAGGTGTCACATCACAGATTACTCACCACATGTTTTGGGCCATCATGGAGGCATAGATACATTCTGAATGGAACACCACACAGAAACTTAGGGTTATGAATGCAGCACAGTCTGATATCCATGACTGCCTTCACCACATTGCAGACACCCTGGATCAGTTCCCTGCTGTTGTGGATAGACGATGGGCTCAGACAGTGTCTGTCTTCGACTACATGATGTCTGTGCTGGAACATCTGGTTGGAGTTGGGCAATGGACACGTGGAAGAAGGTCAGCAACCCCATCTATTGGCAGTCCACATTGCCATGCACAGTCATGCTCCCACACAGGTAGTACCTACAGTGCTCCAGAGGAAGGTGTGCTGTCCACACCAAGATGTGGTAGACCATGGGCATGTGGTCCTGGGTAATACCTTGTGGGACAAAGCCCCAGCATTTTGTAGTCACTGTCAGGTACTGGCACCACATCTGATCTTCTACTGGCACTGCATTTGATCATGGGCATGATGGTGGCAGTGCCTCTCCTGGCAGAGCCAGTTCACGTGTTCATGGTCTGAGATTGTGAACTGTACACTCTACCATGTACGTTTCACAGCTGTCCAACATACAAACATGTAGGGCTAACACTGGGCTTGACTGTGTGCATGCACATACTCAAACACCACTGTTGCTTGCAGGGCACCAACAGACATACACAGCATGTTTCCATGGCCCATCTAACCCGCACCCCTTCCTGGATCACACACACGCTGTCACCTATTTGGCACATCCTAGGCTTCTGGCACCCCCACACCACACCTTGTGCATGTGATGATACCTGTGCCATATCCTTGCCATCTGTGACATCGATGCAGGGAAATGCAAATATGTGTCTGATGCACAGGGTGACTATATTACCTTACATGTACTTGTGTAGTGAAATATTGTTTTGCAACTTATTGAGGGCCACTACAATTATTGTATGCTGGCATGTGTCATGACTGCACATCAAACTGTGTGTGACTTTGTTGCATGATGTCAGACTGGCTGTAGAGTTACAGAACAACAGGTGGAAGACAACAAGGACTTGAGTCAAGTTGGGAGTGCCTTTCCTTAACACCCGTATTTGTTGTTTTACAAGTTAATTTAGAATGACAGGTGTCTCACTGACCTGTGTATGTGTCCATTCCAGGTGTCTGAGGGGTTAAACAATGAACACATGGTGGCGATACAGCGGCATGCACAGCACACATTTGTCATCAGCAGGGTAAGCCAGTATATGTGCATGGCTCCCTAGGTGCATATGTGTATAACAGCATATCAGGGACAATGGGGGTAGTCAGTGTAATTATGCATTCATACTTTGTGACAAGGTCTGCTACCCTCGATACATGTCACCTGGGTTTTCTGAATGTACAAATCTAGAAGGTGTCAGACATCAGTAATGCTTATGCGGAGGAGGGCAATGTAGAGGCCAGCAGCTAGTCACATGGACAATGTAGAGGCCAGCAGCTAGTCACATGCTTATAAAATGCATAACTATTACACAGAGATAACTCACAAGAGCATGTCCATAGTGATGTAGGGGGATACACACACACACACACAAGTTATGTGATGTGAAATTAGAATTCCTTCCTATCTACTATTATACACTACAGCTCAAAGTACTTATCACATGCACCACAGAGTTTAGCTGACTTTAAACTGTCAGCCAGCACACTCAAGATGGATGACATCAGCAGGAATTGTAAAGGAGGCTAGTGCCAAGGCCAGCAGCTAGTCACAGGGCCTTAAAATGCATTGCACACAGATAGGCCAGATGGGCATGTCTCTCACAAACACAAACATGTTACACGAGTTAGATAATGTGATATTAGAACCCCTATGTATCTAGTATTATACACTACAGCTCACAGTACTTATTGCATGCACCACAGGTTATGTCTGTTGTATATGTGGATGTAGGCATAGTACTTGTGCAGTATGCAAAGTGATCTTGTGTTAGACAGCATGTGTGGCTTGCAGAGTGATACTGCTTGGTAATGTTATTGTATCTAATATTCAAGGAGTGGGATACCTGGTGATATTCCTGCTATGTGTATACAGTTACCAGTATGGCCATATGTGGCTGTTTGCAGTTTGATAGGTGGACATGTGGCCAGGGACACTATGGCTTGCATTACACCAGCTGCATACCTGTGTCTGTCTACAAGGTGACAGTCTGCAGGCACAGGGGTCTGTGGGTGAGTGGATTGTGTACTGTTGCGACCTTACTCTGGTTCCATTGGGCAACTGTTGTGATATGTAAGTGCAGATAATCCCAGTATTCCAGGGTATATGAGGACATTTGCACATCCCCACACATATCTATATAAATGTGTATAACTGGGAAGTCTCCTTAACTGTTGTGTGTGTACATTATGTACTTGTGTTATGTAAGTATATGTGAAGCATCTATGGATCATTGTACTTTATGTAGCTGTATATATATCTTGTTATAATATATATATATATATATATATATATATATATATATGTATATATATATATATATATATATATATATATATATATATATCATATATATATATATATATATATATATCTATCTATATATATATATATATATATATATATATATGTGTATATATATATATATATGTGTGTGTGTGTGTGTGTGTGTGTGCCACATACTGACAGATACACTATTCAAGTGTGAGGGTGATAGGGAAAAACAGGTATGAATATGTAACTGTATTTATGTACAGACATTTCTACATACCAGGTCTTTGGGCAGAAGAGGCAACAGACTTGGGATCAAGTTAGCTAAGTGTTGGAGCCTACCCAGTGTAATTTTCAGTACTTACAAGGGATCTACTTTATGTCCTCAAAATGCAAGCTGGCCGAATACGAAACGCCCGACACATAACACTCGAACGCTGACTAAACCGAAACGTGTATGTCCTGAAAGCTGAATTATCGATTCAAGTAAGTTGTCCACAATCCCTAACACCACTGTTCTAATTTCTCACAGTATGAACATTTTTGTAAGGTTAAGTAAAGTTTGTATATTATATACAAACTTTACCTAACCTTACAAAAATGTTCATATTGTGAGAAATTAGAAGTAATTTTACCGGAAAATGTAATCGTACTTCTAATTTTTAACAGTATGAATATTTTTGTAAGGTTAGGTAAATATGTTATATACAAACTTTACCTAACCTTACAAAAATGTTGTATAGTGAGAAAATTGAACTACATTTAAGGGAAAGGGTCCTCTGCTTGATTCAGTGCAGTAGTGCAAGGGATCGTGGACAAAGTTGGTGATTTGTTCTTTCCAGTTTCAGGATATTCGTGTTTTGGGTGAGTCAGCATTCGAGCTTTATGTGTCTGGCTATTTACATTCGAGCATTTTAGTTGTTGAGAGAATAAAGTAGACCCCTTACAAGTTGACTCCAGGCCACAGCTACCTGTACTCCAGTCTGGGATTAAGTGTGCTGCAGGCCATTGGCTGCTGCACATGTTACCACAGTACTGCAATTCCCTGATATGGTCCAAGGCATTTCCTTGCTGTTTGGTGACCTTATTATGTGACTCATGCCTCACAATTGTACAGAGCTTCACAGAATGTCCAGAATTTTGTTTCATATGTTTGGTTCATTTTATACAACATTGTGGTTTTCTAGCAAATTAGTGGCAAATCATTGATTGATTGAAGCTGATAACTAATGACAGATATTTGAGTTTTGGACTCCATACACATCAGGAGATTCATGCTAATGCAAAAACTGCTATTCTATCAACATTCTATGTTTGTAAGAGCAATATTTAAAACATATCCCTATTTGCAGGCCTTTGTCCACTTTTATTCAAGGCTTTGGCCAGATTTCTTGCTCTGAGAAGTTGACAGGTATGATGTGACTGGGGTACATGATGTAACACCCTACACAGTGTGACAGTCAGCATATCTCTCCCTGTATATGTTTTTGCAGAATGTCCAGCATTTTATCCCATATATCTTATTTTCCTCACACATTTGTGTTTTTTCTGGTAATATACTGTAAAATGCAGTGACTGAATTGTTGTAACTACTGAGATATTTAAGTGATGGCCGTTTGATCCTGCAGCTAATCTGAGCTGTTGCCACCTGCTGTTATAATAGCCACCTTCTAGGTTACTCGGAGCATGTATAATGTCTTTCTGTAGGTTTGGCTTTTTATCCCCCCATTCACTCTGGCTTTGTCCAGAGTTCTTGTGGTAATAGATTGAGGGGTTATGACAGTCTGTGGAATATCACCATATGACAACCTCAGATGCATAAAATGTGGCTACTGTCAGATTCAAACCATCAACACCATCACCAATGTTAATGTCCCTTGCCTACTGAGCCACACAGGCTGCCAGACAGGGATGTGTCATTTATCACAAAATCAACAGCATATAGATATATACATTCTCACCCCTGCTTTATGTGCGATATATAATGTGTAGCCAGGTTCTGTCTCTATGTTACAGCCCTGAAATTGGGTAGTTTGCTTATATATCATTGCAAATATACTGCTACAGCAGTTGTATGTGTACACTGATGAGGTGGGTTTGATGGACATCCAGTCCATGCTCTGCTGGCATGCACAGTCATGCAACTGTTCTGTGACCACACTGTTTGGCATCTCCCTTGAATGATGTAGTGGGGTTTCCATACATGTGTCCTAGTGAATATTATGGGGCATATACTTTTGGACAGAGTAACTGTTGTCCCGAGTGGCTGTTAGATCTCTGCAAGTAGCCCAGTAGCCCAACTTATTCTCTGGTATACATGTGGCTGGTCCATACATATGCTACCATATTCTAGTACCCCTTACATGTGGTGAGTAGCTGTTTGACATACCTTATGAATGCAGCAGTTGACAGACCTGTAGTTTGGGGCTGACTCTGTCTGATGCACACAGTCCACAACCAATGCATGGTGAGGTACAGGTTGTGTGGGCTGGCTGGCAACATTTTTACTAATATGTATGCAAGTCAAAGTAAGGTGTCAGTCCCTAGGGCCCTAGGTTGTCAGTGCATGTGCTATGTGTTGTCATTTGGCCAAGGTGAGGGCATACTGGACATGCATTTGTCTGCCTATAGGGACAACCTCAGGGTTTTCCTCCTTTGACTCCCCAGTGGATCTTGCTGTGGTGAATGAGGCACTGGTGAGGTGCTGCATATCATTTCCTTTTGCTGATCCTGCTGCAGCTGTTTCTGCAGGATTATATTGTGTAGCGTGGCACATACTGTGAACATGTGTGCTTGTGTGGCTATAGAGTACTGCATGGCTCTATCAGATATATCGAGGCACAAGAACAGTGACCTCCGCAGCCCAACCACACATTCTATGACATTCCTAGTTTGTATTTGTGCCTCACTGTGGTGTTCTTCCATGGGTATGTGTGCATTTCTTATCAGTGTCATCATCCACGGTTCCAGTGCTTAGCCAGCATTCCCCAGCAAATGGCCGTGTGGGATGGCCACTCTAGCAAACATCTGGTACAGCTGTGATGCATGCCAGATATGGGAGTAGTAATAACTGCCAGCGCTGCCAGCACACACATTCATGATAATTCCCTGGACATTGCACATGACCTGGCAGTTAATGGAGTGGTACCTCTTGCATTTGTTGTAGATTCTACCCTCCTCATTGGGTGCTGCCTTGATGTGTGCATGAGTGCAATCTATGGCACCGAGTACCTCAGGGTAGTGTGCTATATGGTAGAAATGTTGCATACTGCTGGCCTTCATCTCGTGGGTGAGGTGAAATCAAATGTGCTCACTGGCATGTGGTAGCATGGCATTCAGGAACTGGTGGAGTACCCTGGATGCTGATGCCTGTGAGACCCTCACCATGTCCCCAGTTGGTCTTTGGAGTGTACCTGTAGCGGTATCCTAAGCGCTACACACACCTTAGTTTCCACTAGGATGTGTTCCCCTTTGTTGGCTCTGGGTCTGAGTTGAGGTCAGCAGAGCTCAGTGAGTTCTTGTAGTATATCCCTGTCCACCCTGTAGCACTCTACAGTCTCATGCTTATGTAGTCCTTGGAAGGTTACCCTGGGCCTGAACACTCTTCTCCTTCACAGTCTAGGCCTATGGTCAGCAGCAGCAGCAGTAGCAGTATTGACCTCAACATCTAGCACATACATATTTAGAAGACCTTCAGCAGGCCCAACATTTCTTCAATTAGAAGTCCCAAGTCTGTACTCCAGTGGTGCAGAGGATGGGGGTGAAATCAGAATATATAGGGTTTTTGCAACCTTTGTAATGCTCTCCTGTAGGTGCAGCCTTTGTGATGGGCTACTATGATGCATTCCACCTGCCACGTACAACATTAAGGACTGTTAATGACCCTAGTTCAAGTGGAACAGGGGTCATCAGTAATTAAGATCTCATTGCCTTTCTCAGCCAATTATTTTGTTTTTAACTACCTTCCTCAGTCAGCACTGTGGTGAATGGCTCAAACACAAGCCACAAAGGTAAACAGTGCTCAGCAGTAATTATACATGCACGCATCAAAGGTCATGCTCAGCACAGTGGTATGCTGTGTAAACCCGCGCAAACCTGCTGAAACACGTGACCCGAAGGTAAACAAAGCTTAGCAGCCAGTGTACATACCCCTGCATTGAGTACAGTGCTGTGCCACACAAACAAGCAATGCTGTGCTCCGCTTAAAGGGATGTGGGCACACCCCCTTTTGATGTCAGCTACCTCTTCTGTGTACACCAACATGGTTATTTGCCTACACAGATGGGATCTGTGGACACAGATACCCATTTGTGCTATTCAGTAACCCCAGCTCATCTGCATAGAGATCTGTGCACACAACCTGGGAACTATACCATTCCAAGCCTGCCTCATTTGCAACCACAGCAGTCTGACAGATGTGAATCCATGTGGCAATAAAACCAAGAACACAAAAAAGTAGCCCATGGAGTGCCACTCCCCACAGCAGTCTACCTTTGTACATACTCCATGTAGAGTCCTATAATGCATTACTGTCACATACTATTAATTTTCATTTTTACACTTTTTACATTTTTTAAACAGCATGTTTGCACATTGCGCCACACTGTGCAACCATATTCTGATTATTTAAAAAAATATATTTAAAATTATTTTTCATTAGGTTTTGGACATGCAATGGATACTTTTGCACATATCTGTGTCTGCTATGCTATTTCTGTCCTTCTTACTGCACTTTTACAGCTTCTGTTCTCTGTTTAACATCCTGTGCATGGAATTTGTCCATGTAAATTGTGGACATTAACACGGGGTCTGCAGGACTTATCATCTGCTTGCTGGATCACTCTACCAACCTTATTTGCATCCATCCAATTCACCTGCTTGTGAGGTGATTTCCATGCCATGGACATTTCTGTGTATACACACACGTACACGCCCCTCAGCTATGTTTCCTGGATTGCAAACCTGTTTACCTTTATGTAAGCAGTATGACACTATGCCTACACAAAAACTAAGTCAGTGTAGGCTCTATTAAATCCCCCCTCACTCTTTAATGTGTTTATATCATTAATGAGCATGTCTAACAAACTCTTCTTCTGGTCAATGAGGAAAACCCCCTATGTGGAAAAATATGTATTCTCTATTTTACATAGGTTTGAATCCCGCATTATACAAATTACTTTTATCAGTATACACGAATCCATAAAATATATCTCAAGTCGTACAATTTATACTTCCCAGTTCATATCTTAAAAGTCAAGTCATTTAACAGGTATAGCAACCAACAAACCATAAATGAATGCCAACTGCCACTTTATCCTTCCTATTTCATAAACAGACCTTCTCTCTTTTTGGTAATGTTGCTCTGTGTGCTCCATTCCACAAACACGGTTGTCAAGGATGTGCAGTTTTTCACACTGGCCATAAAACACGATATCATGAATTGGTAGTAAAACACATTAACTGTTGTTGGATGACCTGGGCAAACATAGCAGAAGCTGGCAAATATGGTGTGCAATTCAGGGCTCAAAGATGGCGCGTAGAGGAGTCAAGAATATTCACTGAACTCCTTGTAAAGTGCCACAGCTGCAGGCTGCTACAGGGGGTCTATACTAGATCTCAGTATACATGGGTGGTTTGGAACATTCTAGCCAAGACTGTCTCCAATGCAACTGACATATCATTACAATGACCTAAAAAAGTGCAAGCAGGCACAACTCAGCCAGTGGCTGGGTGAGTTTAGCACTGCTGACATTCCCACAGTTGTATAAGTATACGGGTAAAAATACTTAAACTGATACAAAAAGCTGAATATAGTCAAGACTAAGATGAATAATGTTTCTCTCTTTTTCTCTCATTATTTACTTTTCAGCTACTCAGGAGATTTCAGAAGTTTACTATCAAAATGTGGAAATCAAAACATTTTTCCACAAAATGATTGACCCATGTATCCAAATTTGGTAATTCTGAATTAGCAAAATGTCAGAAATAGTAACATTGGTATCAATGTTTGAGCACCAGAAATTCCACTGTCAAATGTCTGTGTTACAGGTAATGTTTTTTTGCAGAAGGACAAGCCCACCTGCAACCTCCACACCCCCTGTACATTATATATACCAACTGTGAGATCACACTACAATGAGGAAAACAGAACATTTCTCAATCCTTACTGTACTGCTACTCAATTAAAAACATTGACTTCATATTAGTGAATATGCACTCACTTTCGCTGATATGCAGTCATATATATTCAACTTGACAGTACGGGCGTTGGTGGACTATATGTTCGACCAACCATTTTCGTCAAACTGCAATTTCACATAGTAAACTAATTTCAGCTAGTAAAGCAAACAAACGGAAACCAGTAAAATACACAAAAGCAGTCCGGACAAGCACCGTGAAGCCCAAAAAAATTTTAAAGTCCTTGTTGTGGATGCTGTTTGCTGTACAAGCTGCAACACTTTAAGTAGAATCCACTTACACGTGTAAAGCCACACTGAAGTCAGAAAAAAACTTAACGCACTATATTATTAAAACAAGCGTTTTCGCTGTGGTTAAAACTACAGCTTCATCAGAGGCAAAAGTAAAATGCAGTATCAAGTCAGGTTTTTATACAACACACCCTCGCCTTAATTAGTAATGCAATCACAATGAAGGCGTGTTAGCAGCATTTCTTGCAAAAGTAAATTCAGGGAGTAAAAGCTCTGTTTAGGAGCATTCTCAAAAGTATGTAGTTTCATACTTTTAAAACAGTTGGAAACCATGAAACATTAGTGCTTCAGAAATTTGTTACATTCATATACCAAGCAAATGTGCATTGAAAGCATGCAAATGTATAAGAAGAGTATGCACAATAAAAGCAGTCTAAAAGCAGTGCATAACAGATCTACATATAAAAGTGTTTGTAAAAAGTGTTTGTAAAAAGTATCTAGTGAGATCTCTACCGACAACTATAGTTAGAAGCCTTGCTAAGTATGAATCTTAAAAGTAGTAAAAAGTGTATATACTACAAATTACTATTAAAGTAAAATAAAATGAAATGGAAAATGGAGTAAGGCAAAGGTAAAGGAGTTATCTTTTATAGCTCCTCACTAGCTGAAATTAGTAAAATACACAAAAGCAGTCCGGACAAGCACCGTGAAGCCCAAAAAAATGTTAAAGTATCTAGGAGCTAGAATGGCAAATATTACTAGACTCATTTTCGTACCCAGGTTTGAATGAACACTGCAACATAGCTTGTGTCCTGAAAATGAGGAGCTATAAAAGATAACTCCTTTACCTTTGCCTTACTCCATTTTCCATTTCATTTTATTTTACTTTAATAGTAATTTGTAGTATATACACTTTTTACTACTTTTAAGATTCATACTTAGCAAGGCTTCTAACTATAGTTGTCGGTAGAGATCTCACTAGATACTTTTTACAAACACTTTTTACAAACACTTTTATATGTAGATCTGTTATGCACTGCTTTTAGACTGCTTTTATTGTGCATACTCTTCTTATACATTTGCATGCTTTCAATGCACATTTGCTTGGTATATGAATGTAACAAATTTCTGAAGCACTAATGTTTCATGGTTTCCAACTGTTTTAAAAGTATGAAACTACATACTTTTGAGAATGCTCTAAACAGAGCTTTTACTCCTGAATTTACTTTTGCAAGAAATGCTGCTAACACGCCTTCATTGTGATTGCATTACTAATTAAGGCGAGGTGTGTGTATAAAAACCTGACTTGATACTGCATTTTACTTTTGCCTCTGATGAAGCTGTAGTTTTAACCACAGCGAAAACGCTTGTTTTAATAATAAAGTGCGTTAAGGTTTTTTCTGACTTCAGTGTGGCTTTACACGTGTAAGTGGATTCTACTTAAAGTGTTGCAGCTTGTACAGCAAACAGCATCCACAACAAGGACTTTAACATTTTTTGGGCTTCACGGTGCTTGTCCGGACTGCTTTTGTGTATTTTACTAATTTCAGCTAGTAGGGAGGTCCATGATGGACACAGAAAGACCCAGAGAAGGAAGGGGAATGTCTGCAGCAAAATTTACACTATTTAATTAAAAGTATTACTCTTCCATACATTACTAGCAAATTAATCATGCATATTTTAACCATAAAAGGAAAATTGCGTGCTTTATTCTGTAGCTCAATGTAATTGCATGAGTTCAATGTAATACTGTGTTGAGATATTGTAGGTTCAAATTCCACAAGTAACAAATACATACTAAAGACAAATATTCAACATTAATTTCAACAACATTGGTATAAATGCCATTTTGTTAATTTAATCTGTATTATTTGTAAAAGTATATGTACACTATACACACAGGAGCTAGAATGGCAAATATTACTAGACTCATTTTCGTACCCAGGTTTGAATGAACACTGCAACATAGCTTGTGTCCTGAAAATGAGGAGCTATAAAAGATAACTCCTTTACCTTTGCCTTACTCCATTTTCCATTTCATTTTATTTTACTTTAATAGTAATTTGTAGTATATACACTTTTTACTACTTTTAAGATTCATACTTAGCAAGGCTTCTAACTATAGTTGTCGGTAGAGATCTCACTAGATACTTTTTACAAACACTTTTTACAAACACTTTTATATGTAGATCTGTTATGCACTGCTTTTAGACTGCTTTTATTGTGCATACTCTTCTTATACATTTGCATGCTTTCAATGCACATTTGCTTGGTATATGAATGTAACAAATTTCTGAAGCACTAATGTTTCATGGTTTCCAACTGTTTTAAAAGTATGAAACTACATACTTTTGAGAATGCTCCTAAACAGAGCTTTTACTCCCTGAATTTACTTTTGCAAGAAATGCTGCTAACACGCCTTCATTGTGATTGCATTACTAATTAAGGCGAGGGTGTGTTGTATAAAAACTTGACTTGATACTGCATTTTACTTTTGCCTCTGATGAAGCTGTAGTTTTAACCACAGCGAAAACGCTTGTTTTAATAATAAAGTGCGTTAAGTTTTTTTCTGACTTCAGTGTGGCTTTACACGTGTAAGTGGATTCTACTTAAAGTGTTGCAGCTTGTACAGCAAACAGCATCCACAACAAGGACTTTAACATTTTTTGGGCTTCACGGTGCTTGTCCGGACTGCTTTTGTGTATTTTACTAATTTCAGCTAGTAGGGAGGTCCATGATGGACACAGAAAGACCCAGAGAAGGAAGGGGAATGTCTGCAGCAAAATTAACACTATTTAATTAAAAGTATTACTCTTCCATACATTACTAGCAAATTAATCATGCATATTTTAACCATAAAAGGAAAATTGCGTGCTTTATTCTGTAGCTCAATGTAATTGCATGAGTTCAATGTAATACTGTGTTGAGATATTGTAGGTTCAAATTCCACAAGTAACAAATACATACTAAAGACAAATATTCAACATTAATTTCAACAACATTGGTATAAATGCCATTTTGTTAATTTAATCTGTATTATTTGTAAAAGTATATGTACACTATACACACATTGCAAGGATTATTTGGAAGAATTCACACCCTGTTTTGGATTTTTAAAAAGTACAGTTAATTTAACAGTAAAGATATATTTTTATTGTACCAAATTATTGTATGTGACAAATAATGGTCCTAATTATGTTTTTCCTTTTTTTTTTCTCTGTCTCTCTTACTCTGCCTCTTTGCTATCTTTTTTATTTCTATATGTGTGATCACACTATTCTGATATCATAATTTTCTGACAGCCAACAAAATGATTTCCACCACAGGGATGTAGGCCAACTGCTGCGGCTCAGCCTGCCACCCATCCATTGGCTACCATACCAATGCTCAGAACATCTGGAAAGCAACCTAGCAGTACTGCCTCTACAGTCCCTGCACTACCTGGTACCTCATCATCAGATAGCATTACCCCAGCAGCTGGTCCAATGGTACCTTCCAAGATTATTGAGGGAGGTGAGGATTTTGTCATTCCTGAATCCAAAAGATTGAAAGAAGGAGATGGTATAGTTATCAGCATTTGCACAGGGTGTTGTATTGGGGGGGGGGCAGGCAGCCAAGGCTGACACAAAAGGTAGTGGGTACATGTGAGTAAGAAAGAAGGAAATGCAGGCATAAATTTAGATAATTATCAAATGGCCAATGAGACAAAATGAGCTGCAAGCCTCATGAATGACCCATAAACCTGTTATGTGTGTGTGTCTGTATGCACACTCAATGTGAAATGTGTGTGTCTGCAAGAAAACAAGCTTTGTTCTGCTCTACATCTGGGCATGTCAGACAGGTGTGAGCCATGCCTAGAGTTAACAGTTTGTTGTTGTTGCCTGTGACCATGAGAAATGGCTTTGCCAGGCATTGCACTGGAATGTCCATGTCCATGGTCAGATGTGCTGGTGTTAGCCGAATGTAAGTGATGTCTGCTGGATGAATGCTCCTCCTACGCGCACCCAGGACCAGAAACCCATATCCTACTACATCTGGATGTGGACACATCAACCACTGACAGTGCACTGGAAGTATTGCCACTACGGGAGAGTGATCAGACATGGTCATGTTGGCTAACAGCAGATGATGCCACTGACCTACATCCACATGGATGCTGTCCACCTCCCAGTAGATGTTCCATCACAAACACTGCCTGTTCCATTGTGTCATTCATCTGATCCACTGAATCAGCCACACAGTGGAGGCAATCATGCACATCATCTGGTGCAAAATCTGCAAAACTAAACATGTCCTCAGAGGCACTAGTGGACTGGGCCTGTGCCTCCATGATAGCCATAAATATATATCAAGTTGCATGTAATGACACACCAGGGTCAGGTGATGGGTGGACAGCAGGCCTCCTCTGATAACTCTTAACAACTCTCATGCATGGCACCTCACACACACTTTGGCTCTGGCCAGAGTCAACCAGCTCTGAAGCCACAGTAACCACATTAGCCTGATCAAGTGTTTCATCCTTCACTTGTACAATATCTGAGGGACCAGTGGAATAGGTATGCGTAGCTATAATGACTGTCTCTAATGGAAATCCAGGGGATGACTGAATGTCAACTCCACTGTCAGATTCAACTTTTGAATCTCCCAAATGTGCCTCTGTTTAGCCACCACCATCATCAGAGGCTACTGATACTCTGCCATCAGGTGATAAGAGTCCTACACTTCCACTGCCAGGATCACCTGTGATAATAAACAATGAACACAAGAATGAAATTAATGCTATACTAAATATTAAAACAATTTATATAACAAACTAACACTCGTCCAACTATCACAAATGGAGCAGCCATACAGACACTCATTACACCCATCTCACGCATACAGATAAATGTATATATTTGAGGAATGGTCATTAATAATCCAAAAACATTTTTTGCTTACCATGTGTAGATGACTCCAAACTTTGTAGGATGGATGGTCCTGGAAGAAATGAAGCATGGGATGGACACAAATTAAACATCATAATGGGAATAACACAGAGGGCAGTGAATACATAATTGCTATATGTCTGGTAAGATTATTTTAACTGAAATTTGGCTGACATGTCCAACCATAGCCCATGTGTAATAAATAACTGTGTTGTATATGTCTATTAAGTTATCAATAGGTACAGTAAAAACAAAATGCCACCCATAAGTATTAGTCAAATCCGGATATTTAATACAAGCAAATCTAAAACTTACCATATGAAAGCTTACCTGGAAGCTGCTCTTGGGACAAAATTGTCCTCCCAGACACATCAGCACCAACATCAAGTACATGTTGGTATGCAGTTTCCAGTGAGTTAATTGGATCTTCTGACAGTAGACAGGAACTCCTCATTTGGTGTCAGTGGGAGCTCGGTAGCAGGCCTCCCCCTGTATCCAGCTTTTCATGGCAAACTGCAGCTTTAGCTCTTTTGGGCTGAAATCACATCAGTGGCTCAATGACACACGTGATCATAAGTTCTGGTGCAACCCCCTACTATATTGTCATTGTTCACCATCTGGTTCCAAATCTTCATTTTGGCAGCTATATCCTCACATCATCTCTCAAGCAGCAAAGCACCCTGGTGCCTGAATGCCTGCACGATCACATCATTTTCTGAGTCACTGAAAGGGGGGTTTACATGAATTTGTATGCTGGGGTTTCATAAATCTATGTGATGTAAAACAGAGTAGGATACAAGCCATAAATATCACCTAACTAATGTCTTGCTTACATACACATTTGCCATCATTAAGGACAGGGAACACACATTTTAATTATTAAAACTGAAGCTTATGTGGTTGCCCCACCTCACCCTCATACACAAACCAGGGTTTGTCCAAACAAAGGAATACCACTTTAGTAAGTATTAAGTTTCTCACTGAAATATCAAAATGCTTAAACACTTTCAGAAGAAAAGCACTTGAAACACATTTTTGTCTGGCAACACATGGATGGTAAGTGGCACCAGAACCCCCAAAACAACAGACATATGAAGGCTTGTACATGCCAAGGAATACCACATAATTAAGTTGGTATATATGCTTTCAACACAATTATCAGAAAGTGTACACATTTACAACAGTAAAATCAATTTATGATTGCCTGTCACTTCTGACTGTGCCCACCATTTCCCTGGAAGTGTTTCTGGGCCATCTCAGAAGCATAACATCTCTGTTAGTAACATGTACGTTACATTTCTCTGCAATAATGTAGAATATTATAAAATCATTTTAATAATAACACTTGTGACGAAAGTTAATAACCTGTGTCTCTGAGAAATGGAAATGTCTGCCAAAAATGCCTCTGCGAACAGTGAACTGTAGGAAGTGCATACACATAAAAGTTCCATTTTCTACTCGATATATAAATTGCTTTGTGACATGCTACAAAATCTAGAATGTACTTGAAAAATACAAGCATACCTTAGCAAAAATTAGAAGCCTTCTCTGCAAATAAATCAAAATGAATATAAGTCTTCTGTTTTGTCCATATACACAAGTCTCCTCACCTTCAAGCTCCCTAGGTACATTATTAGCTTTTTATAGTGTAGATTCAAGCTTCTGGGCATGGTGAAGATGTAAATGAGGTGTGAACTCCTTAGAATTGCTGAATACAAAACTTTTGACTTTGTGTAGTAGATGTAAATATAGTATATGCTCTTCAACACTGGTTGTTGCAAATGGATTGCAGCTGTGAATGATTAGTGGAAGAGAAAAGAACCACAGAGCAGCATGATTTGTGGAAGAGAAAAGAAACACAGAGCAGCAATTCAGACTACCTTCTGGCAGTCAGAACTTATACACAACACCTGCAGATCCACAACACCTACAGACAAAAAAAAATACATTAAAGATACACTGTTACTTGTTTTGCCTTCCTGCATTCAAACATTCAACCCAGGATTTAATAAACTCCGTGTAGGCACAGTATATAGCCTAAACGAAATGTTACCATGTCCGTGTACATGGTTCCCCCCCTTGGCAGGATGCCATGCATATTAATCATGGCACATTGCCAAGGGAGAACCATGGAACACGGTTATTGAATCAATGCAGGGAGTGTAGTGCCAACTGTGTCTGCAGATGAGTAAGACACTCCCTGCACTGTCCGACTATATATTGTCAATTATATATTTTATTGTATTGTGCTTGTTTGTTTTTTTGTTTTCTTTTTTTTTTAATTTTAAAAAGGATGTTTGCGTGGTGCGGTGTAGAGTGCAGCAATGCTAAGTGGCACCGAGCCACCTGCCAGACATCTAAAAATTGAAACCGGATGTAATTAATTATTTATTTAAAGGTCATGTTTAAGCATAGCTGAGCGGGTTTGCATGGAATGGCGTGGTGCTCAGCAGTGCTTATAGGCAGCTGAGAGGTATATGTAAAGGTGTAATTGAATTCCACATATCCTTGTAGTTAAATGAGTAGAGTTATGGCCTCGTGAGCACTAGGTGCAGGGTTGGAATACATGCAAGAAAGAATTAACATTTATTTTTGAAATACAAATTATACAAATTTTATTTAAATTCTGGCCTGCTGCACTCTACAAAGTTCTGCTAAGACCTGCTAAGCCCTCCTAAGCACCACATAAACACAATAATGGCAGAAAATGTTTATTCACTGCTTGGCTGTGCTTAGCTGGTTTGTACACTGTGAGACACAGTTCAGCATATGGGTCTTCAGGTTTTCACACTGCTCAGCTTAGCTGTGCTGGTTTATGCACTGCTAAGTGATGTGCCTCATTTTTTAATTTTGCCAAATGATGTGTAAGGGCAGGAAAATAGGCTATATTAAACACAATAGGTGGGAATACAGCATAATCCATTGGAGTTCTGTCTCTGGAAGATACTATGGCAGGCGTTGTTGAGGGTTCAAGCTTTTGGGCACAGTGCTGGGGAATTCTGGAGTCCTGTGACATGGTCAGACTCCTTGTGAAAAACCATGAAGACCTACTTCTGCAGGGAAGTTACCAGGACTCAGAGTGCAAGGCAGAAGCCTGGGTCCAACTGTCAAGGGAACTCACCAGTGCAACTGGTATCCACCACACAGGTGAGCAATGTCTTCACCACCATGATGACCAGAAGAGACATAAGGAGTATCTCTTAGACACCTGAATTTCTGGCATGGGATGTCCCACATATATGTAAGTACTTTCACCTTTGTACCACCAATATCTAATCTGAATGTCTGCTAGACTGATATGCGTAATGGTGTGCTTCTCTCCCAACAGCTGCAGAGGAAGGGCCTTGCAATCTCAAGGCACATGCTGCGCGCTTGGCCAATTTGCACCATTAGTGTGGTGAGTATGGATGTATTTTGCTAAATGTAGTGAAATAAGCCAGAAAGAGTAAAGCATTACCTGCAATAAAGTATGTACATTAAAGTCTGTATTGCAATAAAGTGGACTTAGAGCTGTAGTGCAATAAATGAATAAAACTGTAGTGCAATAAAAACATGAAACAAAACCAATACCTGCATTAAAATATATACAATAAAATCTGTAGTGCAATAACTGTGGAAGTAGACCTATATTGCAAGACCTGAATAATGACTACTGTTTTTCAATAAAAATTCAAAACAGTAACATAAACTGCAGGTAACTATATACAATAAATTATGTAGTGCAATAAGTGTGGAAGTAGAGCTGTTTGTCCAAAAATTAATAATGCCAACTGTTTTGTAATAACACATGAACCACTACCAATAACACCAAGGTAAACTGTGTACATACATATTTAAAACATACAGTACCATTCAAGGCTATTTCTATGCCAATATTGTCCACATAATGCTTTGTCATCCAGAAACATCAAGGTATATGGGTAAAGTAGCCCACTCCATGATCTGATATTGTTTGTTGACTTCACAGATATTTCAAGCCAATAACAATATATTGTATATACCTGCATTCTATGTATTAATGTGTAGATTACCTACTATCTCTGTCATGCTTGTATTTCATGCATGTGGGTTTTACTGTTATCATAATATAGTATGCAACTGTAGTAGTACTACCAGGTCACATATTGCTTCCAGGTTAGCTCTAGGTAAAATATCAGGCAGTCACTAGTCAGCAGTGAGTCAGTAGCTCAGTTTGCAAATGCTCTGTCTTTAGTACCTTTTGCCACACACAGACCAGGGTTCAAATCCAGTACTATGTAGCACTAAATATTACAGTATCAGTCACATAATGTTTACAGAGTTTCTCTCCACAGGGACTACAGGTAAATTGGTGAGGTAGCCCATATTATGAGTAAATAATTCTGTTGAGATGTTACAGACTGTTAAAATCATTAGCAAGAATGTGAAAGTACAGCATGA
The DNA here is from genome assembly GCF_019279795.1 of Protopterus annectens. NCBI lineage: Eukaryota > Metazoa > Chordata > Ceratodontiformes > Protopteridae > Protopterus > Protopterus annectens. Next base: position 250,213,687 of record NC_056744.1, read on the forward strand.
CATAAAGGAAATAAATATAATAGTTATAAAATATAATGAAATAAACAACATGTGTAATATTATTATGGTTGTATGCCTGGAGTGTCTTTTCAAAGTTGCTGTAGCCAATTCATACATTTCATGCAGATGCCCTCTGCAGTCACTGCTATTGGGTTCTATCCCCATGCCTGCCAAGCAAGGCATGATAGTTGTTTAGGTTCTGTACTGTAGGTTCTGTACTGTATACATATACATCTGTCAAGTGTCACTCTGTCTTGTAATGTAATTAGTAGTGCATAATCCATCTGTCACAGGATTACCATTGGCATGATTACTTAAATTGCAAAGTATTACTACATCAGCCCACAGTACACCTTGGTAGTTATATAGGTCCACCTGATGTGCCACTGTTCTGTGTACCCACAGTTGTTAATGCTTCACCCATACTGTCCCATGCAAATAGCTTGAGAGGTATGTCTGTGCTACAGCAGCTATAGGGAACTTGTACATATAAATACAGGACAGATCCATAGAGTAGATAGTAGTACTGTTGTCAAGTAAATAGCCTATAATGGTACTAATGGACTGTCTTTCTCTCTCTCCCCACCCCTTGTCTTCATTTCATTGTTATTGTTATCCATTGGTTATGGTTTACTATTCACATATGTTGTTAAGTTACCTGTATGTGGGACATGTGCATTATTATTGTTATGTATTAAAATGGTTGCATATTAACATATCTTGTTGAATTACCTATTTTGTTGGCCTTATGTTGTAACTGTTACTGGCATGCTGTTATGTAATTGGGTTATTTCTACTGTTCTGATGTGCTGTTATTACTATGTTTTGTTCATAACTAACCTATACTTACTGCTATACCTTCATCACCACAGCACGTCGGTGTAGGCCGACTACCGGTGATCTGCCTACCTTGCCTCAACTGGCTGTGGCACTGAGCTCTAGCAAGTCTGGGATCCAGCCCTGTGTGTCCCTTCCACTGCCCCTGCACCACCTGTGGCATTGAGTGGAACTGCCTCAGGAGATGGGACCTGGCCTTCTCCTGGGAGCGGTGGCAGACAGGTTGCAGTCACCCAACAGGAACTGCTGGTCATGGTGTGCAGGATCATTCATTGAACCCATGAACATCACCTGTGCCAGATTGAGGGCACACTGGACAAAATAGTCGGGCAGGCTGACCATGTGCCCAGCCTCTAGCACAGCCACCTTCTGGCCAATGAAGAAGCATTGCCGACTACCCATGGGTGAGGATGTCAGTCATGCTGCTGTTGTCTGGAGGCACATATTTCTCCAATTCCACAACACCCTCCCCATCCAAGGTGTTTACTCCCCCCACATATGTCACACACCACACCTGTCTGCTGTTTTGTCTGTCTGCTATTGCAACCTCTCCTACCCAACTTACCTCCCCACACATACCTGTGTCCCATCCCCTGTCTGTGTTCTTGTTTGTCTGCTCTTGCATTATCTACTACACAACTTACCTTCCCACACATTCCTATGTCCCTTTCTCAACATTCCATGCTCTCCTTAAAAAAAATAATGGGTGCCTGTCCCACAAAAGAAAAAACATATTACCGCATAAATAGCTCTCCATTTCACACATGTCCACTGGAAACAACTAATTTGGTCCAATTGGCTTGACAACACATTTATGTTGTCCTTACTCCTCTCTCTAGGGTTTGAGAGTCTTAATTCATGTACAAAACTTGTCAAAATGCACATCTTTTGCTGTACAAGAAATGGATAGCTGTGGTTCTTCCCTATACCCATCCTGCACATCCCTACTTGCCTTTCACATTGCTTTCCTCCTGCTTGCTAGTATTTCACTACTTTCCTATCAGCTCCTTACCCCCTTTTTCTTTATATTTTTTTAATGCAGTGTGGTATGCCGTGCAGCTTAAATGAGCTTTAAAGTCTATATGTGCCTACGACAATGTTACTCACACGTAGAGATTAAGCAACTCTGCCATGTGTCAAACCCGGGCTCCTCTTAACTGTAGAACACTGCATTAACCCACCATGCTGCACTGGATTTGGGTGAAGGAAATGTTTCCAGCAAAACATACTGCCTGCTACTTACAGACATTATGCATGTAACCAATAGAAAAAAAAACTATTGTGAAAACTGGGAGTGTACCCTGGACTCTGGTGCAATAATAAATAATAGTGATGCTAGTGAGGCCTGTGATAGCAGGTATATGTGTCCTTTTATCAGCAACTTGTGGTAAGGCACCTGCTAAGGCAGCAATAGCAAAGTACATGTACAACTGGGAACCTGGTGCAGAAACACAACCATATAAGACCACTCACGTACTCATGGATGTGGAAATGTTTCACACAGCCTATATATGTGCACATCTATCCTGTAAATACACATGCTTTTGTGGAGTCTCAGTAGCCCAGTCTGTTAAATGCCTGGTAGGCAGTACATTTTGTCACACACAGTACTGGCCTTGAATCCAGTGTTGTGTCGCATTTTAATTACATTATTGTGAAGACAGCAAGTAATTATTGAGTCATACAATCTTAGTCTCCATAGGTGACTGTTACTCAATTAACTGCTACCCAGTTTTGCAAGACAAAAGCCTGCAGGCAGAGACACAATGCACATATCCATACGTCCTAACCATATGTCGCCTGATATGCTATTAGCTGCACTGTTGTTTAACAGACGTACCTTAAGTACATGCCCCGATTGCACTGTATAGAATACCCTTGTCTGGCTCTATTGTAATGACAGGCCTGACACAGCTGACACCATTACAGATAAAGGTTGCTGTCCACCAAAGATTTCACACTCCCTCCTACGTTTTGTAAGTTGCAGCAGCAGCTGCAGCCAGTAGCATATGCAACTGTAAGTAAAGATACCTGTTACAAACCTACCATTCCTCCCAACCACCTAGAACAAGGGATCTGGACACAACCATACTTAGTGCGGGGGGCAAAAGCCCACAGATAGTGACATGTGTAACAGTTTGTCCCTACAAAGAGAGTAAGTTGATAGAATAACAGCTACTGCAGTAGCATGCATAGTGTAATGGTATGCAGTGTGACACACACACATGTCTTCCCTTACTGACCGCAGCCCACAGTGCTTGCCACTGCACTGCCAGATGACCGCAATGGTATGGGACACTGGCCAGACAAATGAGGCAAAAATGTGAACATACATCATAAACCTCTACAGTGGATGGCATTTGTACATCTGCCATGCTGTAGTCTCCACAACTTAGTAATGTCCATCTTATAAACTAAGACAGGGGACAAGGAATACATGAAGGCCTTATATATTGCACTGTGGTGGCATGGCATTGGCTAATGATAGTGGAATAAAGCTGTTTTGGCTGCAAGTAGCATTTCTGAGCCACAGAGTGGTACATGGGCAATTACCTGCTAATGAGCTGTACCTTACAAAGGCAAGCAGATGATTATGGGGGACAGGTTTGTATGAGACATAACACACACAAAGTATATTTTCAAAAGCTTACCTGAAGCACAGTTCAACAAAGGAGTACTGCACTCCACCAGGTATGTAATAGATTTTTACATATAACAGGATGCAGATTGGAGGATGGAGGTATGGGGAATAGGGATCTAAGAATTAAACCTGTCTTATATCTATGGTGATGCCATGTCATTGATACTCTACTGTCCTACACTTACATGCATGCCTCTCAACTGTCCCTGATTTCAGTCACATCTCAGCTCTGTCCCTGTCCCACATACAACAGTCGGCTGTTATAGAAAAGCTAGTGGATTGCATATGGTACATAGCCACAATAAGGGAGGGTACACCCCTGTAACATCAAGCTATGTTTTGTAATTCACCTCCTCTCATTCTGTCCATGTCTCACATAATTAGTTCTAACATTGTAAAACTGACCCTGAATGTCCCTGATGTACTCTGGCTAAGTCCATGTGTCTGTTCCCATTTATCCATGTCAACCTCTTACAGCAAGAACTCAGGACAAAGCCATAATTAATGGGGGGGGGGACAAATGCCCAAACTCATGGTACATACCTGAGGCAGTGATAATACTGTTGGGATATCATTCTCAATATAGGTGTACTGGGTGTTATGTTCAGGTCTATCACATGCACTGTCATATTGTATACCTTACAGGTGTTAACTGGATGTAGCTGATGTTTATGTTATAATGGGCCTGACTTGGTTGTTGTGAGTTTGTCTGTTGTGCATGGGAGCAGAGATGTGAAGATGCGGGACTTGCAATGCAGTTGTGGATCATCTGTATGAGTCTGTGTGGATTACCATGCATTATAGTGCAGGTAGTAATGTACTGCTTTTGTTTTCCTTTTCAAAGGTGACCAGAGGGGTTGGAGTCTGTCCCCTCAGAACCTCATGTCAGTGTCTCATTGGATGCTGCTGAAGATGGTGGCCATAGTGAGGCACAGTTGGGGCTGTTGATGGCTGAATCTATCCCAGAGGTTGACAACCCTCTTCACCCCTATTTTTATGACCCACAGTCAGTATGCCCACACATACTCAGTCCCCAGGGGCCATAGATAGTAGGCATTCAAAGGTGTTGACATTGAACAGAGCAGTGTGACAACTATAGCTTCAGTGAGTGTAGACACTGGCCATGGCCACGAAGCTGGCAAGGTCACACACAGGCAGATTGACAACGATGCTCTTTGGAGGACTGCTGTCCATCCAGCTCCTATTGTAGGTGTCACATCATAGGTTACTCACCACATGTTTTGGGCCATCATGGAGGCACAGACATGTTCTGAATGCAACACCACATGGATGCTTAGGGTATGAATGCAGCACAGTCTGACATCCATGACTGCCTCCACCATATTGGAGACACCCTGGATCAGTTCTCTGCTGTTGTAGATAGACTGTGGGCTCAGACAGTGGCTGTCTTTGACTGCATGATGTCTGTGCTGGAACATCTGGTTGGCGTTGGGCATTGGACACGTGGAAGAAGTTCAGCAACCCCATCTACTTGCAGTCCATGTGGCTGTGCACAGTCACACTCCCATACAGGTAGTACCTACAGTGCTACAGAGGGAAGTGTGCTGTCCACACCATGACATGGAAGGCCATGGGCATGTGGTTCTGGGTGATCCCTTTGTGGGTCACAGCCCCAGCATTTTGCAGTCACTGTCAGGTACTGGCACCACATCCAGTCTTGTACTAGCACTGCATCTGATCATGGGCATGATGGTGGCAGTGCCTCTCCTGGCAGACCCAGTTCACATGTTCATGGCCCGAGATGGTGAACTGTCCACTCTACCATGTACAGTTCATAGCTGTCCAACATACACACATGTAGGGCTAGTATTGGGCTTGCCTGTTTGCACACACACACACTCAAATACCACTGTTGCATGCAGGGCACCAACAGACACGCATGGCACATTTCCATGGCCCATCTAACTCGCACCCCTTCCTGATTCACACAAATATTATCACCTATTTGGCACAGCCTAGACTTCTGGCACCCCCTAACCACACCTTGTGCATGGGATGACACCTGTGCCACATCCCTGCCATCTGTGACATCAATGCAGGGAAATGCAAATATGCGTCTGATGCACAGGGTGACTATATTACCTTACATATACTCATGTAGTGAAATATTGTTTTGCCATGTCACTTACTGTGGGCCACTACAATTATATATGCTGGCATGTGTCATGACTACACATCAGACATTTTCTGACTTTGTTGCATGATATCAGACTGGCGGTAGAGTTACAGAATGACAGGTGTAAAACTACAAGGACTTCAGACAAGTTCAACGCCTCTTTACTTAACACCCCTATTTGTTGTTTTTTTACAAGTTTTGGCATTTGTTTTTAATTTAGAATGACAGGTGTCTCAAGGGCCTGTGTATGTGTCCATTCCAGGTGCCTGAGGTGTTAAACAATGGACACATGGTGGCAATACAGTAGCATGCACAGCAGACATTTGTTATCAGCAGGGTAAGGCAGTATACGTGCATGGCTGTCTAGGTGCATATATGTATAAAAGCATATCAGGGACAATGGGGGTGGTCAGTGTAATCATGCATTCATACTTTGTCACAAGGTCTGATACCCTCGATACATGTCACCTGGGTTTTTTGAATGTACAAATCTAGAAGGTAGACAACATCAGTTATGCTTATGTGGAGAAGGGCAATGTAGAGGCCACAGCTAGTCACATGGGTAATGTAGAGGCCAGCAGCTAGTCAAATGCCCATAAAATGCATAACTAATATAGAGAGATAACCAACATGGGCATGTCCATAGTGCTGTGAGGACACACGCACACACACACACACACACACACACACACACACACACACACACACACACACACACACACACACACACACACACACACACACACACACACACACACACACACACGCACACACGCACATACACACACACACACACACACACACACACACACACACACACACACACACACACACACACACACACACACACACACAATTATATGATGTGAAATTAGTATTCCTACCTATCTACTATTATACACTACAGCTCACAGTACTGATTACATGCACCACAGAGTTTATCTGACATTAGACTGTCAGCCAGCACATGTAAGGTGGATTGACATCAGCAGGAATTGTAAAGGAGGCCAGTGCAGAGGCCAGCAGCTAGTCACAGGGCCTTAAAATGCATTGCACAGAGATAGGCCAGATGGGCATGTCTCTCACACACACACACAAGTTACACAAGTTTGTTGATGTGACATTAGAACCCCTATGTAGCTAGTATTAGACACTACAGCTCACAGTACTTATTGCATGCACCACAGGTTATGTCTGTTGTATATGTGGATGCAGGCATAGTACTTATGGAGTGCACAAAGTGGCCTTGTGTTAGACAGCATGTGTGACCTGGAGAGTGATACTCCTTGGTATTATTATTATGTCTACTCTTCAAGGAGTGGGATACCTGGTAATATCCCTGCTATGTGTGTACAGTTACCAGTATGGCCATATGTGGTTGTTTGTAGTTTTATAGGTGGACATGTGGCCAGGGACAATATGGCCTGCATTACACCACCTGCGTACCTGTGTCTGTCTAAATAGTGACAGCCTGCAGCACAGGGGTTTGTGGGTAAGTGGACTGTGTACTGCTACAGCCTTACTCTGGTTCCATTGGGCAACTGTTGTGATGTGTAAGTGCAGATAATCCCAGCATTCCAGGGTATGTGGGGACATTCGTACATCCCCACACATATCTATATAAATGTGTATAACTGGGATGTCTCCTTAACTGTTGCTGTTGTGTGTACATTATGTACATGTGTTATGTAGATATATGTGAAGAGTCTATGTATGAATGTATTTTATATAGCAGTATATATATCTTGTTATCATATATATAAATATATATATATATATATATATATATATATATATATATATATATATATATGTGTGTGTGTGTGTGTGTGTGTGTGTGTATGCCACATACTGATAGATACACTAATGAAGCGTGAGGGTGATAGGGAGAAACAGATATGTATACGTAGCTGTATTTATGTACAGACATATTTCCACATACCAGGTCCTTGAGCGAAAGAGGAAACAGACTTGGGCTCAAGTTAACTAAGAGTAGGAGCCTCCCCAGTGTGATTGTCAGTACTTACAAGTTGACTCCAGTCCACAGCTACCTGTACTAGAGTCTGAGACTATGTGTGCTGCAGGCCATTGGCTGCTGCACCTGTTACCACAGTACTGCAATTCCCTGATATGGTTCAAGGCATTCCCTGGCTGTTTGATGACCTTATTATGTGACTCATACCTCACATTTGTACAGAACTTCACAGAATGTCCAGAATTTTGACTCATATTTTTGGTCCATTTTACATAACATTGTGTTTTTTTGGCAAATCATTGAAGTTTGAAGTTAATAACCAATGACAAGCATTTGACTTTCAGACTCTGTACACATCAGGAGATTCATGCTAATGCAAAAGCTGTTATTCTATCAACATTCTATGTTTGTAAGAGCAATATTTAAAACATATCCCTATTTGCAGGCCATTGTCCACTTTTATTCAAGGCTTTGGCTGGATTTCTTGTTCTGAGAGTTTGAGAGGAATGATGTGACTGGGGTACATTCTGTAACACAATACAGAGGGTGAGAGTCTGCATATCTCTCCCTGTATATGTTTTTGCAGAATGTCCATTTTATCCCATATGTCTGCTCTTTTCCTCATACATCTGTGGTTTTTCTGGTAATATACTGTAAAATGCAATCACTGAATTGTTGTATCTACTGAGACATTTAAGTGATGGCCTTTAGATCCTGCAGCTAATCTTACCTGTTGCCACCTGCTGTCATACTAGCCACCTTCACGGTTACTCAGAGCAAGTATAATGTCTTTCTGTAGGTTTGGCCCTTTATCCCCCCATTCACTCTGGCTTTGTCCAGCTTTCTTGTGGTAATAGGTTGAGCAGTTATGACAGTCTGTGGGGATACCACCATACGACTACCTCAAATGCAAAAAATGTGGCTACTGCCAAATTAAACCATCAACACCATCACCCTTGTTAATGTCCCTAGCCTACTGAGCCACACTGGCTGCCAGAAAAGTATGTGTCATTTATCACATAATCAACAGCATACAGACATATACATTCTCACCCCTGCATTACGTGAGACATAGAATGTGTGGCCAGTTTCTGTCTCCATGTCACACTGCTGCAGCAGTTGTATGTGTACACTGATGAGGTGGGTTTGATGGATGTCCAGCCCATGCCCTGCTGGCATGCACAGTCATGCAACTATTCTGTGACCCCACCGTTTGTCATCTCCCTTGAATAATGTAGTGGGGTTTCCAGCCATGTGGCCTAGTGAATATTATGGGGCACATACTATTGGTCAGAGTACCTGTTGTCCCAAGTGGCTGTGAGATCTCTGCAAGTATCCCATAGCCCACTATATTTTCTTGTATACATGTGGCAGATCCATACATATTCTACCATATTCTAGTACCCCTTACTGAGTAGCTGTTTGACTTACCTTGTGAATGCAGCAGTTGACAGACCTGTAGTTCAGGGCTATCTCTGTCTGATGCATGCAGTTCACACCCAATACATGGTGAGGTACAGGTTGTGTGGGCTAGCTGGTATCATTTTTACTAATATGTATGCAATTCAGAGTAAGTTGTCAGTCCCTAGGGCACTAGATTGTCAGTGCATTTGCCATGTGTTCTCTCTTGGCCAAGGCCAGGGCATACTGGACATGCCTTTGTCTGCCTACTGGGACAACCTCAGGGTTTTCCTCCTTTGAATCACCCTGTGGATCTGGCTGTGCTGACCGAGGCACTGGTGAGAGGCTGTATATCCCTTCCCTTTGCTGATCCTACTGCAGCTGTTTCTGCAGGATCATATTATGTAGCATGGCACATACTGTGAACATGTGTGCGCATGTGGCTAGAGAGTACTGCATGGCTCCATCAAATATATCGAGGCAGTGGAACCGTGACTTCAGCAGCCCAACCACACATTCTATGACATTTCTAGTTTGTGTGTGTGCCTTACTGTGGCATTCTTCCATGAGTATGTGTGCATTTCTTATGAGTGTCATCAGCCACAGTTCCAGTGTTTAGCCAGCATCCCCCAGTAAATGGCCATGTGGGATATCCCCCCTAGTAAACATCTGGTACAGCTGTGATGCATGCCAGATACGGGAGTAGTGAAAACTGCCAGGGCTGCCAGCACACACATTTATGATAATGCCCTGGGCATTGCACATGACCTGGCAGTTGATGGAGTGGTACCGTTTGCGGTTATCGTAGATTCTACCCTTCTCACCGGTTGGTGCCTTGATGTGTACATGTGTGCAGTCTATGGTACCCAGTACCTCAGGGTAGTGTGCTACATGGTAGAAGTGTTACATGCTACTGGCCTACACCTCAGGGGTGAGGTGAAAATAAATGTGCTCACTGGCTTGTAGTAGCATGGCATTTAGGAGCTGGTGGAGTACCCCGGATGCTGATGCCTGTGAGATCCCCAACATGTCCCCAGTTGGTCTTTGGAATGTACCTGTAGCTAATATCCCAAAAGCTACACACACCTTAGTTTCCACTGGGATGGGGTTCCCTTTGTTGGCTCTGGGTCTGAGTTGAGATCAGCAGAGCTCAGTGAATTCTTGTTGTATGTCCCTGCCCACTCTGCAGTGTTCTACAATCTCCAGCTCATATAGCCCCTGGAAGGTTACCCTGGGTCTGAACACTCTTCTCCTTCTCAGCCTAGGCCTATGGTCAACAGCACCAACAGCAATATTGACCTCAGCATCTAGCACATACATATGTAGGAGACCTGCAGCAGCCATAACATTTCTTCAGTTAAAAGTCCCAAGTATGTACTCCAGTGTGGCAGAGTATGTGGGTGAAATCAGAATATAGGGTTTTTGTAACCTTTATAATGCTGTGCTGTAGGTACAGCCTTTGTGATTGGTTACTATGATTCATTCCACCTGCCAAGTATGACATTAAAGACTGTTAATGGCCCTAGTTCAAGTGGAATAGGGGTCATCAGTAATTAAGATCTCATTGCCTTTTTCAGCCAATTTTTTTGTTTTTAACTGCCTTCCTCACTCAGTGCTGCAGTGTGCAGCTCAAATACATGCCATAAAGGTAAACAGTGCTCAGCAGTAATTGTACATGCACACATGAAAGGTCATGCTCAGCACAGTGGTGCACTGTGCAAACATGCTCAAACCCACTGAAACACAAGCCCCAAGGGAAACAAAGCTTAGCAGCCAGTGTACTCATCCCCTTGTTGAGTACAGTGGTGTGCCACACAAACAAGCACTGCTGTGCTCCAATCAGCTTAAAAAAATGCAGACACACCCCCTTTTGATGTCAGCTGCCTCTTCTGTGGACACCAACACGGTTCTCTACGTACACAGATAGGATCTCTGGGCATGGATACCCATTTGTGCTATTCAGTAACCCCAGCTCATTTGCATAGAGAACTGTGCGCACAACCTGGAAAATATACAGTTCCAGACCCTGCCTCATTTGTAACCACAGCAGTCTAATAAATGTGAATCCTTGTGGCAATAAAACCAAGAATTGAAAAAAGTAGCCCATGGAGTGCCACTCATCACAGCAGTCTACCATTGTACATACTCCATGTAGAGTCCTATAATGCATTACTGTCACACACTACTAATTTTCATTTTTATACTTTTTACATTTTTTTAACAGCATGTTTGCACATTGCACCACTCTGTGCAACCATATTCTGATTATTTAAAAAAAAATATATTTTAAATTAATTTGCATGAGGTTTTGGACACATAATGGATACTTTTGCACATATCTGTGTCTGTTATACTATTTCTGTCCTTCTTACTGCACCTTTACAGCCCCTGTTCTCTGTTTAACATCCTGTACATGGAATTTTTCCATATACATTGTCGACATTAACACTGTGCCTGCAGGACTTATTATCTGCTTTTTGGATCACTCTACTACCCTTATTTGCATCCAATTCACCTACTTATGAGGTGATTTGCATGCCATGGACACTTCTTTGTTGGCACGCTCATGCACGCCTCTCAGCTCTGTTTCCTGGATCGCAAACCTGCTTACTTTCATGTAAGCAGTGTGCCACTATGCCTACACAGAAAATAAGTCAGTGTAGGCTTTAATAACCCCCCCCCCCACTCTTTAATGTGTTTATATCATTAATATCTAACAAACTCTTCTTCTGGTGAATGAGAAAAAACACCTATGTGGAAGAATATGTATTCTCTATTTTACATAGGTTTGAATCCCACATTATACAAATTACTTTCATCAGTATACATGGCCCCACAAAATAAATGTCAAGTCATACAATTTCTACACCCCAGTTCACATCTTAAAAGTCAAGTAATTTAACAGGTATTTATTTATTTATTTTATTTTACATTTGTTAACCGGGAGAGTCCAACTGGATACATGTATATTTTCAGCTGAGGCCCGGGTAGAAAAGCTCCACATGTACATAACAAGTGTAAATACACAGGCATGCTTTTATTGAAATTTAACAGCATTGTACATTTATTTAATGAAATATTTAAACATTTTGTTTTCAAGAGGTCAAACAAGAAAAGGTTGGAAGTTGATAGCTGAGAAGGCAAATAGTTAGAGATTACATATTAAAAGGGAACAAATAGCCTTAGAATGGCTAGCACACATGGTATCATCCTTATATTTAAATCTTATCAGTAGTTGAAAAGCGTATTAAATCTGCATAGTTAAAGGTTCAGATTATTCTTCTTCTAGGGTGTTTGCCCTATATGAATTGTGCTTTGATTGGGGTTAGTCAGGGTTTAAACATGGACATAGCCAATGTGTTTTTAGGTGTTTCTTTAGGGATATTTTGAATTGGGATAAGGAGGATATAGTAGTAAGTTCTGCAGGGAATAAGTTCTATTTTTTACCAGCAGAGTTGGAGAATAGTGATTCACCTGCTGATCTGTTGGCTTTAGCAGTTTGTACTAGCATTCTGTTGGATGAGCAGAGGGTTGTTAGGTTACTGTAGGGGGTGATAATATTTGTCAGAATGGGTGTACTGCTAGGTTGGTAGAAGATTTTGTGAATGACTATGAATTGGTAATACTGAAGTTGATAGGGTAGTTCTAGCCAGTCTAGTGTTTGAAAATTTAGATAGTGACAGGTTCTATAGGTACAACCTGTGGCAAATCTAGCTATGTTATTGTAGCAGCTAGTAAATTTGTAAAGGTTTGACTTGCTTAGGTTTACGAAGATGGGTGAGGCGTAGAGAAGGGTTGATAGGAGATGTGTTTGGGCAATAGCAGTTCTGGCAGATGGGGTTAGGAGTTGTTTAATCCTGTATAAAGAGCCTAGATTTTTGTTAACTGTTTTGATAGTTTTGTCTATGTAAGCATCAAACTTCAGATTGTTGTTGATGATTACCCTAGTAGTTTAGTACAAGGTTCTGCGGAAATTATGGTGCCATTGTTAGATGTAATGGTAATAAGTGGTGATGTGACCTTACGGGTAGGGGAAAAAGTAATAGTTTGGTTTTATTTGGGATCAATAGGAGACAGTGACCAGTGAGCCAGTTCTCTACTTTCTGACAGTGATTTGGGATAGGGATTGTAATTCTGTGGGGGTGGTGGCAGAGCAGATTAGGGTGGAGTAATCTGCATACTGAATAATGTTGTGTCTGGGATAACTTTAGGTAGGTCATTAATAAGTATGGAGAATAGGAGGGGGGCCAAAATAGATCCTTGGGGGACACCAAGGGTGACTGGTAGAAGGGGGGATAGGGTGTTTTTCCATAGTACAGCTTGTTGTCTGCCATTCAGGTAAGAATGGAACCAGTTGATTACTAGGTTATCTATGAAAGTGATTTTAGTGTGTCTAGTAGTAGGTGGTGAGTCGCCATATCAAATGCCTTAGATAGGTCTAGAAAGAGAGCTGAGGAGAGCTTGTTGTAATTACAGTTTTGATTTATTGTGTGAGAGAAGGAGAGAAGGGCTGTGGATGTACTATGGGCATGTCTAAATCCATGCTGGGAGGGGGCTAGGAGAGTGTTCTGAATTAGGTGAGCTAGGAGTTGCCTATGTATGCATTTTTCCATTATTTTGGCCAAGCGAGATAGGATGGCTGTAGGTCTATAATTTGAGAGTTCACTGGAATTTCCCCCTTTGCGAAGTGAAATAATGTGGGAGATTTTCCAGATGGAGGGGATGTAGGATTCAAGGATTGTTCGACTGATTAAAACAGAGATTGGATATGCTATTTCATTTGCAGCTTTTTGGAGAAAGTCTGCAGGTAGTAGGTCTACTGCAAGGGTGGTGGGATGCAGTTTCTTAAGTAAAGACTTAATAAAAACTGTAAGTATTGGATCAAATTTGAAGGGGAGTCTATTTTCTTGTGCGGGTATGGTAGTAGTAGAGAGATGGGAGATAGATTACTGGCTAGGGGCAGCACTGTTTCTGTAAAGAAAGTGTTAAAGGTCTTTGCAACACATTTGTGGGGGTAGATGTAGGGTAGTTAAGGGGGTGAGGTAGAAGCTTTACCTGGGTGGAGCAGTTTATTTAAGTCTGACCAGAATTTTTGCGGTTGATTTTTGTGCTTTTGCTGCAAATTACAGTAGTATTTTTTTTGTCTTGCATAACGGTTTTCTTTGCATCATTTCTCAATTGTTTATATCTGATGTGGTCTTGTGGGGGTTTGGTGGATGTCCAGGAGGTCCATGCTATTTTTCTAGAAATAAGTTTTTGTCTTGTACCATTGGTTAGCCATAGTCCTATTTTGTTATTGGTTCTGATAGTTCATTTGGGAGCATGTCTATCTAAGATAGCAAGGAATTTAGAATTGAAGTATGAGACTGCTTCATCAAGAGGAAGTAGTTTAAGATTGGTTTAAGTTTAAGGTATAGCAACTGACAAGCCATAAATTAATACCAGCTGTCACTTTATCCTTCCTATTTCATTAACAGACCTCCTCTCTGTTTGGCAATGTTGCTCTGTGTGCTCCATTGCACAAACATGATTGGCATGGATGTGCAGTTTTGCACATTGACCATAAAACACAATATCATGAATTGACAAGAAAACACTTTAACTGTTGTTGGATGACCTGAGCAAACATAGCAGAAGCTGGCAAAGATGGTGCCCAAGTCAGGGCTAAAAGATGGTGAGTAGAGGAGGTAAGAATATTCACTGAACTCCTGGTAAAGCACCACAGCTGCAAGTTGCTGCAGGTGGTCTATACTAGATTTCAGTATACATGGATGGTTTGGAACATTCTAGCCAAGACTGTCTCCAGTGCAACTGGCATTCCATTACTGGGGAGCAAAGCAGGCATCATTGCAATGACATGAAAAAGTGCAAGCAGGCACAACTCAGCCAGTGGCTGGATGAGTTTAGCACTGTTGACATCCCATAGTTGTGTAAGTCTACAGATAAAAATACTTTGATACAAAAAGCTGAAGAAAGTCAAGTCTGACATGCAGAATGTTTCTCTCTTTTTCCCTCCTTATTAACTTTTCAGATACTCAGGATATTTCGGAGGTTTACTATAAAAATGTGGAAATCAAAACATTTTTCCACAAAATGATTGACTCATGTATCCAAATTAGGTAATTCTGAATGACCAAAATGTCAGAAATAAGTCTTCAGAGCCGTGGACAAGGGTAAGGTGGTACACACAGCCTATCTGGACCTCGCCAAGGCCTTTGACACCATCCCCCAGTCAGGAATCATAGATAAACTTACTAAGTTGGGCATTAATCCCTACATCAATTGATGGGTTTCCAACTGGCTTACTGACAGAACCCACACTGTAAAAGTAGCCGACTCTAAATCCAGCTCCAGATAAGTGACACATGGAGTACCTCAGGGTTCAGTCCTGGGACCACTCTTGTTTGGCATCTACTTCTCTGAAGTACAGGCCAACACTAAGGGACTCTGGCTAACAAAGTTTGCAGATGACTGCAAACTGGGAGCCATTATTGTATTCCCAAATTATGTGGATATTCTACAAAAGGGCCTTACAGAAACAGATGCTTGGTGCTATAGCCATGGACTCAAGCTCAATGCCAAGAAATGCATAGTTTTCCCCTTTGAAAAAAAACATGTACCCATGAATTACCACATAGGTGGCAGTACACTAAACACCAAAAGGTTGATAAGAGACTTAGGGGGCACAGGTGGACAGTGGTCTCACTTTCGATAACCACATTACCACAACAGTCAGGAAATCCTTCTATGTGGCACACTTTATCACTAAGGGCTTTTCATCCAGAAAAAAGGAGGTCATTGTCCCACTGTACTCATCCCTCATTAGACCCATTATAGAATACAACACCCTGTTTGGTATGTACCTCTCAAGACATCTGCAACAACTGGAAAGGCAGCAGAAATGCCTCACTAAAAGAATCACAGGCCTAAAGCAGATGCCCTATGCTGACCATCTAAAAAAACTCCACCTATACTCTGCTGCATATCGTCTACTCAGAGGTGATCTCTGCTTAACATACAAGGCTGTGTCAAATCTAGAGCTGTTGGACATGCTACACTTAACGAAATCCCAGTCCCTCAGAGACACATGTGCCAGGGATCTTAACTTTGTCATCACAATGAACAAAACATGCTGGAGGGATAGGTTCCTGACCCACAGACTCCTCAGACTCTGGAATAGACTGCCCATACATGTCAAGCAGAGTGCCTCTTTGGCCCTCTTCAAAATGAACCTTGATGATTGGATGGGAGATAGAAAATTCACCCCGGAGATCACGTTAGTCACCCTGCTAGACAGGGGTCCAGGGAAGTAAATACTATGGGAAGAAATAGCCAAGGAATTGTTATGGCTAGGCTTGTATAGGCCCTAGGGCCGATAGCCTAGTACCAACCTATTACCCTTTGAACCTATAGTAACCATGGAATTAACATTTGAGCACCAGAAATTCCAATGTCGAAAGTAATTATGTGAAATAAGTAGAGTTGTATGACTGCATGAAAACTTCTACTGTGTGGCATGTGATGCATACCTAAGTTTGTATTTGGAGGTGTCACAAATCATTTGCTAAATAAATACAAAATTATATGGGGGATACACAACTTAGCACAGAGCTGTTTGCGGATGGCACCACATATACTCAAGTGTAGGAAATAGACAATCTGCTAACTGACAGCTTTGGATCAAGCTTCACCCCCAGTCCACACCTGATATCACCCAAAGTGTTCAGCTTATTTTCTCAAGAGAGCAGCTCATCTTTGTGCTTTTTAAGGCTAAAATATGGCATCAATAGGCCCTGACAACATCCCAGGTTTAATTTCTAATAACTTGCAACCTGACCTAGTAGACACAGTTGGATACATACTTAACCACATCCTCCAGACAGGCTATATTCTGAAAGAAGGGTGTACAGCAACAGTCATTCATTTGTAAAATAGGGGATCATCATCTGATCCAGGGAATTATAGAGATATAAGCCTGACTCACATCATCTGTAAGGCAATCAAAATAATCATCATGGACCTTATCAAAAGGGCACAGGTAATCTCCTAACTGTATAAACAACTCATGTTTGATTCATTAAGGAGACATCATGTCTGTTAAATATGTTTGACTTTTTCAAAAAGGTCACCAAGGGCATGGATGAGGGAAAGACTGTACATCCCAACAAACTTGTCCTGTCAAAGGCATTTGACACAAATCCACACTCAGGTATTACAGATAAACTGTCTCAACTGGCCATAAACACATACATCACCACGTGGGTAGCCAAATGGATCACCAACAGGAAATGTGCTATCAAAGTGTGTGAGTTCACCATTAGCACAAACTTCATGGCCCCCATGCAGATGGGAGCTGAAAGTTTGACTGCTGAATCCTACACTAAGGTACTGTACAAGCACATCCACTCGTGCATGAATCGTGCTATCCCAAATAGAACTAAAACGCTCTCCTCCCAAAAAAAAAGCCAATCTGGTGGAATCTTGCCATAAACAAACTATACAACAGAAGGAAGAAACTGTTGCAGAAAAGAGAAAATCCCAGGATGAAAAAAACTCCCTTTCCAGCCTTAGTAAGAAGCTGAGATCCCTCATAAAATCCTCCAAAGCTAGTTACGAAAATAAAATTGCCAAAGATTCCAAAGACAACCACAAGGCATTCTATAGTTATGTCAAGAATCTAAATGGCAATGCTCAGATCTGCTCTGAGCTACAACAGAATGGCATTAAATATACCGATCCCAAGGATATTGCTAATATCCTGGCAGATCGATTTAGTGCCAACTTCACCCCCCTCTCACCCCCTAAAGGGCCCATCTCAATACTAAAAGATTGCAAAATTCCGGTAATCACAGCAACACAGGAATAAACCGCACTCTCCAAAGCTAAAAATGCAGCATCCATGGGACCAGATGACATCCTGGACTGTGTACTACATGAACTACAAAATGAAATGGAATCTCACCTAAGTGTCATGTTTAATCATAGCCTCACCTCAGGCTTCATGCCCACTGAGTGGTGCACAGATACAGTTATCCCACTCCACAAGGGTGGATCCACCTTGAATAAACCGCACTCTCCAAAGCTAACAATGCAGCATCCATGGGACCAGATGACATCCTGGACTGTGCACTACATGAACTACAAAATGAAATGGAACCTCACCTAAGTGTCATGTTTAA
This sequence comes from Protopterus annectens, assembly GCF_019279795.1. Classification (NCBI taxonomy): domain Eukaryota; kingdom Metazoa; phylum Chordata; order Ceratodontiformes; family Protopteridae; genus Protopterus; species Protopterus annectens. Next base: position 250,231,857 of record NC_056744.1, read on the forward strand.
TCATAGCCTCACCTCAGGCTTTGTGCCCACTGAGTGGTGCACAGATACAGTTATCCCACTCCACAAGGGTGGATCCACCTTGGATCCCGGGAACTACTGTCCCATCAGTCTGAAGAGCCTGATCTGCAAGGGCATGGAACGCATTATCATGGAACTTATAAACAAAGATATTGGCAACCTTCAAACACTGGACCCAACCCAGTTTGGGTTCGTGAAGGGCAGATCTTGTCTCCTGAACCTGATTGACTTTTTCTAATCAGTCTCCAGAACAGTGGATGAGGGTAAGGCAGTCTACACAGCCTATCTGGACCTCACCAAGGCCTTCAACACCATCCCCTACTCTGGAATCATAGATAAACATACTAAGCTGGGCATAAATCCCTACATCAGTAAATGGGTTGCCAACTGGCTTACTGACAGAACCCAGACTGTAAAAGTAGCCGACTCCAAATCCAGCTCCCGACAAGTGACAAGGGGAGTACCTCAGGGTTCAGTCCTGGGACTGCACTTATTTAGCATCTACTTCTCAGAAGTACAGGCCAACACTAATGGACTCTGGCTAACAAAGTTTGCAGATGACTGCAAACTGGGAGTCATTATTGAATCCCAAAATTATGTGGATATTCTACAAAAGGGCCTTACAGAAACAGATGCTTGGTGCCAGAGCCATGAGCTCAAGCTTAATGCCAAGAAGTGTATACTTATCCCCTTTGGGAAAAAACATTTACCCATGAATTACCACATAGGCGGCAATACACTAAACACCAAAAGTGTGATGAGAAACTTAGGGACACAGGTGGACAGCGGGCTCACCTTCAATAACCACATCGAACACCAATGTAAGCCAGACAGTGTAATATTCCACTAGTAATCACAAAAAATACACTGCCGGGGCTGGATACCCTCACAGTCCTTCTTTATTACAGAAGTTCCACACAATTCCATACAATTACCAGATTGAGCACTTTCTTCCCTGTACATAGGGATTTCATCAGAATCTGTGTCTTTAAACAGTTTCCCCCTTTAAATAGTTACTACATGATGACATCACTAATTATCTATGACTCATTCAAAAAAATACATTTAAAACACCACATCTAAAATTGTTAAGAATCCTCAATTATACAAAACTGTAAACAATGTTTATAAAACCACTTTTATTAAAATGTCTTTTGTTAAAATGTCATTTATTAAAATGTTTAAGTCATTCACACCTACTCATCAAACTGGACATAGTGTCTTTCTTTGAACTTTTCTACTCTTTTATATATATATATATATATATATATATATATATATATATATATATATATATATATATATATATAATACTTCTATTTGTGTTTATTTCATAGAATCCATTTTCTTATATAATAAGGGCTTAATCAATATAATTTCATTTAACCCTGGTGTTTGACTTGATTGTAACTTAATCTGCCATCTTGTTTCTCTTTCTTCTATGTAACTTCTGTAGTCCACACACCTAGGATTTTGTGACACTTTCTCTAATATTCCAAACCAAAATTCTGTACATTTCTGACTTGTATTTATGTGTCTATATAGGGCATTGTTACAGTTTTTTTTGTGGATATTTGGTATGTGTGTTCGTATATCCTGTACCTCAATCGTCTTTCTGTTTTACCTATGTAAAAACTGGGACAGGATTTACACATAGCCAAGTATACCACTCCTATAGTCTGACAATTTCCTTTTATAAATCTAACTTGAGTTCTTAAAGAATTTTCTATAGTAATGGTTTCCTCCATAAATATATACTTACATTGTGTACAATTCCCACACTTTGCGGTGCCATATCTACCCTTATTCTTTGAATTTGTTTCAAAAGTCTTTTTTGAGTTAGGACCTGTTTTATACACATAATTTGGTGTTGAACCTCCAATGGCCCACAGCTTTGGGTTATTTCTAAGAATAGCCCAATTTTTATTCACTATCTTTTCCACCTCCTGTGCTTTACTCCCAAAACTGTGCTTTACTCCCAAAAGGCACAACCATAGCCTTTTCAAATCTATTATTTTCCACCTCTTTATTATTTTTACTTTCCTTTGTACCACTCATATCTCCTAACAGGGGCTTATATTTTCCCCCATTCTTTTCTTACATAACCTACATATTCATCTATTATTTTTGTTGGGTACCCTCTCTGTTGAAATAAATTTGCTACTGTTAGCAGATCCCTATTTATATCTTCTTCCTTAGATGTCATTCTTGCTATCCGTATTAGTTGGCCTTTTATAATACTGTTATTCTGTCTAACTGGGTGGTCACTCGTATATTGTAAGTAGGAATTACTAAAAGAGAGTTTCCTGTACAACTTAGACTTGAAACCATTTTTGTCTTTCCCTATATATGTATCTAAATAATTCATTCCTTTCTTGACATATTCATGTGTGAATTTAAAAAATCCTGTACTCTCATTCATGTATTGAACCAACTCTTTTATTGTATGTTCTGGACCTTTCCATAAAATAAATATGTCGTCCAGGAACCTTACATAAAGCTTTATAAACTGGAAGAAGTTACTTTGAAAGACTTTGTTTTGTTCCCACTCTAACAACACAAGGTTGGCGAATATGGGGGCACAAGAAGCCCCCATTGCCACCCTTTTGTGTTGCTTGTAGTATTCTCCTTCAAATACTATAAAATTATGGTCCAAGACTATTTCTATAAATTCCATTATAAGATCTTTTTTGTCCTGGCCTAAATTAGTATTCTTATTTAAGCTCTCTTGGAACCAATCTAACCCTTCTCTTTTTGGGATGGATGTGAATAGGTCCACTACATCTATAGTTAGAAAAATGATGTCATTGTCCAACAGTTCTTTCTTTATTCTTCCTAGGAAGTCCCAAGAATCTTTTAGGATATGCTCTGCATTCACTACCTGCTGTTTTAACCACCTATCTACTACTATACCAAAGGGCTATGTTTTTGAACCATGTCCATCCACTATGGGTCTGAATGTTAAATTTTCTAACCCCTTATGTGTCTTGGGTATTCCAAATATGGTGGCTATTTTTGGTTTCTTAAATTTTAAGTAGTTGTATAGTTCATCTGTTATTCTCTGCTCTATTAGATATTCTTCCAAATAATAGTCTATCCTTCTATGACTGATGTTTATTTCATTCACTGAGGATAGGTGGTATGTATTTGAGTCATTGAGCATTACAAAGATTTTTTGAGAGTATTCTAAGGTGTCGTATAGTACCATACCACCCCCCTTATCTGGTCACATCACTCTCAGTGTCTTATCTTCTTTTAAAGATTTTAAAATGTCATATTCTTTTTTACTCATATTTTTGTTCATAAATTCATATTGTTCTTTACCCTTCATCTTGTAAATGTCTTCCATGATGGCTCTTTCTAAGATACTTAATGTTGGATCAAGAGGTGGGTTAAACACACTCTTATTCCTAGGTTCTATACTATTTGTTCTTCTCAGAGTTTTATTTTGTTCCTGAAACATTTGTGCTAGATTTAATTTCCTCAGAAACATTTTCAACTCTATTATTGTTTCTGAGTAGTCGAACCGTTTTGTGGGGACAAACTTTAATCCTTTCATGAACAAGAAAAAAATGTTCTTTACTTAATTCTATCCCTGCATAATTGTATATATGGTATCCTTGCAGCGTATATGTTATTCCATCTTCCACAATATTTTCTACCATGTCTGCCTTTGGTTCCTGTTCCATTTGTTCCATCCCTTTCTCCAATAATCCCTTTCTTCTACAAGTCCCACTCCTGTTGATACTGAAAAGTTTGTGGTTTATGTACATTCCTGTCATGTTGTTCATTATGGGATTTCCCTTTTGTCTCATACATTTGTTTCCCTTTATAACCATTTGTGTTGTTTCTACCCATTACTTCTTTGTTGTCATTACCTTTTCTGTCTTTTTTTTTATTATAAATGCCTTATTGTCTTTGCACTCATTCAAGTCTCTTTGCATTTTCTTACATTTTGTTTCGAATAATTTATTACACTTGTAATCCACACTATCCGTTTTCTTATAATATAAGCCCTCATATTCTGAAAATAATTATATAAGAAAATGGATTCTATGAAATAAGCACAAATAGAAGTATTATATATATATATATATATATATATATATATATATATATATATATATATATATATAAAAAAGAGTAGAAAAGTTCGAAGAAAGACACTATGTCCAGTTTGATGAGTAGGTGTGAATGACTTAAACATTTTAATAAATGACATTTTAACAAAAGACATTTTAATAAAAGTGGTTTTATAAACATTTTTTACAGTTTTGTATAATTGAGGATTCTTAACGATTTTAGATGTGGTGTTTTAAATGTATTTTTTTGAATGAGTCATAGACAATTAATGATGGCATCATGTAGTAACTATTTAAAGGGGGAAACTGTTTAGAGACACAGATTCTGATTAAATCCCTATGTACAGGGAAGAAAGCGCTCAATCTGGTAATTGTATGGAATTGTGTGGAACTTTTAAAATAAAGAAGGACTGTGAGGGTATCCAGCTGTGGCAGAGTATTTTTTGTGTATTCAATAACCACATTGCCAAAACAGTCAGGAAATCCTTCTATGTGGCACACCTCATCACTAAGGGCTTTTCATCCAGAAAAAAGGAGGTCATTGTCCCACTGTACTCATCCCTCATTATACCCATTATCGAGTATAACGCCCCATATGGTATGTACCTCACAAGACATCTGCAACAGCTGAAAAAGCTGCAGAAATACCTCACTAAAAGAATCACAGGCCTAAAGCAGATGCTCTATGCTGACCATCTAAAAAAACTCCAGCTATACTCTGTGGCATATCGTCTACTCAGAGGCGATCTCTGCTTAACATACAAGGCCATGTCAAACCCTGAGCTGTTGGACATGCTCCACTTAAAGAAATCCCAATCCCTCAGAGCCACATGCTTCAGGGATCTAAACCTTGTCATCACAATGAGCAAAATATACTGGAGGGATAGGTTCCTGACCCAGAGACTCCCCATAGTCTGGAATAGATTGCCCATACATGTCAAGCTCCTTGTCCCTCTTCAAAAGTAACCTTGACGATTGGATGAGAGAAAGGAAATTCACCCCGGGGATCACATCAGTTGCCCTGCTAGACAGGGGTCCAGGGAAGTAAATATCGTGGGAAGAAATATCTGGGGAATTGTTTGGCTAGGCTTGTATAGGCACTAGGGCTGATAACCTAGTACCAACCTATGAACCTATGAACCTATGAACCAAGAGGCAAGTGGCCAGGACCATACCACAAGGTGCTGTACTACACCCTTTTCTGTTGAGTATTTACTTCCCAGAAGTCAAGACAAACTTAGATAGTCTTTGTCTTGCCAGCTTTGTGGATGAATGCAAAATATGGACAATTATTGAATCTACAAACACTATTGAAATATTGCAGAAACTATTGATGCACAAAAATGATTTGTGCCAGAGCCATGAAAACATACTAAATGAAAAAAAGCATAATTATTCCCTTTTGAAAAGCAAATGCCCAAGCTAATTACAATATAGACAGTGCACCCCTAAGAGTGCACCCATGGTACATGATCTGGGTACACATACATAGTAATCGGAATAGCAACCACCATTGTTCACAGTAGTGACAAGTCCCTTGTATGTGGCACAATTTGTAAGTATTTTCAGGCCATCACAACAAAGGGCATTATAATTCCATTGTACTCAACCCTCATCATACCAATAATTGAGTACAATGCAACCTTTTTCATGTACCTCAACACACATCTGCAACAGCTGGACCAGTACCAGAGATTTGGCACAATGAATATACGTGATGTAAACAAGAAGTCATGTGCAGAAAGATTTAAAGCCCTATTACTGTACTACATCTACAACAGACTACTAAGTGTTGATCTGTGTCTGGCCTACAGGGTACCCTACAATTTGTGCTTGATGGCAATGTTACACATTAATGCAAACTGCACAAGGGTCAGTTGCTCCAAGGATATTAACCTAGCCTTTGACATAATAAATCATGTTGGAGAGACAGATACATCTCTCAGGCACTACCCCTTCTCTGAAACATGCTTGCCATTCATGCAAAGCAAAGGCCTTTCTTGACCATCTTCAAGTGCACCATAGGTTGGATGGTTAATCATGATTGTAGTCTTGGTGTTGTAGCAATGGCCCTCATGGATAGAGGTAGTTGGTATTAGATAACATAGCATAGGCACATCCCTTTGTGTAAGTCATATTAAATATGACTAGGATTTTTTGGGATCTTGTGACATTAGCCTAGGACTCTCCTATGCACCTCTAAACCTATGAAGTTCAGTTATATCCTATGTACAGCTATAATGTGACTGTACAGCATCACGTGCATGCCAGTACGTCACATCAGTATTACCAATTGATAGTTTGCATGAACACATATGTATGCATTTCAGGATTCCATGGTAGTATAACACTTTCCATGGCAATGTCAGGGTGACAATGATCATGTGACACATATCTTGGGTTTGAAATGTGCAGATAGAAAGTGCACTCCATGTATTGATTGGTATGTGAACAATATCTCAGTGACAGCTTCCTCTCTTATTGAAGCTAGATTTTGCAGTCCTGGAGTCTGTGTTCTCATGAGCATAACTGATGCATTGTGATGAGTTTCATACAGTGCTGTACCATTCATTCTGATGGACCACTTCTGAGTTCACACATCAATTGCAGATGCTGCAGACAATATCCATTGCTATTGCAATTGGCAGATGCATGCAATACACATCTGTGTGTGGGGAATCCACTCATACTAGTGTGTTGTTTTAAGTGTTATTATCCATATGGCCAATAGCTATGTCATCCAGGCATACTTTATGAAGTGTATAACCTTTGGCACAGTGAGTTCCCATGCATCTTGGCCATACATAGGTAAGTATTCTTTGTGATGCATAAACGTTAGGAGTTGACAGTGCAGACTTCCCTTCAAGGTGTTCTACAAGATACATGTGCAATACATCTGTCTGTGATGTATCCAGTAAATACACAACTTATTGAGAGCATTGATGGCATGGGCTACATTCTTGAAAGTGTGGATTATGGCTCATGTGTCATGCAAACCTCTCAAATGGCAAAGGATTGCCCCTAAAGTTAAACTACAGGTGTAACACTGCCCCTCTTAACAAAAAGTCATTTTTGAGGAAGGTATGTGGAATTGCCCTTATACATTAATGGCAAATCATTACAGATGGACAAGTGTGTTCTTGCAGAACACGTATAATAATTTATAATCACGTTTTATGTCAATGTCATAGATTAATGTTGGTATTATTTAAAAAAATGTCTATGATTGTGCCTGCTTCTGTCTAATGTTGGCCATGAGTCTGTGCTGACATTTCAGTCATATTCAAGCAAATCATTTTGTACACCTTCACAATATGCACATACCCCTACTGTATATAAAATCCTTGCTAAATATCCTCTCCACTGCTCATGTCAGGATGTTTATGTCACAACCAGTTATCTCCATTGTTATGTAACCTTGTGAGGCAGTCACATAGTATACTATAATGTGTGATGATATAAATATACTCATACAGTTAGTGTAACCAGCATTACATACTGTGCTATGTATATATGTGATTAATGTTATGCTGCTGACTTGTCTTTGGAGTTTGCATACATTGACATGTCCTGAGATCCTCCCACTGAAATGGCAGAAAGGCAGAAATTTGAGAAGGAAAACATCTGGACATCCTGGGAATATCTGAACACTTGCGAGGTATGAATGTGAAGTATATGGTCCAAACACGGTACAGGACAATGAATATACAGTGCAGAGTATTGTGATATCCCATTGCTGGCATTCTGTACTGAAACCGTGTAAATGATTTTTAACAGGACATGGACTGCCACGTAAAATGAACACTCAGAGGAAGTGTGTGTATTGCATAGGTGCACACACATGAATTGTAGGAATGAACACAGGGAAAGACAACAGGTAAAACTACCTAATGTACAGCAGAGGAAAGCATATCAATGGAAGATGGATGTAGCAGCAACACCAGTCACATATCTGTATGGTACAGTACGGACTGTACAGTGAAAACATGTTTTATGTGACTGTCAAACAAGGTGACATAAGAATGGGGAGAATGTCTGTACGAGATAAGCATCCTTACACGAATAATGCAGAGGACATTCATCAGGGATTTGACATACAATTGGGGTAGGGTGCATGCTGCAAAGCTGTGCAAGCTCATTTGCATGAATATGAGTGCATTCTCAGCAGAGGTCTCCAGCAAGGTGGGCACAGGTAAAGGCACATGGGAAACAATACAAGAATCAGCCACAATCATGAATAATATCAGAATAATACCACACCTAATTCCATGCCTCTGACATAACATATGTGATTTATAGTGATAACAGATGAGTCTTCATGCACACATTTGAACAAATATTATCATACATCGACACTCTATGACGGTAACAATGCATACTGTCCTGGCACTGTAACATCTGCTGGAGGCGTTAGGAGGGACACTGGTATATCTGTATGCGACAGTATAGGCAATACAGGCTAGATGCCTTGTGTGCATGGCATATATATATATATATATATATATATATATATATATATATATAGAGAGAGAGAGAGAGAGAGAGAGATATGGCATAATCCATACTGTCATGAATGATATACATACAATTCATTTTGTCAAACACCTATGTATGCAGTGTGCGCATAAGCAGAACAGGTAGCACACATGCATCTGGTGTAACAACTTGATTGGTGTTCTGCACCATTGGATACTCATGTATATTCCAAAGAAAAAATACCTAGGTATGGCCAATGAGCTGTGTGTCAGCTCACTGTGACAAAGGCGGCACACTTCTGTTGCACATCACTGGGAGGTGTGTTGGGAGATGCATGAAGAAGGGTGCATTGTACACAGTTATTGGTGTGTTGAAGGCTGTGAACCATGAAGGTATTATGGCCTCTGATGTCTTTCACATACCCAGTACTTGTGTTACATTTAAGGGTGTAATCAGCACTCTGATCACATATTGGTGAATGTACCACTTACCATCTATCCCAGCACATGGGTCACATACCTGTTGGTCTGATTGTAGGGTGTTATGTCCAAATTATACTTGGGTTGTGTGTTTGTTTCCTGAATTAACAAATCCCTCTCTGTGCCTTGTCAGTGCAGGTGTTGTCATGCTTCTGGCAGCAGTGTTTCTTATGTGTTGCTACTGTTGGTATTAAAGTACTGTCACTTTTGGAGTCAATGATTGCCCACATTATGTAGTTCTTCAGGCAGCTGTGTGGAAGTGCATGTCATCTTGATGTCCATCACTTAACTAAAGGACAGGAAAGGGCCTAGCAGACAGCCCTGATGTATAGACCTCATCAATGGACCTAAGATACAAGTCACAACACACATTTCAACATATTGAGATGCCACGTATGTGATATTTGGTAATATAGCTGTTTATGGCCACATATGACAGTGTTCATTGGATACCTCAGTGTGGATTTTTGTCAAATGCCTTGACCTGATCAAGTTCCACAAGGCAATACTGCTGTCTTCATGCATGCCCTCAATGACTTCTTAGATGACTTCTATCAGATGTAACAGACATGATGTAGCATTAACACAGCCAGAATATGATTAGTGTGCATGTAGAAGAGGTCCATGATCACATATTGGTCCACCACACAGTCGAGCAGAGAAAGGATGAGTCTATACATATAAAGAACAAAAGTGTGATGCAGACAAACTGGTCTCCCAAAGTCAAAAGTAGAATGAAGTAAGTCAAGAGTGGAAGCCAGACCACAGCTAATAAAATCATACACAAAGTTTATTCCAGTAGTAAAAAAGTGAGCGCTTTCGCAGCCAAAGCTACTTCATCAAAGACTCATTACATCTCCTGTATTTTAAATTCATTCTGTCCAGTCATGAGCTGGCAACAGTTAAGAACAATCACTCAATAAAATATTTTCAATCAAGTGTAAAATAATGCAGGTGTATGCAATTAAATATAAAAGTGCAAAGACATATTATATACTGCAGAAATCTTTAAAACACATACATACATATATACAAACTACCTATATAAATACATGCACATAAAAATGTATAGAAATATATAACCAAATTCATCTTTTAAGGGATCTATTAGCTAGTACAAATTTAATAGACAATTTATCATTAGGCTATTACTCATTGTTGCTGTCATTCTGATGATCCACTCTAGTTCCTAATTTTCAACTCTATTTCTACTTGCATCTCCTCTATTCCCTATCCATACTTTCTCTACTACCATAAACTTGAATGTGTGTGATACATTTGTGGCCAAAATATGTCTCACCAGTGCATTATTATCAGTTTTCTTACAGATGTCATATAAATGTTCTCTAATACGATCACGTAATCTACATGTAGTCATACCTATATTTAATGCCTGGTATCTAACACAGTAGGCCAGGTATACTATGTTAGTAGTATTACAATCAGCTGCTAGACCAAAGGTTAAATGTTTTCCAGTATCTGGATGTATGAATGCTCCCTTACTATCCAAAGAGTCACAGAAATTACACTTTCCACAAGGAAAGGTACCATGGCTGTGAGTGATAGCAGGGTCAGAATGTGCATCTGTATGCTTAAGACCACATAATATTCTTTTGAGCGATTTCTGGTTCTTAAAGGCATATCTAGGTCTATCACCCACTAGATTCCTAACTCTATCATCTATACATAAAATGTTCCAATTTTTATCATGTACCCCTTGAAGTAGTTGAATATTACTCAAATAGGTTACAGGAATTCTCATAACCTTAGTGCTCTAAGTTTTCTGTCTATTGAGAGAGGTAGATTAAGAGAAGTAAGGTTTACCTTTCCTTGTCCTAGAGGAAGACACCAATGATGATTTACTGATTTTGTTCATGCACTGAAGAAGGCTAATACAGCCAAAACCCGTTTGCTGTTTTTTAGAGCACTTTTGTGCCTTACTGGAGGTGTTTGACACTCCTATTTGCTTGAAAATATTTAATCAATAAATCTGCATTTATTTGGCAACTTCCATTTAGTGCTGGCCCTGTTTTTTCATAACTTTTGACACAATTCCCCATGCAGGTATCACTGATAATCCCACCCAACTGGGGATTAACCCTTATATCAGTAGATGGATAAGCAATTGGCTCACTGACAGAACACATACTGTGAAAGTTGCTGAATCAACTTGTGCTGCAGAGCTGTCCCCATTGGCATACCGCAGGGATCTGTGCTTCGCCATCACTGTTTGGAGTCTATTTCTCAACAGTTCAGGCAAAAGTATTTGACCTTTCCCTTACCATGTTTGCTGACTCTTGCATATCGGGTGCAATCACTGAGTCCACCAATGACGATGTGAAGATATGTGAAGGTTGCCAGCCTAGCCAGATAGAATTTTGTAGATAATTCTGTTGTCTGTAAATATTAATGTAAGCCACAGGCTTGTTCTCTTAAATAGAAGAAAATGGTGTTAAATGTTGAATGTCAAAAATTTAACAACAGTGCACTCTGCTGGAAGAAAGCTTATAAGACAAGCCTTGTATGACTTTGATCTCACACTCAGAGCCCTTGATGTCTAAACCAGCAGATTATTTCTATTGTTTTGAGACCAGAGTTAATTGCTAGAATTTGCATGTATAATGTTTTTTATTGCTGTAGCTTCCTGACCAGCTGTAAGATCAAAAGGGCTGTTACACTCTGAGTTTCTGTTAGCCTGGGAATCAGAGAAATAATGATGCAATCTGAAATGAGTCAGTAGTACTGTGTTATCAATTTAAGGACAGAGAGACTCAGAGAATTTTGCATTTGTCTTGAGAACATCCAACTCACTAGCATGCTGCCTGTGTCTGTATGTAAGTAAAATCTTAGACTTTAGTGTCTCTCTCTTAGAAATAGCTAGGATATAGGAAGATTAGACTAGTTGTTTTCTGTGTTGATGTCAGGACTATTCTACTGTATTATTTTAAGCATTTTCCTGTGATGTCTGAACTCTTGACTAGCACTGAGTAGTAAGAAGTATTGTCTTGTATTTTAATTATTTATTATTAAATATCTTAATCCTTTCAACTGTGGCTGTTTTGTGTAGATATAATTTAAGCTCTAGAGTACATTGCATGTATATAGTGATACAGTACAAAGCCACTACAATACTCTTGCTGCTCAGTCACACTTACCATTTGGATAATAATATTGCACAGTAATAATTGGACACACCTTGGTAAGGGCCTTATTAGTAGCTGATATTAGTGGTTGGTGATAGTGATTAGTACCTTATAGCCTGGCAGGAAGGGGCATAGCTGGAGAACCTGTGCCAGCCTTCCCCAGGAGTGTCTGTGTGCTTGTATATAACTCATATCATAAAGAGTGTCTATCTGTGTGTGTGTGTGTGTGTGTGTGTGTGTGTGTGTGTGTGTGTGTGTGTGTGTGTGTGTGTGTGTGTGTGTGTGTGTGTGTGTGTGTGTGTGTGTGTGTGTGTGTGTGTGTGTCAGCTACTTGGGTAGGGACATGCAGCACTGGTTGGACAGAGAGGGTGATGGAAGTTTTAGCTTGACCACTAGGCTGAGATCTTCACCCTACAGCTGTACCAGTGGGGAGTCTTATTGGTGATCTAGAGAGAAAGGGAGAAACCAGCTCCAGACTGACTGTGATCTCTGTGTGCTCTTAAAGGAAATTGTACTTTACTGTGTGTGTATATTTGTTATCCTTCCCAATGTAGACACCCCTCACAGGTGTTAGTGGTGAGGATTGTGGCTCCTTGATTGCTGGAACAGTGCATGGGCATCACATATTAATTGTTTGGCAGTGGTGGGATATCCACTCCACACATTAATTGGTTGGTAATTGGCTTGTAGTGGTGTGGATAGTGAATTCCTGTAGTTTGTGTACAGTGATCACTGAAGGTGTTTTTGTACTCTAAATCAGTCACACAGTGAATATTCAGAGTTCCAATCACAATTGTTTTATTTCTTTTGTGAGCGTAGTTAGTAAGGGAGAGCAGGCAAGCATGTCAGCAGAGGAGTATGGAAAGCTGACAAGGAGCCAGTTGGCTGAGATGTGCCAAGCTAAAGGACTGGTGCAGGGAAACCTGACTAAGGCAGACATGATTGCAGCTTTGGTCACAGCTGCATCAGAAAACAGCAACCAGGAGGATCATCAGACTGGCTGTGGAGATGTACAATGTTCAGGGAATGGACAGCTCAACCTTTGTGCAGAGGAGTTAAAATCCATCTAAAGGGACTTGAGTTGGAGGCCAGGCGTTTGGAAATGGAAGCTGTGGAAAAGGGCTGGCAGAGGTAGCATGTAAAGGAGATGCTAACTCTTTGCCAGAGTCATGGAGGTAATGGGGAAGGGAGAAACTAGAACCCAGAAGCACAAAAGGTCAGTCAATTTCTTCCACAGTTTACAGAGGGGGATCATTTTGATAGTTTCATTCATATTTTTGAGAGGGTATGTAAACAGCATGATGTTGACCAAAGACTCTGGGTAGGGTTCCTGACCCTCTTAGTCCATGGTAAAGCTGTAACTGTGCTGTCTAAATGAACTGATCATGAATGTTTTGATTATACTGTTGTTAAGATAGATCTGTTTGTTAGATTTTTTTAAGCTAACACCTGAACCTTATAGGAAAAAGTTTCATGAGCATAAACTCAAGGCAGATGAAAGTGTGTGTGTGTGAATATGTTGCTGAACTGAGCACTTATTTTCATATGTGGATGAGGGCATGTCAGGTCACCACCTTTGAAGGGCTGGCAGACCTTTTGGTGAGGGAACAAGCCCTTAGCACTTTGTCTAAGGACATGAGGATCTGGTTAGCTGATAGACAATGTGCTACTTCAGATGAGTTGCGGAAGAGAGGAGCCCTGTACTTAGCAAGCAGGGCATCCCTGCACAGGAAAGAGACCCCAGTACTGCTCATGGGTCTAACAGAATTCATGGTGGGCAGCCCAGACTGCCCCAACAGAATCTGCCAGTAGCAGGGGAACCCACTAGTCCAGGTACATGCCCAGGACCTAGGGTTAAATGTTTTGAATGCAATCAGTGGGGACATGTGACATACAAATGTCCATGGAGGCAAGGTGAGGAACAAAAATTGAGAGAGCCAGTAAGTGGGAAAGACAAAATGCCAATAGTAAGTTGTCTTGAGACAAAAGGGGTACCAAACTACCATCCTGCAGATGTCCTGATAAGGAAAGATTTTGATGAGGTAGTACGATGTGTTTATGCAGTTACATGCAGTCAGGCTTTGAGACAAGCATGTGAGTCTGGTAGCCTGGGTGAGACTCAAACAGACCACATACTTGCAGTCAGGACTGGTGAGGTGGTTACTTCAGAGAGGGAGCTACTCTGTAGCAGTGAGACTGAAGGCGTGCCACAGCTGCTTGTGAGTACTGATGTTCCCTTGGACAGAGTGACTACAAAGGTAGAGGTGGGTAGTAGTACCAAGGCTGACAGTGAGGCACCACTGTTAGAGAATGCCAGACTTCCTGTGGAAGGGAAGCTGGGAAGGGTTACAAATAAAAAGTTGAGACAGGCTCAGTTCTCAGACCTTACATTGCAAGGCCTGAGGCAGATAGCTAGTGAGGCGCCTGATTTTCAAGGGAAGGGGGATTATGTATACTGGGACAAAGGGTTACTCTATAGAGAGTGGCCCCCGAGGGAGGGAGGGCTAGAAGGTGAGAGAATACAGCAGTTGGTAGTGACTAGAGCCTACCATCTGGCACTTCTAGCCATAGCCCATGGTATTCCCTCTGCAGATCATATGAGCATAAAATGTACAAAGAGACTTATAATGCAGAACTTCTATTGGCCTGGAATTTCCAGAGATGTAACAGGGTACTGCAGGAACTGTGAGCAGTGCCAAAAGAAAGGCAAAGCAGGAGACAAGGTGAGAGCTCCTTTGATGCCTTTGCCTGTGATTGATGAGCCATTTCAGAGGGTAACTGTGGATATTGTGGGGCCTCTGAGTACCGCAAGTTCCACAGGGAAAAAGTGTATCCTAGGGGTAGTAGATTATGATACAAGATACCCTGAGGCAGTGGCTTTGTCCTCCATTGAGGCAGAAAAGGTGGCAAATGCTTTGTTAGAGATCTTCAGCAGAGCAGGTTTCCCAAAAGAAATACTGACTGACAAAGGTGCAAATTTCATGTCAGACCTGCTGGCTTGTCTGTAGACATACTGCGGGGTGAAGCACCTGAAGACCACCCCCTACCATCCCTAGACTAATGTTCTTGTTGAGAGGTTAAACTCTACAATCAAGCCCCATCTGTTGTCTGCTTACAGAGAGGTTCCGCAGGAAACCACAGGTTTTTCACCATTTGAGTTGCTGTATGGGCATAGGGTGAATGGACCTCTGGATTTAATTCATAATGAGTGAGAAGGTGAGTGTGAATTTCACAAGGAGTCTTTTGTGGCATATGTCCTAAAATTCAGGACAAGGCTCAGGGAACTCATGGGCTTGGCCCAGGAGAACCTGGCAGAAGCCCACCAACAGAACAATGTATGGCACTCTGCTGGAAGAAAGTTGATAAGTTAAGCCTTGTATGACTTTGATCTCAAACACAGAGCCATGATGTCTAAACCAGCAGATTCTTTCTACTGTTTTGAGACCAGAGTTAATTGCTAGAATTTGCATGCATAATGTCTTTTCTTGCTGTAGCTTCCTGATCATCTGCAAGGTCAAAAGAGCTGTTACACTCTGAGTTTCTGTTAGCCTGAGAACCAGACAAAATATAATGTAATCTGAACAGAGACAGTAGTAGTGTGTTATCAATTTAAGGACAGGGAGACTCAGTGCATTTTGTATTTGTCTTGAGAACAACCAACTCACTATCACTCTGTGTCTGTATGTAAGTAGGATTTTAGACTTTAGTGTCTCTCTTAGAAATAGCTAGGAAATAGGTAGATTCGACTAGTTGTTTACTGTATTGATATCAGAACTATTCTACTGTATTATTTTAAGAATTTCATGTGAGGTCTGAACTCTTGACTAGCACTGTATAGTAAGAAGTATTGTCTTGTGTTTTTATTATTTATTATTAAATATTTTTAAACCTTTCAACAGTGGCTGTTTTGTGTAAAGATAATTTAAGCTCTAGAGTACATTGCATGTATATAGTGATACTGTACTAAGCCAATCCAATAGTCTTACTGCTTAGTCACACTTACCCTTTGGATAATAATATTGCACAATAATAATTGGACACCCCTTTGGTAAGGGACTTATTAGTAGTTCATATTAATGGTTGGTGGGAATGGTTATTACCTTTTAGCCTGGCAGGAAGGGGCATAGCTGGACAACCTGTGCCAGCTTTCCCCAGGAGTGTATGTGTGTTTGTATATAACTCATAGCTTAAAGAGAGTGTGTGCATGTCAGTTACTTGGGCAGGGACATGGAGCACTGGTTGGCCAGAGAGGGTGCTGGAGGTTTTATCTTGACCACTAGGCTAAGATCTGGACCCTATAGCTGTGCCAGTGGGGAGTCTTATTGGGGATCTGGAGACAAAGGGAGAAACCAGCCCCAGACTGACTGTGATTTATGTGTGCTCTTAAGGGAAAGTGTACTTTACTGTGTGTATTTGTTATCCTTCCCAATGTGGACACTGGTGTTAGTGGTGAGGATTGAAGCTGCTTGATTCCTGGGACAGTGTACAGAGGATAACATAGTACAGGAGGAGCTAACACAGACAAATGAATGGGGACTAAGGCACACAGTCTACATCTAAATCCAGAAATGTGTCTTCTTTATGTTGTCCATCTAAAAAGTGGAATTCCATGTTAATCACAACATTGACAATGATCCTGCTATGCTGACACACAGTGATGCCAGCACCGGGAACATATTAAGATAGTAGTCTGAACTATGACCACCAAGTGTCCACAATTGTATTGAAAACCTATGTTGTGCACATCATGTCTTGCCATCATGTGCAGATCTTAGGATTTTATGACAGCAATGAATTCAAACCGTATCAGAACAGTAATAGAGTATAATGCTCTCCTTGGCATGTACCTCACCAGGCACATGTGGCAGCTGGAGAGAACAAAGGGCTTTCTCAGCATGCTAACACAGGATCTACAAACCATGCCATAATTTGTGTGGAAAGAGTTAAAGCCATGTCACTGCACTCTGTGTATTATAGGATGAGGTGAGGTCTGTCTGGCCTCTAGGCCAGTGTCTGACCCTGCCCTGGTGAGAGTACTGCATATCCAAAAATCTGCTGTAGCTGATGACATCAACAGCGTCTGTTGAGTAGTATATGATAATAACAGTGTCCCACATGTTGATGTAAAAGGCTCTCTGTAATGTCAGTAAAGAGCCCATATGCACATGCACACACACACACACACACACACAGACACACACACACACACACACACACACACACACACACACACACACACACACACACACACACACACACGCACTCTCACCTTGAACATCTAGCTATCTAAGTAAACAGACTACAGAACCCAACTACTGACTTGGATTGTCTCAGACAATAGTTTAGAGCTGATGACATCAGTAGTGTCTGTTGAGGGGAATATAACAGTGTCCCACATAGTGGTGTAAAATGCACTCTGTAATATCAGGCTATAGCTCATACACACACTCAGTTGACTGCAGTGAGTATAGAACCCCTACCTTTCTAGGTACACAGGCTACAAAACATAGTACTTTATGCAAGTTCCACAGTACAAGTCTGACTTGTGCAAGACTGCAGGTGAACTTATAGTAGATGACATCAGCTGGCAATGTGGGGGAGAAGGAGTTGGGTGGGCTGCATGAAATGGATGTGTAGGCATCTGCAAGAATGAAAATACAGGCAATCCTTGGTATTGGAGCAGTAACTGAGGGATGCACACATCTGCTCTTCTGCCTAGAATCACACATGTCCAGTTGACTGGGGTGACAACAGAACTCCTACCTAAGTACAAAAACTACAAAACCCAGTACTTTACGCAAGCTCCACAGCATAAGTCAGACTTTTACAAGACTGAAGGTTAAGTTATAGTAGATGACATCAGCAGGCCATGTGGGAGACAAGAATTTGGATGGGCTGCATGAAATGGATGTGAAGGCATTTGCAAGAATCAAAATACTGTCAATCCTTGGTACTGGAGCAGTGACTGCAGGATACACACTTCTGCTCTTTTGCCTATAGACATATATGTCCAGTTGACCGCAGTGAGAACAAAACCCCTACCTATCTACGTATGCAAACTAGAAGACATGACACTTTAAACAAGCACCATAGCAAAAATCTGACTTTTATAATACTGTAGATGAACTTATACGAGATGACATCAGTAGGCCATGTGGGAGACAAAATGTTGGGAGGCCTGCATGGGCTCATAGCTTTACATGTTCATAAGAGGCTACTAGCCTAATGGCCCAACAGTGTTTAAAGGCCTAGCTGTTAAAACACAAGTACCCTTATTGAGCATAGTTGGATGGTTATTACCAGAACAATTTTGTGAGCAGCACCAACTGGCCCTGTCCATAAGGGATATAGTTGCCACCCCACAGGTGACTTTACAATCACCCTACAAGTAGTCAATGTTGCTCTTGATCAGTGTTATGGAGGAGCACAGATTCACACACAGTGAGAGCCAATTACAGAGGAGTGTGAATCGTTGGGGGATATATCTGTTTCCCCCAGCATTTTCTGTTTACGTCAAAGGCTAGGTCGAGAACATTGGGCCAAGTTATTCTTGTCCCATTTGAATTTGCAGATGTTCAGTATTTCCAGTAGGGCAGACTGCTATGTGGGGCAGGCATAGGTCACCTTTCAGCAGCCTGCATGATACTGATTACAGTGACAGGTCTTTCACTCTTTTCCATGTATGTCATGTTTGGAGGCCCTGGAGTCTCGCAGGCACAGCTCTCTGTTTTCTCCAATTGCTGCAGGTGTCTGGTGAGGTACAGACAGAAGGTAGCGTTATACTTAATTAGTGGTCTGATATGGATAGAGTACAGCTGAGGTCTGACCACCCTGGACTTGTATGTGTTGCTCATATGTATGATGTGTTCAATGCAGAGTGTATGTGTCACCAGTATGGACACATAGTGATTGAAATGTAGATTCTATAAACATGTGTTCCCAAGTCTCACAACACTGTGTTTGAGCTTAGAGTGGTGCTATGTATAACATAATTAGCAGGGGTACTTCATTGCCAAAGAGGACAATGAGCCATCATATGCTTTAAGGTTCAGTCTATGAGTTTGGCATCAGTCATTTGTGCCTGGCAGCCTCTTCTATAATATGTTGCTGTCATTGTAGGACTTTATATTAGTGTGTCTAGTTACCAGTCATCTTCAAAGCTTGGTAAACCACAGGCCATCTACCATAGCCTATGCTTCAAGGATGTAGTTTGCAAACAGTTGAGGGCCCAGCATGGATCCCTGTGGCATTCTACTGGTAAGTGACTAGTGTTGGAGGTGCAGTATTCAACTCTGAGAGTGTGTGTCCTGTCAGTGAGGCAGCTGCCTATCCCTCTACTACTGTATGGCTTAATTCCCACATGGGAGATCTTCACTATGAGACATGGATAGGTGATAGTGTCAAACACCTTGGATAACTCAATATAGGTGGTATGTCCTGCTCTCCCTCATCTGGATCTTTGAGATCAGTGTCCAAGAATTCCACAAGGTTCAATAAGCAAGATGTACCCATTACCAAAACAAAGTGGGTAGGGTCAAGTGTGTTGAAGGTCACCTGTGTTCCTGTGGATATGGTCCATTCTGACTCCTTCCATAGCATTGTAGATAAGACTTTTTAGGCATATCGGTCAATAGTTGTAGTCTTTTTTGTTACCAGATTGACATGCATGACATAGCACACAGCATTTGATATTACATTTTAATACTGAGACACCAGATTTGCAGTGCTTGGAGAGGGGTGGCAACACATAGATGCATTGTAAATATGTGATGTATTATTAAACAGCACCATCAGTTTGTAATGTTTCCACATGTAATTTCATGTCATGCACAGGGAATGGACGGTAAACAGCAGTAATCTGGCATACTATGTACATTTCCATAGTGCAGGGACCAGCGGGTTTGTGTGATGGTTACCAAAGTGCATACGCATGCGTAATACATATATTTATGCATAGCTAAGCATTGCACAAATGTGAGCCACATTGCTAGTCTGACAGTTAGTACTGTATCTATGAAATACACCTGTGGCTTAACTGACTCTCTGGCAGCATGTGTTCATGCACTAATAAATTTGTTGTTGGAGCGAGATGGCACTGGGTTTAAATATAGGCTTGTATTATACTTTTAAATACTTTTAAATACATTGCCACCATTTGCTGTTGCTAAGCATTGGTGTGTGATACACACCTCTGAGTAAAAATGGATTAAAGAGGTGAAATGGGGTAGATAGGTCCGTAGTGAAATCGGTAATAAGCAGGAGGAAGAACAAAGGGAAAGCAGAACAGGAATATGCATAGGTTAGGTAGGAAAGAGCTATAGCTATCCATTTCTTTAACAGTGTAAAGTGAACATATCTGGAAAATATTAATTGAATTTGGACTGCCACCTCAAGAGAGAGGGGTGACCACAACACAATTATGTTGTATAGCCAAGCGGACTGAACAACTGTGTCAAGAAGACATTTTTTTAAAAAATGAGACCATTTTTTTTTCATATATTTTTTTTTTGTTGTGGGACAAGTGCCATTTTTTAAGAGCAAGAGGAATGATGGGGAAGAGATATAAGTATGTATGGTTCAGGTGAGTTGTGTAGGTGAGGAAGCAATTGCAGACAGACAAGACAAACAAGATAAGAAACCGGGATGGTGTTAGACACTAAAGGATGGGGGACATCATGACTGGGGTGAGGGTGGGGACATGCTGAAACCATGGTCATCAAGCCGGGTGACAGTGAGAATTGAGTCCTCACCCACTGAACTGTCATCACTGTCACCTCACTCTGCCACTGGCTAGAGTGTTTGATGTCCCCTTCTCCTCCTCATAGTACTATGCCAAATGAGGGAGAGCAACTTCTCCAGCCAGCATAGATGTGCAACAACAGTGTGGTGCAAAACCATGTGCACCAGCCCTGGCAACTCAGTGTAGGCGATAAAATCACCACCTCTGACACTACTCCTGAAGGGTACCACTGGACCAACCTCCAGGACAGGACTACCTTAGGGTGCAGGTACTGCAGGCATGGCAGAGGCAGTGCTGTCAGGTTGGTTCCCAGACATCCTGGGCATCAGTGCTGGAGCTGGTGAAGGGAGGGCAGGTGGATCCTGTGGGGCTGGCCTACCCCACTTTACTGCAGAGCATTTAGTGATGTTGTACACATGGTTGACGTGGACACATTTTGATGACACATAAAATTAAAAAAAGAAAAAAATGCAATAAAATGAAATAAAATAAAAGAAAATACGTTTTTTACAATAAAATAAAATAACATTATAAAAAATCATAAAATAAAATAAACCATACAAAATATTTTATGAAACAAAATAAAAATAAAATAAAAAAGAGAGATAATGGTTGGGGTAAGAGAAAAAGAAATATAAAATTAGTACCTTCATATGTGATGTACACTGCAAAAATACAATTATTTGACTCTATTATCTTATATTTTACATTTAAGACTACCACCTCTTAACAGATGCACACTGTACTACATATTGCAGCAAGTAATCTTTGAGTTGTGCACATACTACACATATGCATGTTCAAATTATACAGATTACAGTTTACAGCAGAGCATTTGTGCTACTGGTATGGAGATTTTACTTTAAATATTATTGAAGAATTAACAGCGTTGTATAGTTGGAAAGTGTGGTATTTGAACACACAACCTCTGAATAAAGTCTTTTATTGTACTCTTGGCTTGTACTACAGATTAATGCATGCATACTTTATTTTACAGTTAATATATGCATGCTCAATTTGACACAACTCTATAAAATATCAAAAAAGCTATCTTTAACTTTTAATGCTACAGTAACAGTACTCTTCTGCAGTATACATACCAAATGCTTCCCTCATCAGCACCAATCTAGCCCCATGGGTTTGGACATTGCACTCATGGTCACTGGCAGCTGTGGAAAAAACAGAACAGAGCAGAAGACCATTATGAATACCAGTCTTGCCTATATTCAGCTTTTTAAGTCTTACAAGTACTCTCTGTAGATGATACTTATACAGGTGTGGGATGTCCTGTATCCTAAATTAATCAATCCAGGGATTGAGTGTATCCCTGTTCCTTCTACATAGGTCATTATAATAATGCCTACATTGCTCTCTGGTGTGCAGGATAACAGTGGCACTGGATACAGCCTGGGCTAAACTATCCCTCTGACTTATACTGGGAGCCAGAATTGCCCTGCATAAGCCTGTCATTCTGGTCCTTAACTAGCAATTCCAATAAAATTGTTGGACCCTTGGACAGCCCACCTCTATGCTCTAAACCTGGCACCTAGAGCAATGGATACTGGTACTTTCCCACCGATTCCAGTTATCTCTTTTACTGGTAGTGCACACACTGTTTGAAACTGTTGTGCTCTGCTTACCATTGCACAAATGGATTGCTCAGCAGTGCTCACCCTGAGCATCAAATTTGTTCAATGGCAAGCAGAGAGCAGCAGTGTGGCATTACACAAGTGAAATTACAATTCCAAGGTTATTGGATGTACAGGCAGTTGTGTATGTGTATTAGCCAAATGTGAAGGCCATGTTAGGCCAGACAGCATAATTATACTTACAAGAATGTAGCACACAGTACAACAACAGTCATACATCTTAGAAATGTGATAATACATAGATAAATAATTAAATAACTGACACAATAGTGCTGTGCCAGCTCTCATACATATAATTAATATCAGCTTCACTATCTCAAGTATTATACATGAGAGTGACTAAGTGGAAGTGAAATAACAGTAGAAGTGTTTGGAATAGCCCGCATTTGAACTCAGGACCATGTGCATGGCAGTCCTACACTTACACCTGTTGCCACAAAAAGGTTGAATTAGCAGTTGTCTAAATTCAGTTCATTGCTATAGACTACAATGTCACAACAATGAGAAAAAAGTTGCACACTCTATGCTAGAATCCAGGACCATCTGTACTCCCCACTTAAACTTGTACCTGCTGCCACAGGACTAGTTACATGACATTCCCTATTTTAATAATCATTCTTAAGCTTTTGTTGTTAACCACCACTCAGTGCCACTTAGCTGGTTTGTGCGTAGGCCAGTAGCATTAATTGAACATACCCGGTTTCCATTTTTGGTTGTCTGGGGCCTGTCTGCTTCCTGGGGGGGGGGGTCTAGTTGTTCAAATGGCTCGCTGCTGTGCTGTGCACAAATGAGATAAACACAGCCAAATTCAGCATTCATTTCCTCTGTTCCCATGATCACACTAAGTGATTCATTGCTCAAGCACTGGCCAAAAAAAAAAAAAATTAGAAAAACAATGACAGAAAATGAGAAAAAGAAAAAAGGAGCAAGTAGTTGTAATGAGGAAAATCAATGTATGACATACACATAAGACAATAATGGCTCACATCAGGTATATCTACATAGCTCTGGTTTTCAACTCTCATTCCAATGCACCTACAGGGCACAGGATGGGTGCCTTATCCCTCTTTGCCACGCAAACAGCATTGCAGCAAAGAACTGAAGTTAATCTGCATGCAACCAGCTATAACAGCATCTCAAGTGATTTCAAACCATACAAGTGTTATTTGTACATTTATTATTTTGGGATGTAGTGCACCTAGTGATCACACAACCTATTATGATTACTGCCTCCAAATATACAGCTGCGTCTTACATTTCTGTGTTTGTTGGCCATTCTTCATTTATCTGACTAGTAATCTGACACATGCACTGTGTACACCATTATATATCATTGGTCTTAAAATGTGTGAGGATATTAAGTGCAAATAATATCATGTGCAGTTGCCAACAAATGAAGGCCAAGTTTGATGTTAAGGAAACCAACCTGTGAATTGTGCACTCCTTACTTACATTTTCAACCTTACATCTAACATTTTGTAGATCTAACCTGATACACCCAGTTGATGTACAGCAGCCTGCAAAGCTGTTGTGTTTTACTTCTCCAAACCACTAACCATTCACAGTTGCAATCCTTTAAAACCAAATACTGAAGAAGTGCCTGTCCTATGCTTACACCTTCTACATGTATCCAAGTATTTTGGATTCAGTGATTCTAATGAGTTCACACCTCATTTTCATCTTCACCATGCTAACAGCCCTGAATCTACACCATATAAAAAGGCAACCATGTAGCTAGGCAAACTGATGGTGAGGAGACTTGTTTATGTTGGGAAGACTGCACATAAGCTATTTCATGGGGATATGTCTGTACAGATGAGTACTGATCTTCAGAATGTATACTTCCATTTTGTCAGTTATGTACTGCATATGCCGGAATGCATTTAAGAAAAATCTGACACAAAGAATGTTACACTTTTATCACTATGCATTTGTTAGAAATGTACTTATAGCATGAGCCTATTTGTCGAGCCATTTCTGATGTATCCATGATTGCCAATACAGGAAAATGGAATGCTGCATGATAAATGTATACAAATGTTTCAAGGGAAGTTCCTTTTATAGCATTTTTAGCATTTCAAAGATGGTTTGTTAGCAAAATGTGCCATTTTTATGTTCTTTTTTTGTGGGGGGAGTACCGAAGGTCAGTTACTATTATGGCACAAACAAGGACAGACTGTTCTTTTGGGGGGAGGAGTAAAGGTGAGTTACTGTTATGGCAAAAACAAGGATATGTTACTCTGGTTACTCTCCTTGTTTTGCATCCTGCCTGTTTTTCGTATTTCACATCTGTATACTGTTGCATTGTTTCCCCAGGGGTTAATACTGAGTGGCTAACTTTTCTATTTTATCTGGAAACAATTGTTTAGTAGTTATGTGATACTTATGTATTTTGTCTTTTAAGATACCTAGGAATATTATACTGCTGTTGTTTTTTTTAAGATACCTAGGAGAATACCACCCAGACATGTCAATCCTTGGAGATTCCCCCTTCACCAATGCTGGAAACCAGGTTACAGTTGTTGCCTTTAGGCAACATGGTGCTTTTCTGCTGGAAAGGGGATGAGTTGATATGGCACATAGAATGCAAATTTGGTAACAGATAGTGGAAGATCTGAATGCTGTGGGTGGCCACAGCAGGACATATGAACAGGTGCACCACGGGGTCACTGACATGATCATATCTGCATGGAGGAGAGCAGCTGCAGAGGGGCATGACTAGATGGTTACTGGGGGAAGGCCTGTTAGGGAACCACAACTTACACCCAATAAAGAGTTCATGGCCAATATCATGGATCCAGACAGCTCCCAGGAGAGTGTATACCACATGTGCTGGATGGCGGAACAACAGATTCAGAGACAGCAAGCATGTCCCAGGAATGGCTTCCAGGTAGGGTTTGGTATCTCAACAGTTTAATACTGTTGAATAGTAAAAAAAAATTAAATCAATAAGTTATTTCTATGTCAGAGGTCTTTTTGGGAGGGAGGATAGAAGAATGCTATACTTATTAGCTTAGGTTGCAGTTATCAGTCACATTCTTGTTGAAAATATATTTAATGGACATATAAAGGGATAGAATTATTACCCCCTGTGTTACTGTTTATTGTGGTTATGTTGTCTTTACCTCTTGCTTAAGATCTTCCAGAATCATCTGGATAGCAGAGGAATATCTCATCTGCAGATGGTAAGCCAAACATTTTTATGTCAGTACTGCTGAGAAATCTAAAGAAATATTTTAGTGTGTAATGTTTATGTTAGGCCTGTCATGTGTATTGCTGTACTGTCTGTAATAGTGGCAGCACTGTTACTTTGTTAGCATATATTGGACTACAGTACTATAGATATTAATGTATTCCTATCTTTGTTGCTTTTTTATCACAGGTGATCATGACAGTGGGTGTGTGAGCCCTCTGTCACCTGATGTCAGTGTATCAGCAGACTCTGATGATGATGACCAAACTGAGGCACAGCTGGGGGATGCAGAGATTGAATCTGACACTGAGGTTGACATACAGCCGTCCCCTGCAATTCCATCAGATACAGCTAGTAGGCCTATGCCTACCCATTCCAGTGAGCCCTCAGATTCTGGAGAGGTGGAGGGTAAGGCCACTAATCAGGAAAGTTTGCTACTGTGGCTCAGTTTCTGTTGACTCTGGCTGTAACCAAAGTGTGGGTGAGTTGCCAGACAGGAGGGTTGATAGGGGGCCTGCTGTCCCACCTCCACTTGGTGCAGGTGTCTCTTCCAGTACCATTTAACGTATATTTAGGGCCATCATGGAGGAACAGGCATGTTCCCATAGGTGAAGTCATAAATGATAACTGTAATAGACAAAGCTTGTCTTTACTGGTTATTTTATCAGTTAATTTTATCATTGAGTCTTTTTACATTCATTATCAAGAGTTTTATTATATTTAGCATTTTATTGGCTGTTTTTTGATCACATGATTTTTTCAGGTATATTTAAATGGGTGTATATCTGTTTAATGTGGTTCTGAAGAAATTCTTAATTTTGAAACAAAAGCACTTAACTAATAAAGTTTTTTTTGGTGTCTTCTTGTTGTTTCCTTACCTACTACTGTCATGTTCCCATAGGTGTTACAGACAAATGCTCAGGGTTGTAGATGTGGCATAGTCTGACTTGTGTGACTGCCTCCACCATGTTGCCGATTCAATGGATTGGACAATTGACATGTTGGAACAAAGGGGTATCTGTGATGGACCGAAGGGTGTCTATCATCTAGCAAGCATTGTCTGTGATAGAACATCTGCTGGGAGTTGAACGGCATCCTCATGGGTGTAGGTCAGCCACACCATCTGCTGTCAGCCAACATGGTCATAACTGATCATGGTCTCATATTGGCAGTACTTTCAGTGCTCCATTAGTGAGTGTACAATCCACATATAGACATGGCAGGCCATGGGGTCATGGTTTTGGGCATCCCTGTGAAGGGACCTCATTCAGCAGACATCAGTCATGCTCATGTAGCATCGATGCATATGACCATGAGTGTGGATGTGCCAGCTCAACTCCTGACAGAGCCAGTTCTCATGGTTGGGGATAACAACGATGAACTGCCATGTCTACAATGCATGACTCACACCTGTCTGACATACCAAGATGTAAAACCAGCACAGAGATAGCTGTGTTCATTCAAACAATCACACACCAAGTTTCAACTGAAGGACCCATACAGACACACACATACACACATACAAATCACACACCAATTTAATCTGGAGGACCCATACAGACACAAACACACACACACACACACACACACACACACACACACACACACACACACACACACACACACACACACACATACACAATAGTTACTCATTTTGTCTCACTGGCTATTTGTTGGTTTATTCAAATGACTGCCTGCTTCTCTTTCTTACTCACACTCACTGACCTTTTGTGTCAGCCTAGGCTTCCTGCACCCACACACACACACCAAACTGTGCAAGTGATGATAGCTGTGCCATATCCCTGTCTTCTATCTTTTGGATTCAGGGATACATAAGCTTTGTGTCAGATGCTTGGGGTGCATATCTAACATAGTGCTTAGTATATCTGCATTTGTGGTGTTCAGTTGGTAATTTTAGCTTTAACTTATATTGACCTTGGAAAGTTAGACAGTTGATAACATCAACATTTCACAACTTTATAGTGAATGACCTTGTGAGGGCTGTGAAGTTAGAAACTGCAATGTGTATCATTACTTTATAAATTCTCTCTTTAATGATGTTCCAGTACAAACATATGGTGCTAAACTGAGGGCATGCAGTGACCATCAGTACTTTTGAGAGGTATAACTGTGTGTGAACCATTGATGCCTGAGGCCAACTGCTTAATAATGGACACATATAAGTCAAGTATGTCTCAGCTGTCACATGGTAAGGTAATTTCTGTGCAAATCTCCCACCTTTTGCTTGCTTACTGGACCAAGTAATGAAATACAAAGATATACCACACATTCATATTATTAAATAATGCACTCCAGGTTCAGGACTTATCTTGTAAATGCAGCAGTTGCCACAGTTTTGATTCAGGGCTGACTCTGTCTGATGCAAGCAGTACACAGTCAATATATAGAAAGTTAAGGTTGTGTGAGTTGCCTGGCATCTATGTTACCATGTATATGTGAGTAGGAGGAAGGTTTTAGGCCCCTAGGTGGTGAGCAAGTGTGCTATGAGTTGTCTTAGCCAATGTGAGGGCATACTGAGCATACCTATATCTGTCTACACCCACAGCAGCTGGTAGTTCCCCCTCTGACTACTCATCTGCCTGTGGCTGTGGTGACCTTGGCATTGTTGATGGGATGTGTACCCCTCCCCCTTGCTGATCTTGCTGAAGGTATTTCCTCAAGATGATGTTATCTAGCATAGTACGTACTGTGAATATTTCTACACATGTACATGGATTGTACTGCAGGGCACCCCCAGATGTTTCTAGGCAACAGAACTGTGACTTCAGCAGCCCAAACACATACTCTATTATATTTCTGGTTTGAGTGCGGGCCTCATTATGATGTTTTTCCATGGATGTGTGTGCATTTCTAATGGGTGCCATCAACCATGCATCCAGTGTATAGCCTGCATCCCCAGTAAATGACCCTGTAGGATATTCCCCCTAGCAAACATCTAGTACAGCTGAAAGATGTGTCAGATACCTGAGTCATGGTAACTTCCAGAGCTGCCAGTATACATGTTCAGGATGATTCCTTTGGCATTGCACATGAGTTGGCAGTTGATAGAGAAGTAGTCCTTTCTGTTTATGTAGAGCCTACCCTGTTCCCCAATTGGTTCCTTCATTTCTATATGTGTGAAACCTATGGCACCCAGTACTTCAGGGTAGTGTGCTACATGGTAGAACTCCTGTATATGTCTGGCCCTCTCCTCAGAACTACAGGGAAAATATATGTGTTCAATGGCATGTTGGAGCATAGATGCCTGTGACACTCCCCAGCATATCCCCTTTTGGTCTCTGAAAGGTACCTGTAGCTAAGATACTAAGGGCTACATATGCATTTGCCTCCACTGGAATGGGTTCCCCTCAGCTGGCTCTGAGTTGAGTGCAGCAGTGGTTGCAGAGTTCCTGTAGTGTTTCCCTGTCCACCCTGCAGTGTTATTCAATTTTCACATCATGTAGGCTGTGAAAAATTAAATGTGGACTGAAAACTCATCTCCTTCTCAGCCTAGGCTGATTAGCAGCAGCAGCAGTGTTGGCTTCAGCCTGTAGCACATACAAATGAATTAAAGTGACAGCAGCCCCTAACATTCTGTCTGTGTAGACTCCTTTCTGTGGCTGTATCCCAAAAGTTTTGGAATTTGCAGGAAGAACCATCACTGAGTCTACATGGATGCTTTATAGCTTGTTCAACATCTCCACCATGTTGGATTGGCTAATTAGTATGCAATTTAGCTGCTTATGCTGTAATTAGCATGCAACTCTGTTTGCCTTGTTTGGGCAGGGGTGAGTGCCTCTACACGGCACTTACTGAATTTAATTTCACTGCTACCGTGTAGAGTTTATTGAATCCCCCCCAAATGTTTTTATTAACAATATTTGTAATCTATTAAATATTGTACTAATTATTAATGCAGTCATCTTCCAAGGAATATTTTTTCTATAAAGGCAGGAGGTTGCAATGGGCACCCCTGCAGCAAACACATATGCTGATTTAGTTATGTATTTGTGGGAAGATGAATTTATTATGAACTCCATGAGGTATCTGCATAATATTTTAGTATTTAAAAGTTTTTGTTGGTGATAGGTAGATGACCTTATAGAATATATGACCAAAACAGTTGTGCTTTTTTGGGTTTTCAAATAACAGCCTCCAAGACTAAGATCAAATTTTTAGATATGAATATAAATAGACTACAAAATGGAAAACTGGATGCATCAATATTTAAGAAAAATGTTAAAAACACACATAAGTACATTGGAAAAGTATGCACCCAAAGTTTATGTTTAAAAATATGATAAAAGGACAAATGGCGAGAGTCAATAAATTAAATGCAGATGAAGGGATATTTATGAAACTGCTTGAAGACATGGAGCATGATTTTAATCATAGACGATACTATGTGGATGAAATACAGGAAATGAAGAGACTTATAATATCTCAAAAGAAAGAGGGTGATGGTCATATATTTTCAGATAGGGTATTGACAGATCAAAATATAATTAAGAATAATATTATGAGCTATATCCTAACAAACAATACCATGACTTATTAAATACAAGACATGGTTAAGAAACATTGGTATATGTTGAACAACATACCCAAGGTATCAAACATTATTCCAGCTAAACCTTCATTTAGCTATAAAAAGGAGAGAACTTAAAGTCAATGCTATGTTATAAGGAACAATATAAAACACAGGCTGTGAGAGACACTCAGATAAAGGATACCTGGTCATGCTATAAGTGTAGTGGGTATAAACATATTTATCAATTAGATAGGCTTAAAAATTCTATAACAGGTAAGAACTTTACTTTATCTATCTTTGCTGATATTGATATTGATAGCAAACTTGTTACAAACATCCTTTTAGCCACAATTTGTCCTGCATTCTATATTGGAAATACTAACAAGAAACTTAAAGAAAGAATATCTCAACATATGTCCAATGTCAGAAGATGCAATGAGATGAATTCATTGTATAAGCATGTAAAAAAAGAGGGTGAATCACATTGCTTTAGGTTTGCAGCTCTTCAAAATATTAGATGCATCATAAGTGGTTGAGACATCATCATTACGGAGAGTGAAGAATATAAATGGGTTTGTAACTTTAAGGCATATATGTGTCCTGGATTAAATGAAATTATCTTAAATAAGCCAGTATTGAAATGTAGCTGTATTAGATAATTGATTTTATTGGTGCCCTTTATCATGTGAGTGTGATTAATTCTTGATATAAATGCATTCATTTTTACTTTGATTATATTGCCTAAAGAAGCACATTCTGTGTGAACCCTTGAAGCTCATGTCTTAATAAATTTGATATGAGTTAATGGAGACAGCGGTGTATATTGTTTGTTTAATTCTTCGGTATAGTTGGCTTGCCTTCTGTGCTTGAGCTACCACTGTCCTCTGGATTATTTCTTTGCAAAAGAATGCTACAGATTTGGCTTATGACATTTGTTAAGCTTTTGATTCCTTATCACATGATGCTTTATGAAGTGCTTGGTCAGCATATAATGTAGGTAATAGAAAATATATCCACCATTAGACATTTTTACCAAAATTCTTGGGTATGACCCCATGTTAATATATATATATATATATATATATATATATATATATATATATATATATATATATATATATATATATATATATCTACATATATATATATATATATATATATATATATATATATATATATATATATATACATATATTTTAGATGTCATGGGGGTTTCAGCAGAGATGCCCATTGAGGGGCATTTAGTCTTACTATGCCACTATATAATAGACCAGTATGTAAACTTTTGATAAATCTAGAAATGAGATTACAAGTGGTTTATATTTAATTCTTATTTTGCCATATACAGAAGATATTACTCTCATGCAGAATTCTTCTAAATGAATTTTTGAAGAGTTTAGATAACTGGAACTTTTATGTATTTTTTTTCTAATTTAGCAAAATGCAAAGGGTATGGTTATACTGATAGGGAGTTTTCTTTTTCTGTAACACATAAAACTATTTCTGTATTAGGAATAATGATTGATTATAAAATGGAATTTCTGAATTGATATTATGAACTACTTTTTGTCAGTAAGTCATTTATTAAACAGGTGGAAAGTATATTATTTATCTTTTAAAAAGAAAGTTTATCTGCTGCATTTTTTGGTGTTGAGTAAATTGAGCTAAGGTCTATATTAAATTCTCAAAAGCCGACAATGTCGAATCTGACATTGTTGACACGAGAATAGTGAAACTGCAGAACATCGAAGAGGTAAATGGAATTCTCTGTAAGAGGAGATTTCCATTTACTTCAATGTAGTGCAGTCTCAGAGTTCGATAGTGAAACTGCAGAACATCGAAGAGGTAAATGGAATTCTCTGTAAGAGGAGATTTCCATTTACTTCAATGTAGTGCAGTCTCAGAGTTCGTATATTTAAGTAGCAGGGGGTGTGGTGGGTGCAGGGGGGCTTGCCCCCCTGCCTAAACCATTTAGTTTTTTTATGTTTTTGTTTTTATTTTTTTTTCGGAACATTCAATGTTTTAACAGTTCGATCACTAAGGGTCGACCTTTTGTGATTTGAACTGTTAAATATTCAATGTTCCATTATAGACCCTTGAGCAATTATGGGACAGTGTTTTCTTTTCCAAGATCTAGAGAAAAAATGTTAGAAATTTATTTTACATTTACTTGCAGAAGTAGAGTAAATCCTTTTTGAAAAAATATTTTATATTGTAAAACAGAAGGAGAGGGTTAGGGTTTAAAAAATCCCATTGTGTTTCTGAGTTCTTTTCATCTGCATTACATATTATGTAGAATTAAATATAGACAAACTGACATTTTGGGTCATATATTATCACAAAACAATAATGATTGGTGGTAGGGTGTTTCCTTTAGGAAAAGAAGAAGGAGGAGGAAATCTTATTTTGCATGAATATGATGATGATAAGTTGTTGAGTTGGAAACTTATAGTTGATAGGGGTTGTTTCTAGTAGAATACTTTGGCATAAGTTTGTCATGCATACTTAATATTATAAGCATCCATAGTTATCATTATGAGAAAGCATTACAGAAAGGCAATCTTGTTTTAATTCAGTTGTAGAAAGATTTTTTTTGTGGAGAGCTATTTTAGGAAACTTGCCAGTGAAATATTAAGTTTTCTCTCAAAGGATGTGTAATGTTTGTCCAACAGATGAAAGTTTTGAACATGCCTTATTATCTGTTCTGAGATGGAAACATTTTGGCAAAAAAATTTAGCAACATTATAATCTTAATTTTATAAGTCCTTTGCAGTTGGGGACTTTGCTGTATGGATTTTATCCTCTCCCTTTTAGACAGGATAGAGATATTTCTGACAAAATTATTTTTAGCACATTCTGGCTTTTGTGGTTAACTTGTTGTGATAAATTATTGTTAAATAGATTGTGCGATTGTGAACTTATCTTGCATAAATCAAGAAAATGGCTTTGGCAGAAAGGGTGGGGAAATAATGTTTAATTTTATTTTTCTATGGTGGAGAAGTTTGTTTCATTTAACTATCCTTGTTTATTTTTAATGATGCATTGTTTTTGTCACTCTAGTGTATTTATTGTAATAATATATACTACAAGCAAAGTTCCCCTAATCTTTTTGATAGGTGGTATGAGATCTTATACATCCACCTGAGCTCAAACCAACTCTGGCAGATGGTTACCCAAATGACAGCACACTCAGGAGTGTAGCATCAGTACATTATTTAAGGGTTCAATAAACCATTGGATACACTCAACAGCTCCTTAAATTTCAACATGAAGATTCCTGGACAGCCATACGCAGTTTAATCTAATAAAACACTGCTGCTTTAATACCTCAGTGACTCCCACTCCACTTCGATTACATTTAGCTTTTTTGCATGTTCTTTGTTCAGGTGTGGATAAGGGAATGGAGAAGGTTAAGGAATATAGAGGGTGAACTCTTACATCATTGAATAATCTTTTGCACATCACATATTTCCCTGCTATTTAAGATGTGACCAGAAATCTAGCTGATACATTGAGGACACCTCATTATACTTAAGCAGTTCCTTACTGCAGAATGTCACCAAGCCTAATAAATGTCAATAATGAAGACTGTCCTGTGTTTTGTAGTCAGTGGCAATAGCATGGCTAATGCACTTGAAGTGCTATGGCTTCAGTGCTCCATGTGTAATGTTCAGAATGAATGTAGCAGGCTGCTTGTTATATCGGTAGCATATACATCTCTCTCTCTCTCTCTCTCTCTCTCTATATATATATATATATATAAATATATATATATATATATATATATATATATATGGTTTACATACATTTGTGCGAACGACATTCTGTCGACTGCAATGTGCCAAACATCAGAATGTCAAGTGCACAAAGATTTGTGAACCAGATAGTCGACTACACTTATGCAAATGCACTACTGCATTTGGATAAGTGTAAGTCGACTATCTGCATTGCGATTGCGTTATAGTGGGTAGTGGAAATTCATCCACATCCCCACTGTAGTGCGATCTTGGAGATAGAATATATATGTGGGGGGTGTGGGGGGGGGTGCAGCCCCCCTGCAAAAACGTACTTTGTTGTATAAGAGTCTGATTTACATCAGCTCCTATACAGCTATCATGTAGTGGTTTCGACAACAATGTCGAGTCAAATGCATCACCGTTCGTTTTTTTTTTAAATTTCGGTATTTCTATTCGTTTTTCCAAATGGAAAATATTTTTCCATTTGAAGAAACAATAGTAAACCTATACATATATATATATATATATATATATATATATATATATATATATATATATATATATATATATATATTTATATATAGACATAGTCTATATTAAAGCGATGAAAGTTCAGAATTTCGAGCGCTCACATGGGTGGAAATTCAAGAACTTGAAATCAATGTTGTGGGGGTCTGTGCCCCCCACCCCCCCCGTTAAATATATATTCCAACTCCAAGATTGCACTATAGTGAGGAAAAGGCAAATATTCTGATCTTCACTGTACTGCAATCAAAAAATAACAACATAGAGTTCCTGAATTTCTGCTCATGTGAACTTTCAAAATTCTGACCTTTCATCATTTTAATATAGACTATATATATGTATATATATATATATATATATATATATATATATATATATATATATATATATATATATATATATATGTCTGTGTGTGTGTATATAGATCTACTTTCAAATTCCGAATTACCAGAAACTTGAACAACACAATAGCAAGATCATAAGACTGAAAGTTGTCTTTTCTGAAACTTCAAAAGCTTGAGATTTAAAATGTTGAAAAAAGAATAAGTAAATATAGCGTTCCTGCCCTCCACCATTACAAAATACACTAACAAATTAAAACAATTTACTTCTGACTTTTTTTACATTTAAGCAGGGAGTCAAGCCCCCCTGCACTCCCACATCCCCTGCTAATCAAATATATTAACTCTGAGATCACACTACAGCAGAAAACATGGTAAATATACCATTCAGCGATGTACGGCGATCTTCATTTAAGAAGTACACAACTCAACTACTGTACTGCACATTTTACAAATCAAAACATATTGTCAAACAAATAATTGAGAATGTAACACATACATCTTTAACAATCTATTGATGGCTTTAACAAATAATAATACTACACAAACTGTATGTCTGAAGTTCAACAGGATCTCCTGTGTAAATATAAACAATGGCTTTCTTTAACACTAACAGTTTCTAAAGATACAGAAACACCTCTATCTCTCTAGCTTTTCCTTCATGTTTACACTTACAACACAAATATTTTTTTCAGTTATACAATCTGTTCCATTGAGTAAACCTAGCCTTCAATTATAATAACTTGCATTTCTTTTTCAAATGTTGTATTATTCTATACCTAGCCATCAGTTCACTAGCTTAGAAATTAATGTCCACCATACTTTTTTTTTCTTTTACAAAGTACAAACCTTAAACGGATAGCATACGATTTAACAATATATGGTTTAAGTATTAATATTGTTTAAGCATTCTGATAATGGAGCTTTTAAACTTTCAGTAAATACAGCTTTCAATGTCATGGTCTCATTATTGTGTCATTCAGGTGTCTGGTAATTCAAGATTTGAAATTAGATCCATATAGATATATATATATATATATATACATATACATATATATATATATATATATATATATATATATATATATTTTTTTTTTTTTTTTTTTGTTTGTTTTTTTGTTTTCTTAGGAAGAGGACACCAGATCATGGAACGGCATCAGGTGTCAGTATATTTATGGCTGTGGACAGTGGTATCAAATATTACAGAATAAACAGGGTACTGCTTTATCTGAGTAAGAAGTTCAGTTTAATATAGGCCACATACATGCTTTGAATATCCTTAAAGAGACTTTGATGTTACCTACTTAACAGAGGCTTTGTAAGAGAGCATTACAACTACATTCCATATGCTGGTATATTACATAACATTAGTCTCTCACAGAAACATGTATATTGATTCACACTCATATGTTCTATATCTTATGTGAGATTACATGGATCCAGTCCTATTAACTGGCTAATGTCACCACTTCCCTATCTCCACTAAGCTATCCTACCCTTATTTCCACTCTACGTTTAACATATAAACCAAAAAGTAACTTTTGTAACATTATTACAAAGATAAAACGTACTCTGTGTAGAATTGCAGTCTTCTTTCTCAATGTAACTTTTTATGTATTATCTCTGTGTCTTATAAAATTGTAAATAATTTGAAATCTATGATATTCATATGTTTTATGTAATGTGTTAATGATTTCATTTTTTTTTTATTTGGAGCTTTTCTCCCTGAGGCAGTGCTGAAAATGGAATCTTGTTGACCCAGCTGGTCTTTCCTGGTAAGCAAATGTCAATAATAATAAATAAATTTTACATTTGGAAACATTATAACATGTCATCCATAACTGCTTTACATATCTGTGCTTAAAAGGGGGTATACAATTAGAGACAGTTTTACAAAGCTGAGAAACCTTAGGCTGAGAGCAAGAAAGACATGATAAATAAAAATTCTTTATTAAAACTGAAAGCAAAAAAGCTGATACATTTTCTTCCATATATTCCAGCTCATTTGCTGATTATTTGAATTTGTATTAAAAGGAAAGAATGCACAATAATATTTCTAGCCTGTTACATTTTTCTAATTTTTTTACATGACGTAAAGATATCTACATGTACTAAGTTTGAAATATATAACAAAATACTTTTCTGGCTTCTTTAAACATTGCTATACTAGGCCTGGGTATATCAAGAGGCAGAGATGACAAATGGTGAAAAGTGGCTTTTCAGATTTTAATGAGTGAACATCTCGCCACTTGCAGAAAGCAGCTATTGAAAAAAATATTTGTTATTGTTCAGCCGGCTGAGTTTGATAAACTCTTTGTGCTGCAATAAAATCTCATTAAGCATGCCTTGCATATGTAGCTCTGATATGAAAAAAGTAAAATAAAAATGCCTATCTATAACTATTGAAAAATGGAACAAATGCAAAAAATAAAGAATCTGTTTTCTTCTCCTCATAGGGTGATCTTTAATGCTTATCAGTGAAATATAATGACTTCTGCATTCATTCAAAGGGCCATGAGATAATATTCTGTCCTTTTGTAATGCAGTATGAACATGTTAATATGTGTCAGATAGAAAACTAAATTTTCCTTAGGACAGATCAAATTAGACTTTGGAACATTCAGCATGCCAATTAAAACATACAGTAACATGTTTATTATTCTGAAACATGCATGTGATAAAATTTTTTTGAAAAAGGTAATATAATTGGCATATTAGATTGTAGATCTAGTGATCACTAATTTATTAAAGAGAGTAACTGTAGGCACTGTTTTGATTTCTATTAATGAGCAAATACTAAGCCTGTGGATGTTTATGCCATCCTTTGTACTAGGATATATCGAGTCAAAGTTAAATGAATTAATGAGCATAATTTTAATTTTATTCTCTGATCAGATACTTTTTCTCGTCTTTTTATTGATTAGTTACATGGAGGTTCCAGCCAGTCATATATTTAATAATACTTCACATTTCCATTGTTGAAGTTAATTTTTGGTCAAATAGTTAATAATTTTGTTATAGTTCTTGTTGTCTGTGTAGTGCATATGGACTATGCACTAAGTTAAAATTAGCCAGATATATGAGCACAGCATGCAGGAACCACTGTTCCTGCACAATGTGATCTGTGCATATGCATTTGGCTTCCCCATGCCCATGCCTTTCTCTGCACTGTAAGCAGTCTGGCTTGCCTTTTATTTAGTGGTATGCTGTGCAGATACATTTTAACTTAGTACTTGATGCCAATGAGTATGAAACAGGTGTGCACACAGGTTATTTTTCAACGGCAGGATCAATTAGTGGACAAAAAGAGAAAAAAAGGAATATAGTGGCTAGTTAGAGTAAAAAATCTTTCTCCTGGCAAAATACAGAAATTTGTTATTTGAGTACTATGCAAGCTCTATAAGAGTAGGTCATTAGAAACAACATATAAATTTAATAAAAAACAATGAAATAACTGTCTGAGGAAACTGATTATGCTAGCTAAAGTTAATGTATAAATGAATTATCTCTGGTGCTATACTGTTAAAACAAAAGTGGGGCTTTGGATGAGTGGCACACTGGGGTACCTGCATGTATGTTCTTATGCATGAAGACAAAACTGTCAGAGAAGCATTCTTCTGAGAGAAAGCGAACACATTGTGCAAAACAGAATTTGTTATGGCAGTTGTACATCAAAACGTGTTGTACAAAAGAAGGAGAATTACTTTACACTCTCTCCAAAAAAGATGTTAGTTAAATGTAACAAAATGAGAGACAAACTTACCTTTCTCCAAGTAAGTAGGATATCTTGTCTGTCCTGTCTATTGTCTACATAGCTACCTACCTATCAGTCTCAATCTTTAAAACACACACACACACACACACACACACACACACACACACACACACACACACACACACACACACACACACACACACAAAACACTTTTATTATCTAGAAGTATATTTAACAGTTCTATTTTCTCATATTAAAAAAGGTGGCTAGTGATATGCACTTAAATATGTCTTAGAAATGGTGTTATTAAACAAACTGATGATCTCACACTAATCTAATCATGATATGCTCTGGTTGTGAATGTAAATTAGTTATTTTAATGTAAAGATAAGATTCTGTGTTCAGCATTTTGGTGTAGCACTTATGTGAGTTGTATAATAGCAGACTCTGTGAGTACTTTTAATATCACTAGAAGTATGGTCAACATATGTGCAAAGGAAATGATTGTACTGTGAATTCAGTAAAGCTGGAGGTACAAAGAATCTCTCAGGCATGCTAAACCCAAATGGGACTTTCAACTTGATAAATAGTGCAGTGATGATGGAAAAACCTAAACTTAAGTCTTTTTGGTTCACTGTGCACTCTCTATAGAAACATGCAAATCTAAAGCTAGTAGCAAGAAATGAATATATTACATTTGGGAAATCAATGAAAAAATTAAACTATTCCCGAGTATCAGACAGAGCAATGCAGACTGACAATGTACTGCTATTTTCATGAGAGACCTAAGAAATGAGAGACAGGACAGAATGATATGCAGTATACCTAATGAGAAAATGTAAATGATCACTGTTTAAATCAAAGTTAATGTTATGTAGAGCATTCAAAATTGCAAGGATCTTGTAAAATTCTGCATATGATATTATGCAGTTGCAACAGGAACTGTTTGACAGATCTATTGACAAAACAATTATTAAACTATTTCTGAGACTGATAAGATTCTAGTTCAGCTAAAGTCTAGCCCCGGGATTCAGCAAACTTCCGTGTACGAATAGCTTATTCTTGCATGGAAGGGACCATTCCCATGCAGCAGTGCAGCGCACCATGCATATTAATGAAGGCGTGCTGCTGTGCTGTAAAATGGACATGGTTCTGTGTATGAGTGCAGGGGGTGTGTCTGAGAGCAATGCACTCACAATACACACACCCCCTGCACACCAGAATTGCCGTACAGCAATTTAAATTGAGTAAGAACCCTCATAACACCCCCATCCCATCAGGGTAAGAAATCTGGACAAAGCCATAAGGGACAATCGGCCCTACAAAGCCAGAAAGTTTAAAGAATAACAGGTTTAGCATAAGTATGAATTTTTGGCAGAGTATGAAGCACATAGCGCACACCTCCCAACCCATCAGAGTAAGGAATCTGGACAAAGTCATAAAGGACAATCATCCCTACAAAGCCAGAAAGTTGATAGAATAACAAGTTCAGCATTAGCATGGATATTCTGAAGGGTATGAAGTAAAAAAAACACAACAAATATATTTTTTTCACATATGCAATAAAGTTTAAGTGTAGCTGCATGGGTGTGCCCGTTGCTTAGCTATGCTTAGCCCAGCTGAAACACCAGGATAAGTTAAAAAGCAATAGACATCCGACATAAGCATAAGTGCAATAGTGTAGCAGTTAGACTGTATGCCTTGCCTCTAGTCATTCACAGTTCGAGTCTCACCAAAGCCATTTCCATTTTGTATGTGTAAACATTACAATTTTAATTTATTTGTATATTTATGTAGGACGTAACTTATTTTTGTCAATCAGAGTAGTGTATTAGGCCCAGATGTGAGGTGCCAGTGTAATAAAATAGTGAAACCCCCATATAAACACAAGTATAGTTGGACAGTTATGTCTTGTACAGTCTTGTATAGTTATAGAAGAATAAATGTAATTACAGCACATTGGGGGATATCAGGGAAGGTAAATAAATCTATATTATGTAATGAACGATGAAACAATCCTATACAGGTTGCAGTCCAATAAAATAAAACATAAGCAATGCTAAGCATTGCACAGCTATGCTGACTGGGTGTAAGCATTGTGTACATATGAATACTAAGCAATGAGTAGCCCAGCTAAGTGGATTTGGCCATTGGTAAGCACTGCTGAACCTGCCACTTTAAGCACTAACAACCTTAGCTAAGCAGGTTTGCCTGTAGCTTAGCTTAGCTCAGCATTTTCAAAATTATGACAAAGAGTAGGAAATCAGCTGTATTTAAACCCCGCAGTTGGGAATACAGCTCATAACTGGCTGTAGCTCTCCACTGTAGGCAGTATGGTAGGTGTTGGAGAGGGCATGCACTTTTGGGAGCAGCACTGGGTCATACAGGAGTCCAAGGTCATGGTAGGACTCCTGCTAAAAAAACATGAAGTGAGACTGCTGCAGGACCATTACCAGGGCTCCCAATATAAAGTGAAAGCCTGGGAAAGTCTCATTAATGATCTCACCAGTGCTACTGGTATCCCTTGGACTGGTGAGCAGGTCCGGCACCACTATGCCGACTTGAAACAGAGGAAGAGGGAGCTCTTGGAACAGTGGGTCCAAGAAGCAAGAGAGAGGGGAGATGTCCCAGCAGTGTGTAAGTATTCATAGCAATAACTGTTTACCAAAGTCTAGCCTGTGTATGTGATGGATAAGTATGCATAAATGTTTCTCTATTTTCATTACAGCTCCAGCTGAGCAGGCTGTGAATCAGGAATCCCATGCCAGCAGGTTGCAAATGCTGCATTGTATGGCTGGAGAGTAAGAATCCTGCTTGTAGTAGTCATACCAAATAAATATAAAGGAGTAAAATGTCACCTGGCAGTATAAAAATGTGTATGGTTTGTAATGAATAAATCAGACAATATGACAGTAATAGTCCCATATAGGTCATATTTAAATAAAAGTGTAACTGCTTGGCAATAAAGGTCTAAATCCTGGACTGGTTGTGTTTACTGTGGTATTGTATGGTCTGACATGTTGCATTCACCAAGATCTGATATCTGAATAGTAATGTTGTGTTAACTACTGTTTCACACACTGTACTGTATAAAAAATATGTCTAGGAATGTCTGTATAAGAATGTTGTAATTACAAGGTCAGATTTTACAACCAAGAGATACTTAGATAGAAAACACTGAAAGAAGCGAAAGCAGTTTCTTAATAGCCCACTCTGATGAAACACATATTTTTGTATTTTAAACAGACAAAGCCATGGTTCAAATCCTGGGAGAGGTAGTAAGCTGTATGTATAATTTTAACCAGGATTTTGGGAATATGTGTAGAAACAGACAGG